>NC_085051.1:10625278-10933219 GCF_963662255.1 Cinclus cinclus | reverse complement strand
CCGCCTCCCCGGGCAGCCCATTTCCATGTCTGATCCACCTTTCTGTGAGGAAATTCCTGCTGTTGTCGAACGTGAACCGCCTCTGGAACAGCCTATGTCCTCTCATCCTGTCCCTGATTTCCTGGGGGAAGGGACCGAGCCCATCCTGGTTACAGCCTCCTTTCAGGCATCTGTAGAGTGTGATAAGGTCATCCCTGAGCCTCCTTCTCCCCAGTCTAAACACCCCCAGTTCCATCATCGTAGTTGTGCTCCCGACCCTTCCCCAGCTCCATTGCCCTTCTCTGGACTTGCTCCAGCCCCTCAATGTCCTTCCTAAACGGAGGGGCCCAGAACTGGACGCAGCACTCGAGGTGTGTCCTCACCAGTGCCCAGCACAGGGGACAATCCCTGCCCTGCTCCTGCTAGCCATACTATTATCCATTCTGACACACTGCAGAAGTGCTGTCTAGACTTGGTTTATTTAAGAAACACTCTGTAATACCTGCAATAACAAAAACGGAATCACTTTTCGCTTTGCTCTACCTCAGTGCTGCACTGCCCAGAGTTCACAGTGTCTTCACTCTTAACTATGATTTCTGTTAAATAGTGATTTAAATGATGCTTAATGTAGTCCGAGTGCCTGGCTCAGTGGGATCATCCCAGGCCACAGCTGCTGGTGCACATCCCGGTCTGCAGGGAGGATGTGGGTGGTGGATGTGAGTAGCAAAGGTCGATGCTCACTGACCTTTTCACAAACAAACCCCAACACCCATAAAGGACAACAAGCCATTGAGAAACAGACATCCTAGAACATCCTCTGGGTCATCCACATCCTGATGCTGCAATATTTAATTCTGCATTTTTTTTCCTTAATTTAAAGAGGAGAAAAGGAGTAGTACTTCCCCTTCCTGCCTGCTTCTGTTCACACATGAACACACGTACTTCCCACGACAAAGGCATCCCTATATTCCAGACAGGGATTGGGCTGGACTGGAAACCCTGTTGTATTTCCTGCAGGCCAAGCACCCCTTTTGCCTAAGGTCAGCAAACATCTGTAGCCTCAGTGTGGGAATCTGAGTATGTTACCATCAAGTGACAAGTACAGATTGTGCTCTCCTGCTCAGTGGGATGAATTATTTGTCCAAAGTGCTTGAGCAGCTCTGGCACATCAAGGAGCTTCAGAACGATTGAGAAGGCCTCGTTAAAAAAAAAAAAAAAAAAAAAAAAAAAGTGCACAACACTTGAGAAAAATCAGAAAGAAGAATGAAGAATTTTTCTAAAGTTTCTGCTACCTGTAGTTAAGGGTTTGCTGTTTGACACTCTTGGTCTAGATACTTAAATAAATATTTCCTGTTTGTGCTGTAGTAGTGCATCCCTTGCAATTCCATTAGGAATGTTTTGTACTTTCCAATTCCAATGTGACTGAGTTGTGCCAGCCACACAGACAATATAAAATCCAGTACTTGTTGATTAGTAATTAGAGCTGCCTTTATTCCATATAGAGCAGTGTAACAGCTCCTTTAGCCCTTGTGGTGTTGGCATAAATTGTGTAGTGAAATGGAGGGGCAGATCAAACCATGGGCATTGGTCAGGTAGCAGTGGGAAGGTTGGGAAGAAAGTTTAGGTTTCTAGGTACATGATAAAATAAGACACTTAGAGGTTAAGGCAGTATCTTATTAAACCAGGATAGATTTTTTTTTAGCAAGTAAACACTTCAGGAGACAAAAAGCACCCTTATTTAGCTCTAAAACAGAAGCAACATTATAATTATCTCTTGGACATAGGGGAAAGAATAGAGAAACAGGTAATTTCTAATCTCTAAAGCATGGAAAAGAGAAACAGAAGGGAGATTTTTTTAAATTTCCCGAACTACCTGGAATCCACTATGTTTGCCTGTGTCCTTGGGCCCATTTGCTACTCTGGCACCTTCATGACTGGTGGCTGTAGCTTTTCCTGATGGCCTTACTTGTGCTGTCTACTCCTCACAGAGAAATTCCATTCAGGATACAAGGTGTTACCATGATGTGTGCAAGGAGAGGAGTTACTTAACTGTCTGGAAAAGCTGTGTCTAGTGCTGTCCTCTGTTGAATGTTTTTCTGCTAAAATTCTGCTGATGGACATCTGATATGAGCAGTTTTTAGAGCTGTACTGAATCCCTTGGAGCCATAAAACATTACATAAAACATTTCTGAACTATCAAAAGAAAAAAAAAGGCAAAAAGAGAAAACAAAAAACAACCCAGGGAATCTCTTAAGTATGATGTTAGAAATACACTATAAATCACTACTAGTGGAATGTAAAAACACAAGGCATTTAAATTTTATGTGAATGAAAAACATTAAAGTTCATAACTCAGAACCCTACACTGTTGAAAACACAATATAGTTGAGCAGTTCTATTGCTATTTTAAAAATTGTTATTGTTATCTAAGACTATGTTTTTAAAGCTGCCTGATGAAGGAAAGAAAAATCTTCCTTTGGCATAACAACCTCCTTCACACATAAAGATAAGTTATCTAAATTCTTTATTCAGGTAAATATTTGATAAACTGCTAATGTTGTTATTTTATAACAACTAATTACTTCTGTAACACTAAGGTTATATGAATGCTTTTTACCATGAGACAGTTTTCATGAGAATAAATTGTCCAGACAAACATATCCACCACAGTTTATTTTTTAGGGAGTACTGTAGACATCCCATACCACCTGAGACCTGTATTAAGAAAGCCACACTTGGGTACACACAAAAGATCTCCAGTATAAGTCTTGTTCAAGGGGTTTTTTGTCCCCCTCTGTCAAATATCTGATGTGGAAGAATGATAATGGTTTCAATAAATAAAACAGTAAATTATGATACATTGAAGGTACCTAAGAAAGTTATTCATTGCTGTAAATATATATATATATATATATATATATATATATACACACACAACAGCATCTTTGTACCCTTCCTTGGGTATTTGAATGACAGTGGGATAATCCTTTGAGTTTTTACTCCCCTGTAAACAGAACTGTTTCTTCTGTTTGTAAACAGATATTTTTAAAAACAGCGTGAAACTACTGAATGGAAATAAGCTAATCTACATGAGGAGGAACTACAGTGCCAACATTTTATTTTAGGCATTAGGCTAGCAGACATCCTCCAGCCAGATATAAAAGCAGTTTCAGTATATATTGATGTGAATTCCATGCAAAATAGTTAATGTAGTGCATGTCATTAATAGCATATTCCTAACTGCTTCTTTATTAAAGATGAAAAATGAGCTGTAATATGGATTTGTAGAATTTTTTCAAGTAAATAAGATACCATGTTCTTCTGCAAGAATATTTGTTGCCAAAGATGTAATTATTGAAAAGCAAGGTATCATATGTTAAAGAAAGAGAAAATACGAGTATTTACAATCACTTATGTTTTAAAGCACTGCTAAGTTCTGTGTGCTTCATTTTATATTTCCGTCAAGAACTGTGCATTCTTTCCTTTAAACTTCTGCTTCTAGACATTTTACTGTGGGCTCAGGCTTAGTTTTACACTCTTCTACCTTATTTCCATTATTCTGGGTTTCCTTCTCAGGTGTTTGGTCGTTTGATTTTGTCTCTTTGAGAGCAGTAGTTACAACTGTTTCTTTTTGCTGATTCTTGTTTAAAAATGGGAAGGTTTTCTTGTACCTTTAAAAAAGAAAAGAAGATAGTAAAGCAGAAATACTGACATAGGTTGGTAGAATCACTCAGCTGGAATTAAATTACTCTGCCATACTCCAGTAGAAGTCTCTCAGAGGACAGTGGCATGCTAGATCATTGTGCTTTTTCCAGCAGTGTGCTTTCTAAAGAAATATTTTCATATTTTTTTAAAAAACAGACAATGTATATTCAGGATTTGTGGTATAAAATTATAAAGCTGTCTGGGCTAGGGTGAACTGCACACTTTTTAGTGGCATTTAATGATGCACTGTATTGAAGGTCCAAGTTTGACAAATGAGTTCAACAATTATTTTTTTTCTGAGCAAAATCATAGTGCAATAATAAAAACTTTCACTTTGAGTGTGACACAGAAGAAAAAAGAAGGATAAAACTGCATAAACAGATTTATGTATGAACAGATGCACATTTCAGTGTTGCTATTTTGACACACTTGGCATGGTTGACCAATTATAAATAGGCAATATTTTTTTGTGTTCCCAGCAGCAACAAACCTATCTGCATAAAAACGGGGCTTAAGATTTTTAAAATTTGTGCAACACTGTTATGTCATCATCATTACTTCTCTGCCCTTTATTATATATTTTAAATATTCAGTGAATGCAGTCTAGGAGCTAATTCAATCCAAGAGAGGAAAAATACCCCAAAAAACCAGCAACTTACTTTTTGATATAACAGACTGCTAGAACAACTGAAATAATGAAGAAGAAGATTGCCAGTACAAGAAGTGCAGTGGGGATACCTGGAGATAAAAGTGATATAAGCACAGAGTTTTTATTTATGTACTTAAAGCTGATGATCTGAATGCTTAAGAGCAAAAATCTCTTTGCCTAGTATAAGAGTACCTACAAATGAACTGAAGAATAGAATATTAGGAAAATCAAAAGCTGAGTTACTCCTGCTCATTTCTTTCAGGATAGGCTAAAACTGGTACTTAGGCCATCCCTGACAGATATTTGTCTAATCTGCTCATTGAAGGGTTTTGACAACCTGCTTAGAGAACATATTCTTGTGATTAACTATCCTTACAGTTAGCATGCTTTTCCTCATATTTAGTCTGTTTCTCTACTGCTGTGTATTAGGATTGCTTATTCACACCTCATATCTCAAGAACAATTCTCCTTAAAACTTTCTTGGCTACTTTTGGTTTTAAGAGCCTGGTGAGATTTCCATTACACTGGGAGTCAGATTTGCCAAGATTTGGCAAAAATCTTTGCCAAGATTTTTTTTAGAAATTTATTTACCCCAAATCACATTAATCAGAATGAAGGTACATAATTTCATATTAAAATTTATCATAAAGTATAAAATCAGATCTTAGTTCTTCTTAAAAACTATTTTAAAATCCTCTTCCCTATAAGCTTTGTTCTGCAAAACCATAACACTCCTATTCTGCCTCCAGGTTCAGCTACATTGAAATGGATGGTGGAGCAGCAAACAAAAATAGCAGTGAACAGTTTGACTACTGACTTCTACATAATTAATTATTTTCATTAAATAACTACCACATAAGGCCTTTACCTCCAAATACAACAGCATCATTCTTAAAAGCCAGGTGGGGAGTATGCTTGGGAAAGTCAGTGGGCAAATGCTCCTCTGGCACTGGTGTGGTGGGCCCCTCTGTTGGTAAGATGGTTTCAGTCACACATATGACACGAAATCTCTTTTTCAGGAATTCTTCTGACTCAGTCACAGTCACAGTGGGCACTGCTGTGATGTTCTCAGTCAAATCAGAGGCTGAATATGCAGTGAAGTTCCTTGATGCAGTTGATGAAGGAAATGTGGTAGTTGGGTCTGGTTGACATGAATTAATCTGGACATCTGCAGCAGGGAAAAGAAATGTATACAGGTTATGTTGGATGCCAGTTTTGTGCTTACTGCACACACATTTATTGTGTTTTTATTATTCAGTCTTTCCCTTCTGCAAACTCTTTTTTTTTTTTTTAATTCACAAAAGCTTTACCCAAACCAGGGTATTTTAAATATGTGGTTAAAACCTAGATTATACAGCTTTTATCATTACTCACATAGTTGCACACTCCTTTGAGCAAGTGTGGTCCTCATTTTATGATTCTATACCAGTGACTATATTCCTTATGAAAATGACTTAGAGTAATACTGCATATAAAACCTAAAAGGATAACCTCCCACAAGCTTAACTGCAGATTCAATATACAAAAGTATTTCAATTCTATTATATATATATATATATATATATATATATATATATATATATATGTTCAACATATATGCATGTACTGTTGATACTTGAAAAATCAATTTGATTTCCTGTAAAAAAAAAAAATGTAGCCCATAGAAGTTCCAAATAAATTAGGCACCAATGTGAGATAATAAAGAGATTTGATTCTAAGTGGGGAGGAGAGGGTAGGAAGTAAAAAACTTCAGATTTGAAGAAAAATAAGTAATTTCCAGAAATAAAGTAATTTAATAGAAGTGGATGTTGTTTGTATAAAAAAATGTAGGTGCAAGTGAAGTTTTATATGGAACTGGAAAAGCTGAGTTCTGAATCAGGTTCCTGTGAAAATGTTAACATTCTACATTGCTAGTGAAATTCTGTAAAGCTATAAAAATGTCACTAAAATAACAACCAGGCTACAACATAAATACCAGGGAAACGATGTATGTACTGTTTTCCAAGAGTGAATCCCCACGGGAAGTCTGATGACGCAGTCACCTTTACAGAATAAAATGCCAAAGGGCAGGGAATTGACACTTTTTCCACTATGAGAAATGAAACAAATTTTCAAGAGTTTTGGCAAGTGTTTTGGCATGAGAAAATTGACAAAATGAGCTTCTGACAAATATATTTTGGAAAGACATTGAAAGAAATGCCTAGAACAGGCAACAGTTTGGAAATTAGGATAAAGGACTGCAGAATCATCCCAAAGTGAAATGGACATTAAATGGTTTTCTAACAATTGAGCAATATTCTAACAGTGTATATATGTCTTTATTTTCTTTGAATTAAAGCAAAACAAAGCAAATAATCTGGAGTGACTTGCTGCCTCTTCAGCCTTACCCAATCTACCCAACACTTTTGATGCAGAATTACACACAACTGATGCAGTGAAAACACCATGCTGCACAGGCCTTCTCTCTACAGCTTTATCCTCAGTCTCTTTGGAAGCTCCAGTGTTCACAGTCACCAGGCAGGGTCTCAGGTTTTACATCTTTACATGGGCATATTCTGCATCTCCATCTTTCTCCTGCTTTCCAACCCTTGTTCACACAGTGTTCCTGAAAACTTTTGGGATTTTTGACATATTCTCTTGTCCTTGTTATCTAAAACTTATTGCCAAAGCCTAGGAACTGATTATAAATAATGAAATGATCCTTTATTTGGTCTAATTATTGGGATATTTGTTATGTAATAACCATAGATATGGGACAAAAGTAGAAAAACAACATCTCTAATTGCTTATTTTTATTTAATACTACAGAAGCTATTGAGAAACTATATTGATCTAGTGTGCTGAGATCTAAATTATATCAAGGCCCAAGTCCTGCTGTTGGATCTTCAATCTGTAAATAGCCAGTGAGGGGAAGGGCAGGTCTTTTCACACCTAGGATGATACAAATTAAAAAGAGCTGTTGGATTTTACTGATTATAGATTGGGAATCTAATTTGGTTTTATGGTCTCTTGACAGTTGTGGTTTATAATTTAATCGGGTTTAATGGATACACTTCCCTTTATTTAAAAAAAAAAAAAAAAAAGAAAATTAAAAAAACCCCAAACAAACGAAAAAAATCCCCACAGTTTTCCTGAAGTACTCCACTCTTGGCCTTTTTGAAAGAACAGACACACCACATGCAGATAACCCTGGTTAAAGATTCAATCATTCTCTTTTAAATTATCATGCCCAAATAATCAAAACATATTAAGAGCATTGTGTCAACATTATGGAATGGTAAAAGCAATTCTTCCTCAAGAGCTCTCATGGCAGCACCAAATTATTAATTTGGATTAACTGAATTCACCTTTTGCATTTCTTGGAAGCTTCAGAGCTAAGAACAGCTTGCCAGTGTTTAAGACATGGTTGAAAGGGTCAACAAATTATAGGAAATTACTCACTTTTATGATTTTTTAATGCAGAGTTTAAAAAAACAAACTAATATAAGACAAAACACACAGAAAATGGACTGTCATGCTTACATACCTGAGGAATTGAAGCAGTAGAGATGAAATTTTTTATCCCTGTTAGCATTCCATTTTGCTATTCCAGTTTTTCCTTGACCACATTTCTGGTTGGATGTTATTCGGGGAATAACAGCAAATCCATCTTTCACCCATCCATAGCTACAATTAAAAACATCAGTGTTTTTAGTATGAGATTTATCACCAGCCTCAGCTGTGTGTGAAGGTCTTCACTAAAGGTAGTGGACCACTAACTGATGGCACATACTTGCATGTTTCAAAGCCATGTTTCAGAGCCTCCTCAACTTGTTTTTTGCTTGCCAGCTGTAGATTGAATTGATTACATCCATTACTCGCTTCTGAGAAATTAGCTTTCTGATCAAGATAAATTCCTATACCCTTGATCCTGCAAGGTGAATTAATGGAGCCTGTAATTAAGCCACAGAATAGTCAAGGTTAGTACTGGAATATTAACATTTATTTCTCATTAAGAATTTAAGAGCAAATGAATTTAACATTTTTTTGAGGTTTCTAGCTTGAGGATAGCAGAAAAGTAATTCCTAGAATAAAAGACATTTTTAAAATAGAACTTATTTTTTTAACACAACAGTCTGGGATTTCAAAAAGTTTGACTGTCATTAGACTAAATGTATATACAGCCTTTTTTCCTTACTTTTCTTTTTTAAAATAAATTAAAGCTAGCTGTTGCACCAAGGCATTGATTCTGTTATTACACCCTTCTTTTGAAGGCAGTAAGGTATATAATAGCAAAGAAGTTACACATAATGTTTAATGGAATTAATATACCACTAAGAAAATAAAAATATTTTATCATTTCTGATGTTACTTATTCCTCCTAAACTCTTTTTTCTTTCTTTTCCTAGCTTGGCATGATGCTTCCATCCCCCCAGCCACTGTCAGGTGTTCCATTTACTGTGTTTAGCAGGGAGCAGGAAAAGAGGGGATAGGCCAGGTGAATTTAACACTCTTCCAGGCAGTTCATCCAGCTTTTTAAATAGCCACAGCTGGCACACTCTGTGTGACACCTGCACCAACACATGCTTAGCTCAGGTTACACCTGCTCTTCTTTCTCATCTGTGTTAAGGGCATAGGACAAAATTCAGGATTTGACACAAATAAGGAGAAAGGGTATTACTATTTTGCCTCCATATTTTACTGGGAGCATTTACTGGAAAAAAAAAAGAATATTCTTTTGGAATTATATGCAGTAATTGCCCTGTCAAATCAAACATTTCAGCATTTCATTGCAGACATGTCAGATAACCATCAGACCAGACACAGGTGTCACTTCCTTGCTCAATATGTTTGCCAGACTGTATTCACTAGGTGTGTACACTAATGCATATTTTATAAAATCTGTGCTTCAGAATACAGGCAGTCCACAAACTCTCAAGGCAGGATGAAGTGATGCCTCCAAATCCACTCCATGACTTCTTAACATGACAAGTTAAACTGAATTTTATGAATGAAAATACAGAACTGGCAGCCAAGCCACTCTTGTGATGCGAAGGGGATAAAAAGTAACTAAACTTATGCATCTTCCTAAACTAAAAAAACAGACAGGATTTTAGCTCCTGCTCCCAATGGATGTGGTGGGGCTGGAAATGGCTTTTGGAAAATGATGCATCTCTGCTGTCCTTACATTTAGTTTAAATATTTGGAAGAGAGATCTTTGAATCAGGTGGCTTTATCGCAGCAGAGAGGGAAAGCTGCTGAAGCCTTGAGCACTCCCCACAGACACAGTCTGTGGCTGCATCCAGCCCTGACCTGAGCACAAGTCAAGCCCAAACACATTGCAGGGGATGCAGAAAAGCCCTGTTGCTCAGTGAAGGTGTGTGTGCTGTTATCAAGGACTTCAAGTCTACCTTATTTAATCGAGTATTTCCCTATCTTCAGATTTGAGCCAATACAAACTTTTCAAAAGGCTGAGAAAGGAAGCTTCTCAGTGACCAACTTAACAAATTTCAAATAAAGCTGAGCAGCTGACTGAAAAGAATTCAATGAAATATTAGAAAATTACCTAGGTACTTGTGAACTGCTACACTTATTAATAATTCAGTAACAGGACAGATATTTTCACATGTGCATTTCATGACAGATACACAGCATAATATAGACATTCAGTGCCAGAAACTTAAGTTGCAAATTACAAGAAAAGTGACACTAGGATATGGACCAAAGTTGTGTCTTAAAATTTGCTAGGCCTTTTAAAACAAAACCGTGACATAAATGAAACATTTTGTAAAAGTTATGGATTTCACACTGTGAGGAAGGAATCCAAAAAGAGAACAGCTACCTCTTCAAGTCTCTTCATCTCTTCTTAAATCACCTCTGAATGCTGTTCTAAAGATGACTGAGTTTGTACAGGAGGAAGACTAATCCTTTAGAAGTACATTATCCTTTTTGGTCCACGAGCTACACATACCTGTACTTGAAGCTCTGCTCTATTTAGGTAACCTAGTACTGGCACATTCTGCTCAGTATTTTGGTCTTGGGTTAAAAATTTGGCTTACTGAAATAAGTGGGAAGACCTTGACAGAAGAATCTCACAGAAAGAAAAAGTTGCCAGAGAACAGGAAGAAAATTGTTCAGTTTTTGTAAGATATGGATGTTTGCCTTGTGTATTAGTTCCCTTTTTGCTTTTTTGGGGGATGGGAGCTGTTTTACTCTTTGCTTTGTGTCTAACCTTCACTGTGATTTATTAGAGTTCCCTTTGGCTGCTAGTGTCAGGGAGCAGCAAGCACAAGGCTGTTCCACAAGGAAAGGGGCCAGGAGCAGAGGGTGACAGGGCTGTGCCCTCACCAGTCAGGGCATGGTCCCACAGCACCCGAACAGCAGCACAGTGGGGACAGTGGCAGGTTTCACTGCCAGCCCCAGGGAGCCAGACAATGAATCAGACACCCAGAAAGTCCATTTGGGAACAGCAGGAGATGGTTCTACACATGCCTGAAGTCTATCCTGGAGACAAGGTTACCTACAGCCTAAATCTGGAGTCCACATGCACAGCCCAGTCAGCAAATCACTACAGGAGAGGATATGCCACAAAACAGCTCCAAGACACAGCTGGAGATCAGCCCTGATCTTAACTGCAGTTCTTGGAGCCAGGAGGGTGCATGAGAAGGTCCCAAGGAAGGGTACCTCCTCAAGCTCTCCTTTTCCCCAGTGGAAATTGTACCATGTTGGTTTTGCTGGAGGACACTACTGTTGTTAAGTACTCCAATCCTGTGGAATTTCAGCAGGACTTGAGCAACTAATTCACTCAGTCCAGAAGTCTTTCAGTAGGTGAGAAAACCAATTGTCTGCAATAACTGCATATGTTCTTTAACATAAATAGAACAAGAATTAACTCCCTGAAAAACAGTGAAGCATCTGGAGGCTTCTGGTGTGCATTGAGCATCTGCAGATATATCAGCAGCTACTGCAGATCAGATGGATGCTGCCAAGTTGATAATGGAATTTGAAAGAGAACTGGTCTCATGCTTTGCTCTTTGAGGATTGTACAAGACTGTTTGCTCTGGTATTTAAAATAATACAAAATAAAGTAACATTTCAATAGATCTGAGCTTAATCCTAAATGCAATACCAGATCTTTAAAATAAGCAGTTCTGTGGCATTTAGATAAAAAAGATTTCAGTATTTTCAGCAATTGAATTAGACCAAAAATGAAAGTTTCCCTATATGCCAGTTTTTGTTGCACTGTATTCTCATAGCCCTGTGGTTTCCTCTGCCAGAAACACATTTACACATTCCCCACATTTTTGTTTGTAAATGCAGCTACTTTTTCAAGACTTTAAAAAGTGGAACTTTACATACCTGTTACAAAGTAATTTTGAGCCAGGAATGTCATAACCCAGATGAAAGACACTGCTGAGGTAACTCCAAGATAATTTGCCATTGCCACCAACTTGAAAAACTCTGAAAAGTAGGAAATTCAAGGTAGTTTGTCTCCTGTGCTAAGGAAAGTTAAGGTATTGGATGCTGTCAGATGATGAGATGACTTCTGGAAAGCAACTTCAGCTGTCACTGCACTGCTTCATAGAAAGAATGTCAGAGCCAATGCGTTGATTGTCGCACTCCAGGGCGAGGTCAGGGACCAACCGGAAATCCCTAATCACCCTTTCCACCCGCTTTCATCCAGGGGTTCCTGGAAAATTTCACTACTGCTGATTCACAAAGCACGACTGAGGAAGGGAGATAAGGCTGTTAGACTGCTAAGTCAGTAAACACTTTGAAAGAAATTTTTCTTTTGTTATTTTTTCCTGTTTTACTGATGAACAGATCATTATTCATGTTATCTATTCATCTGGTAAATAAAACACATCTTCTATTGTATCACAATATGCCACACAAAATTTTTCTTTTTTATTGGATGGAAGGGCATCCATTCCCCATTGTCCTATTTGTCTTGATGGACTAGTTTTAGTTGTTTTCTTTTTAATTTAGAGTTCCAATGCCAAAGTAGTTCCCATAACACAGAAGTAATGTAAAACCTAAATCTGAAGAGATTTGGAGATTCATTACTGTATATGGGATACCTTGTGAGACCATAGGTGCAGAGTCAGCAGCCAGTGCTGTCACTGCTGCCTTTTGTGACATTCCAACAAACAGTGATTCCCATGGATTGATTCAAAACACAGATGAACCCCACAGCTATAACTTAGAAAACCTTCAGGAAGTTTTAGAAAAGATTTTTTTTTTCAGAGGTTCCAATAAACAAAGAGCAGGAATGGAGTTCAGGGAATGGGCTAACTCCTTTACTGCCAGTCATGTCTGCTACATCTACTTTACTGCTGACAGATGTTTGTCTAACCTGTTCTCAAAGATTTCCAGTGACAGATTCCTAACATTTCCTGTAATGTTCTTGTTCAGTGTCTCACTGTTCTTTACAGTTCAAAGGTATTCCCTACTCTAACTTGACTTAGTCATTCCCTGCTCTAAACCCATCACTTCTTTCCCTACTGGCAATGGACATGGAAGATAGTTTATGCTCCCTTATGTTTTGCAACTATTTTACATTTCTAAAGAGTTATGCCTCTGCTCCCAGTTTTCTTTCAGCTAAGAAAACCCTGCTGCCTCACTCTCTGGCTCCATGTGATGCCTTGCCAATGCCAAGACTAATTAATAAATTGCTTTACCTGCTTTACAGTTTGAATGGTGTCAGTCTTTATTTTTGCAACAGTATGATTGTCTTACATCATGTTCAATTTGTGATTGAGCAAACTTTTAGTTGTGCAGTGTCTCCAATGTCTTGTGTTTTCATAGTCTGTAGACACAAGTGTAACAGTGTAAAACTACCTGTTTAAACTGTGGTTTGCATTTAGAAAGTCCCCAGTTAATATACGAGATGGCACTAACTTTTAATGGGACACAGGCACATCTCCTGCAGCAGCATGTAACAGGGCTATTAGATGATGCTCTGTTCACTTTTCCTCACCTACAGAGCCTGAGGACAATGCTGGGGGTCAGGGAGTTCATTCATCCATAGCAATGATGAAATGAGAATTGGGTTATGTTTGGGCTGTGGTTTGGAACTGAATTTGATAAAACTCAATGAGATCTTTAGACAAAGTTCTAGCTCCAATTTCTTTTCCATTCCTTATTGTGCTGTACTTACCTGCCTCTACAAAGCCATGGTAATGTCAGGTACTGTAATCAAACTTGGCTCTCACTTGAAGAAGGCTGTAAGAGGATTCACTTGCATTTATAAGGTCGAAGCAGAAACCAATTATTATTCTGTAGCTCCCATGGACTATAGACTGTGGCTGTAAAATACTGAGAACATTAAACAAAATCTTACCATTGAAAATGCTTACCTTGAACTGCTAAGTATTTCCTGCCATAAAAAAAAATTAATGAATAGCTGAGTTTCTGACATTTTAAAATTGCATGTTAATTATCCTGCCAGATATCAACATTTTGTGCCTACTATCCTCACCATGGCAAAGTTCCTTTAGTCAAACTCTTGATGTTTAGTAGGACTTTTAGCTGTAAAAATGAGATAAACACCTTTGCAACACCAAACAAAAATGTGACCTCCTTCACAAGGTCTTACAGATTTGGAGAGGGAGAAAAGAATTTTAGAATGACGAAGCAAGACTGAAATAACTTTGTTTTCTATCTGTTTCTTCCTTTTTGTAGTTCAGCTGTTCCAAAACTGCGTGGAAGATCATTTATCTGGACTGTAACAGTACAAAAGGTCTTTAACCTTTTGGTATGTCTTCTTCATAATCAGTGTGGTAAAAAAACCCAGACCTATACTGAATGATTCATTATTCTTTGACCTAAATACTTATTGTAACCTATATGAAAAATTCTCAGCCTTTTACGTCAGCATGTTTTAAAATACTGATGAGGGTTGCTAAACAGAAAACTTTTGATAAGGCATAACACACGTAACTGCTCTCTACAATAATTTCAAAAGGAACCTTGAAACCTGAACAACAGTAGAGGAAACAAAAAAATGTTCATGTAGGAAATACAAATATCAGGGTCTTTCCATGGAAACAGTAATTCCTTTCCAGGTTGTTGATGTCCCAGAGTGTGTCCCCTGGCAGAGACCATCAGAGATTCAGAACTTGAGGATTGACTCCTACCTGCTGGTCAGGCAAGTCTGCTCCCCACAAGTCCCAGACTTCCCAGACCTCCCAAGTCCACAAGGACAAGAAGCACATAAAAATTCCTGACCTTTTGCCCAGAATACGTGGGTTACAGATTTCCCTTGTGGCTTCCCATGTTCAGCCTCCTCCGTGACACGTGGCCTCCCTCTGAAGCAGGAGTTAAAACTCTTTCCAGGATATTTCAGCTTCCTCTCTCAGCTGGTTTCTAGGGCATGGCAGGGATGATCCTGCTTCCAAACACTTTCTCCACTGACACAGGAGTTTGCTCTCCTCTTCTGTACCTGAAGTTTCCTGAAGAACTGGAAGACTAAGAGCAAGATCCTTGGAATGTGTAACAGTGTAGTCAAGGCAGGACTTATTTCATGAGGACACAGCCATCAATATGCAAACAGAGCATCCCAAATCTTGAAGGTAAAAACACTGAGGACTTTGAAACCATAATTTTATTTCAAAACTCAAGTATGTGATACTATACAGTACAATACCAGCACACTTGTGCAAAATCTTACAATATTATAAATTTAAATATGATACACAAAAATAGTGCCCTTTTGAAATCCTTTTGCTAGAAACATTTGTGCTGTGCAGGAGAAACCATAAATGTGTCTTGTTAAAGCAGGAAAATAAATATTGCACCTCAAGAAAACTATTTCAGTGTTAATAGCATAAATAATAGGTCTGTTTCTTGTTATTAGATGTGATCTTTGAACACAGAAGAGGTTGTTTGGCTTTTTTTTTCCAGATAAAGCAAACTAATATCCAACAGATAAAATTATATTTAGAATAGTTTTTGAGCTTAATCTAGTTTCCTATTAAACAAAAGGTGTTTTAATTAAATAACTGAAAAATATAAGCATAGCTATTTAGTGTGCTGTTAGTCATTGTTGTTTGTTATTTTTAGTGGACAGTTTGCTCCAAGTATTATAAAAAGAACAATTTTTCTTTTTAGCAAACTGTATCTTCATTTTTGCACCTATTAAAATCTCTTGCCTCTTTCTGTTCATTTGTGGCTAAATTATACTTGCCTTAGACACGCAAGTAGTTCAGTTCAAATCAGTACAACTTCTTATGGGAATTGTTCCTTTGCACTAATTCCACAAAAAGCCAGTGTGCTGAATTTTAAGAGAGGATGGAGACCTCATTCACTCACTGACCAAAAAGACTCCTTCACATGCTTAACACTAAGCAATTAGAGAGTCCTGTTGATATCAATAACTTTCTATGCGTACTTATAATAAGTTGTTGGACTTAAAACAGTGCAAGTGAAAATAATAAAAAAATAAAGTTAATTCAATTACAGGCACTGTTAATTATTTTTCTTCAGTGCAGCCCAACATTTCCACGATCACATAAATATGTGCCATAATTTTTGGCATAGAGAAATCTGAATTTTTAGGACTATTTACCTTCAATCTTTATTGTCTTACGAAGTTATCAATGTTATTTGTAATGCATATTAAGTTAAAGAATCTGATTTTAAAAAATAAGTATTCAAGAAACAACTGACAAGTTTCTTCAAATACTAAAAGTACACGAAAGGTCACAGTAGTTCTTCACAGTCAGAAATTCTAACTGAACCAGATTCCAAGTAATTTACAAGAAACCTTCCCCTGTCTTATTCTTTACCAATTGCAGTTTTAGACCAAATCACACTTTCCCGTTATCCTTTTTGAACTTCCTTAAGCACACTATTCCTTGATGTATATACTTTAAAATATTAAAACCCCTTCTAACTTCTCATGGACTCCCTTCTCCACCCACCTCTCCCCAAAAAAGGTGGTAGTGGCCAGCTTTTTTATTTTTTCCATATAAATGTCTCCTAAGAAACACATGGCCAACAAAATTCACCAGCAGGATATTTGTTACTAGTATGTGAACTAAATTTCTGACTGAGTTAGAAACCTGTTTTCTTTGACAGTTAGCTTAAGGTTCAGTGTTTCCACCAATAGAAGACAGGACAATATTAACTACATCAGAACTGAAATTACAGGACTTCATAACACTTATCCTTTTGCTGGAAAACAGACCCATATCTCAATCAGAAAATACCAGGAGAATGCAGGACAGGAGTGCAATCGAGCGTCTCACTGGATTTGCTGTTGTGACTGTAGCTATGGAAAGACAAACATGGTTCACCTTCACTCAGAAGTGATGCTCAGCAGGTACAAATGGCACACCTCCAGTGACACACATTTTGATCTCAGCCCTGGTTGCTGGGTGTTGTACAGGCAATGGCTTCACCATTTTCAAATTGCTTGTCCAAAAATTTCAGCTGTCACATT
The DNA here is from genome assembly GCF_963662255.1 of Cinclus cinclus. Classification (NCBI taxonomy): domain Eukaryota; kingdom Metazoa; phylum Chordata; class Aves; order Passeriformes; family Cinclidae; genus Cinclus; species Cinclus cinclus. Next base: position 10,916,462 of record NC_085051.1, on the reverse strand, counting down.
CTTGTGTTAGAACTCACAACTCCCAAATAGGCAGAACTGGCATAAAATCTGGGCAACAGATCATTCTGTCCTGATGTGGTAGTTCATCTTTGGAAGTGTATCAGATCAGTCATGGCATCAAATTCTGAAAACAAACTACTGAAAACACACAGTGAGCTCTCCTAAGCCCTCACTGCTACCATGGCCTGATTCATGTAGGCACTGGATGGGTTCTGGCTGCTCTCAGAACTCTGTTCCTGCAGCAGATCTCAAAGGATGCCTATTTCCAGTGTGAGCAGGAGGGCAGAGGCTACAAGAGGCTACTTGTATAGAGGTGTGTTCACCTCTATACAGAGGTTTGAAGAGCTTTTGTTTCCTTTTTCAATAAAGAATTGAAGATTGCTTCCCATGTCCAAGACTGCTCTGTTTCAGGCTTGGGTAGCACATGGACCCTTCCAGGCAGCTACCACTTTTGGCTGTAACCAAGGCTGTGACTCTGAGTGGCATACATAAATTTTTTGGAAACTTTTATATATCAGAAGTTCCCAAACTTATTAGATGACATCAGCTGTGCCACCTAGGCCCCATTTTACGTTCTGCTGAGTATCCCATTTTTAAAAAGTGGTGGTCCCATTCTTAAAGTATATAATAAAACACATTTATGCATGTACTTAGCATTCCATTTAAATAATCATATAGATAATTCCTCTTACAAAATTACTTCAGCAGCAAGGCATTTGGTCTTAGAATATAATTATACTCTTCCATGGAAGTGTTTCTATTTCTACCCAATACTCACGAATAAGGAAATTAATTAGCCTCTTAAAACCCAAAGGAGTTAAATGCCATTAGTACTTCAACAATCAACAATAAATTCAGGAAATGCAAAGTAAAGCACTAACTGCAAATGTGGGTTTTCTGATGGCTTTCAAAATTTCAATGTGCAAATCATTCTTTTAAATGTCTGGCAGGTTGCTGATTACTGCCACAACCTTACCATGAGTCAATACTACTTTATTTGTACTTTACAATAAGAGTCCTTTATAATAAGAGGACAGACAGGATTATTTATCAGATTGGCATCTTGGTAAGGAATTCTCACCATGTATCCCAAACCTGGTGGTGTGGAGTAACTCACTTGCTTAAGGGATGACATGGAACAGCCACAGGGATGACTAAGCACTACCTTTAACAACAGTGCTCTATTACACAAACTTGTTCAGGGACCATAAGGGCGTGATTGTTCCTCTGTTATTCCGTGTGTTGCTCCTGTCGGAATCCTGAGTTCCACAAGGAATACTGATGGGCTGCAGAACAGCTGGCCTTCCCTTCAGGTGCCTCTGACTTTTCATCACAGGAGTTGTAGGAATGGTAGATTCCCAACACCACAGCAAAAATGACTATTGCAGCCACTACAAGCCACACCACATTCCAGTGTTTGCAGAGTTTGGGGTACAGGATATATAAATAATTAACGATGACTTCAAGTCTGCTGTAAAATGAAAAGAAAACTATTATATATTAATCAAATGCAAATTTATTATCTTAAGATTTTCAATTTGAAAGGTGTCATAAGTGGTGCACCATCTTTTTTCCCAATACAAACACCTTGTCAAAGGAGGATCAAACTGTAAAGTTCTTTTATGATGAGCTGTACACTCAGATATTCCAACTCCAACTATTCTATGTGAGTAATAGTTGTGAGACAGCTGGAGACTCTAAACTTAACTCCTATTTCTACAACCTGTCACCTGGCAAATCTCAGAGTTTATCATGCAAAATTCTGCACTGTTCATACCTTGTTCAACTAAATTAAATGTTGGAATACGTGGTAAACATTTCTTTCCAAAAGTGTGATGACTAATGATGGCTGCTCTCTGCAGGTGGCTGAAATCTCAAATCAACAGATAGCTATAATGGTTATGGAATGGAAATGAATTCTTCTGTATTAACCTGCCAGAACCTGGGATTGGGCATATGACTTGCTTTGGCCAGCATTCAGTTCCTCTGCAATGTACAGACAGAGAGCACTGGGTACAGATGGATGCTGTGTCACTCTAGTGACAGTAATGATACGCGGCACTAATTCAGGTTCCTAAATTACAATCTTTATGAGGCAGTACATATCCTCAGAGAGATTTTGGCATCTAAGGAACTTTTATGGAGCATTCTTTTACCTCAAATCAGAACCAAACCCCAGCAAGATGAAGCATCTTGATGTCAGCATACAGCTTTAACCGGGATATCAAAATCAAAAGTTTTGCGTTTTGCAACTACACTGTCTTGGAATATTCCTTTTCCGTGAAAATACTGGTATTTCAATATGCTTTCCCAGGAGGAAAACATGCCAAAACAACAGTAAAAAACACTTTATTGGGTACCACAAGTAGAAAAAATTGGCCCCTCTTGTATGGACATATTGCAACACTGCCTCACCTGCTTTTCAGATTTTTTATCTCATCTTCGTTTTCACTTTCTTCATGTTCATCATGACTTTCTTTGGGTGTCTCTTCATCTTCTTCCTTCAGTTCCTGAAGTTCTTTGGCTTTCTTCAAGGCTTCCTGATATCTTAATCAGACAAAACATTTATTTCTTAGTCCAGAATGTTGTATAAGCGTGTTCTCATTTAATGAAAAATTAGCTTTATGTTTTGTTACATGCAATAAAACACAAGTAGTAGTGTTGCAGCACTTGAGCAAGAGTAAAAATTAGCTGAAGATCATGAGTAAGGCAGACAGACATCCACCCTTCCTGAACAGAGGGTTATATTAGAGCTGACACTAAATTTATCATTTTGAACAAAGAAAAGGGGTTGTTCTCCACAGAGAACAATTTCTGTCTGTTGTAAAGGAGTCAGTAAACATTTCTCGATAACTTTCCATCATTTGGAAGATCATCTAGACACTTCTTTTTTTCCTGGAGAATAAATGCAATTCAATGCTAAAGTCAGATGACATTACGGATTCTGCAGGAGAGGATCAAAATTTGTCTTACTCTTCACATAATACAAAATTCTTTGCTTGACATTCAGAAACAAATCCCAAAGTTTTTTATTGCCCCAAAACATACTGTGTAAAGCACTTTGTGACACCAACAACATAACTACTGTATTTAAAACTCAATTTTAAAAGCAGATGTCCTCATCTGGTAGCACATATTCACAGATTTAGTTCACAAAAAATACTCCCACCCCTTGTTATAGGCTTCCTCTTCTATCTTGGCTTTAGTTTCAGGACTGATTTCTTCCAGCCCACTCTGTGTCAGGACAGAAGTTGAGGTTTCACAGTCAGGCTCTCCATTTGACTTCCCACTGCCAAGAAAAAAGAAGCAGACAAATAGAAAACAACATCACAGAAATGTGTTGCATTTGGAGTATGCTGCAATTTTGTGAGTCACGTTTTGTCTGTTTAAATCTACATTGAAGAAATGAAATGTATTTCAAAGGAAAAAAAAACTAGACACCAAGAAAAATATTAGTTTCATGATGGTGTGATTTAAGAACAGTAATTATTATGTTTCTAAGGTAAGAAAACTATAATTTTTATTCTTCTTTAAAAAAGAAAAAAAGAGTCTTTGTTTCCTGGCTCATCCATGACATTTATTTGCAATTCATGAAAACATTTCCCTCAACTTTCTAAAAATCATCTTAGAAATTGTAACCTGCTAGATAAGAGGAACATAACAGAAGTCATGTCAAATACTAATTCAACAAAACATTGTTTATATTTGCCTTTTAATATTCTCCTGTGCTGACTTTATATCTTGAACTGATGCACAGGTTAAAAAAATACACATATCTTTTCTCACTAGAACTTTTCTCAAGTAAAAGTTTGGAGCATGTAGCCTGAAGATAAGCTGTTTTATATTGCTGTCTTCCTGCAGTGCTCTCCTGTCATTTATTTAATCTGGGACAGAGAGTTTAAGTGATTGAGACATAGCACATCTGTCAAAGTTAAGGTTTAATAAGCTCAACAATGGATCATCCCATTTCAACTTCTGGAATCTCACCCTTTTTGCAGGCCTTATTTTCCTGGCATTAAAATAGTTCCACCTGATTGACATCATCTGTGGAGAATGGATTTCCTCTCAAGTCATACTAAGAGTAGAATATATTTTCATTTGGACTTTAAACAAACCATGAGTATAAGCTTGAAGTGCTTAAACATACGAAACTGTGCTGGTCTAGGTAATTCTACATTAGTAGACCAGCTGGCCCATGCACACACACTTATACTCAAAGCTGAATTTCAAGTTCTGCCTCTGCTGTTTGGTAACGTGATTTGTTTTCTTAGGTGCAAAATATTGATAAGGTTTTTTTTTTGGTAGTTGTATTTTCTCACAGAATTTCTGTACAGTTTCAAAAGTTGCTCTAGATCTTGCAGAGTTCTTTTGAATAGTAGCAGCCAGTACTGTAGTTCCCCATTTTTGTTTTCTCAGTTGCTGCATACTTACATTCTTAGTAAAGCACAAGGTAAAACAAAGACATAAGATAAATTTTGTCCTGCCTCAGCACTAATCTAAAATACATGAAAGTCAATATTATGTAGTGATATACACATTGAAAGCTTTTAATTTGCATGTTTAAAACGTTCTAACAAGTAGTAGCAATATCACAGTATTTCGAAGTATGATTCTTTAAATTATCATTTAATATTAGCATTTAATAGGTACTGAGACGACCTAGACAAAACTCACTTTTCTGGAAGTGCTGGCAGAGCAGGAGTAGATGTTAGGCTGCTCCTTCCATTACTGGGTGATTCAGACTGTAAAGTGAAACACAGCAATAAATGTTACATTCATTAATTACTTAACATTCATAAAGAATATGAATAAACTAAATAATTCAATACCAAGTAAAATTCATTAATTAATTTCAAATGAGTGTTCAATAAAATGACAAAGGCAGTGTGCTGCTTATGTTTCCTTCCCACACTCACAAGCAAAGTATCTTTAATGTGGTGCTCCCATTAACCAGAGTAAACAATGGACTTGCACACTAAGAAATTTTTCTGACATTTCCTTTTACCCACTTTATTTTTCCACAGAAAATGGTCTCCTTCATTTATTGATCCCTGAACAGTAAGATTCTTCTATTGTTCCTCTCCTCCTATTCTAAGAACATGAATTTATTAGCTGAGTTTTCAATGGGATTTTAAACAAAAATAATTCATAATAAAATATGGCAAACAAACACACCTAGTTCCTGAAACAATTGACTCTGAGTACATAATAAATAAATTGCACAAACAAATGCTTTTCTTACAAGTAAAACAGATGAATAGATTTAGCTTCTCAGCAAAATCCTCATTTAAATAAACCTGTATTTTTAACAGAAAATTACATAGGCTTTAATGTTATATCCCATCTTAGCTCATCTCTGAACAGTCAGTATGTCTTGCAGTTTTTCTCCAAAGCATTTGTATGGGTTTATTATGTTCAGATTACAATTTAATTTAATTTATTAATGTTTTACAAACAAAAATTCAGTATAGAGACTGATGACTCCACTGACCCCAGATCATCACAGAAACCTCTAAATAACTACCATGTACCTTTCTGTACATTAATTACATTTATTTCTGTTCCGTGGACTTTTGGCAATGAAGAACAGCAGTCCAGCTCTCTTCTGTGGTTTCTGGTTGAAATTTCTCTCCTACAGTGAACAACTATTTTCACTGTGTCTTTCCTGTATGTTACTTCAGATTCAAAGGCAAATCGCCTCACTAACTTCCAGTGCCTGTGAATCAGCAGCCTGCCCTATTCAGCTGTTCCCAAAGGGATCATTCGTGGAGGTAGATTGTGATGTCCCTTACATAACAGCATTGACCTTTGTCCATCCCTTTCACTGGGATGGAGTCAAAACAAGTTAAACCAATGAAAAAGCTTCCATTTTACAGTAACTATGGCTTGCCCCTGTGCAAAAGTGGTTTAGGAAAAAACTAGTAACTTTAAAATGTGTGTTTTACTTACCAGGGATGGCATTGAAGGTATAGGTGAAGCTGTTGGTGACTGACCAGGAATGTTCAAGGAGTTAAATTTAGGAACAACTGCAACACTGACTCTCCTCCGAGGCATATTCTGGGAGAAACAACAATTATTTTTTCCACCATACAACAAGACAGAATGAAGAACAATTCCACGGGTTAATTCGTGTGGCAAAGATGTAGGTCAGTGTCCCCTTTGGGAAAAGGAGAGTTAGGAGCAAAAGTAAAATAAAAGGTCATGGTTTTCCCTAGAAATTCATCTTGTACTGCCTGGTATGGCAAGTGCTTAATGTGAAATGAGGTGTGGCACAGAGATGCTGCTCTTTTCCCTCCATACTGAAAGCCCAGCAGTGTAAATCACACAACAGAAATGTTCTGAGTTTATATAGTCAGCTCTTACCATAGGCCTTTGTCTTTGATTAAAGCAGATGCATAAAGATGCTGGGGAATGTGCCAGTGTCACAATGACTGGAAATAATGAAGTCTCACATGAAACTCTTATCTTGCTATGTACCTATTTTGTTATACTGTACCCACTATGATGTATTAATTACATGTAAACCTATTAATTATAATTTAATGAAACAAAAACATCCACTCCTTCCACAAAAGAGCAGCCCTTTCTCTCCCCCACCCCTGAACTGTTGCATAGGATCATGCAGTGCTGCTTATATTTCCCGAAGACCATAAAATTTCTTTCTTATGACAAACTCATGCTGACTGTAACAATATATTCTAGCTCAAGTACAGATTATGTAAATTTTTGCTGTCATCTGGTAGGTAGCCAAATGCTTCATCCTATAAAATCTATGTAAAATCTATGCTTCCAACTGAGTAAAAACATCAAAACACTTATAGCATCTAACAGCTTTGTTTTAGTGCATATCCAAACACTTCTAAGATTCTGCTCTAGACAACTTTACAGGAAAGGAGTTAAACACAGATTTAGTAAATGCTTAGGAGTCACTCCATGGTTCTGGCTCTAGACAAAACCAACCATACCTATTCATTAATGACAGCTTTATTTAATGTGCTCCTGAAAAGCTACACTGGGAAGTCTGCAGCCATGGTAGGCAGTCCATTCTGGTGTTTGGGTTCTTTTTCTCCTCTTTATTACTTGGACTTGTCTCTGTTCAATTTAGCGTTTTTTTGAGACCTCTGCTTCAACCTATGGGATTCTTGTTCTGAAATCCTGTCTTGCCCTCAGCGTGCTCTGTGCTGTAATTCTTTATATCCAACACTCAGAGGCAGTAGGAATAAAGTAAATGTAAAGAACTACAACCTAATCAAGTAAAAATATAAAAATAAACAGTAGACTGAGTATAATGCACCTGATCATCAAATTTCATACCAGTCACACTGGGACTCATGCCTCCCAAATCACTGGTTGTTTTAGCAAATTTTGTGATAGACTCGATCTCCAACACTTGGAAGTTTTGCAGAAATAAAACACTGCAGTTTCTCATCAGGCACTATCATTATTGCACAAAGTCATATTAATTCATGTATCCAAAATTGCAAAGCATATACACTAAATTGCATGGATGATATTGAGAATTTACTAGCACTGTTTTGTGCTGGTAAATTCTCAATTTACAGCCTAAAGAACTCTATACAGATGAAGAAATTTCACTACATAAAAAGTTTGTTTTCTTTATATTGTAGAAATACCTTTCCAACAGTGAGAGACATGGATCTAGATGAACGAGGAACCCCATCTTCTGCACAGAAACAAAGACAAAGAATAGAAAGACTATATGAGTATCTCTAATTAACATTAATAGAGCCCTTGCTTATATTTCAGTATATTTACACAGGGCCTGTAAGTGACCATGTCTTTATTGTCATACGGTATTGTCGTACAGCTGTCTTCTCAATTACACCTGCACAAGAAATTTGAAATAATTGCAAATAACCAAATCATTACTGTTTTCACTGAATCAGGCTAAAAGCCCACTCTTGGCCTCCATATACAATTTCTTGCAAAGGAAAATCCTCATACTTCAGTTTCCAGCAAAGGAAAGAAAAGGTTGCAAAAGAAAAAATACTGGTTTTAATCATGAAATTTTGCCATCATCTGGTCCTAAAAGGTAGTTGGATTAAAATTGTGCAGGGTACATGGATTTGTAAGAGGCCACAAGAAAATATGACTGGGTCTCATCAGAATTTGGTAAGTGTTGGTGATTTCAAATTACTGTACTATAGCATTAAGTATGGCTCATATGAAACATTTTAACTTATTTCTGTAACTTAAAAATCTGCTGTAGATCAGAACTTCATGAACAGGTTTCACAATACTTTAAATCATTAATTGCACCAACATCTCTGAATAAGAGGCAAGACAAACCCTTAAATTTTTATTTTTCTTTACCAGATGCACCATAGCTTCTGCTAGAATTCTGATTGGCAAGTTTCTTGAACTCCATTAGTTCAGCATGATCCTTTTCATATGTCCTTTTCAGGTTTTCCACATACTGCATCATTACTTCAGTTGCCTTTGACATACGCTTCTCCTAAGGAAAAAAAGAAGAAAATATCCAGGTAAACTCTACACGTGTCCAACAAATCACTGGCTCCATCATGTATGCTCCATGTCAGGGCTAAATCTGGAGCTGTTGTTCTTAAGGAAATTATGGTGCCTCCATGACTGAAAATTCCTAAGACAGTTAGAAGAAAATGCCAATTCATATGCATTTCACAGAATATAATAATTTATTTTGTCATATATTCATACACCCTGCCTGTGTGCCTATCTGATTACTTATGTGGTATACCACATTTGTTTTCAAACCCCCAAAGGGCTTAGTCACTGGCATCAATCTGGTTACTTCAGAGTGCAAAGGAAACATTCTTGAATCCAGGAGGGTATTGATGTGTTCTCATTTATACTTAGTCTGCTCTCATACTCTTTGTAATTGACTGAGCTATTGTCAAAGGCAGGTGACTGAATTAGATGAGTTTTTTGACCCAGAAAAAGTTTACTTCTTTGTGCTGCACTGATTTGAAATTAGTTTCTTGTGATGCAGCTGTAGCTCTGAATAAAATATATGCTCCTGTTGTACCGATGTTAAACAGATTAATGGGCAATCTTCTGCCGCTGGAATTCTATTTCCAGGCTGCAGTGGTGTGTTACCTGACGCTGCAACAGAAGTCTTTCATCTGTCAAAATGGCAAATAAAACTCAAATAAAATAAAAAAATAACCTCTAGCCCAGCTGGAAAAGAGTGAACCTGTGGGTCCAGGATACAATTAAACACCAGGATGGCCTCACCTGGCGAACGGCTCCGACCATCTCGGCACGGCTCGAGAGCCTGGCAGCCAAACGCCGCAGCACCGCGATGTCCTCCAGCAGCTTCTGGTAGGCTTCCCTGTGCTCATAGTGGTGCCACAGGTGAGCTGAAGACTGAAGCAAAAATACAGCAGCTTTATCAGCATGTTTTTAGTTCAAATGGAGTGGCCAAAGCCCCAAAATGGGGTAGGAATATCCAGGCAGAACTCCACATGGAGAGATAAGCCCCAGAGGGGTGCCAGCACTTGCCACCACAGCCAGCCCAGAGCACTGCTGTCCTGTCTGAGCACGGTGCTTCACTGCAAACTGCAGCAACACAGTTCCAGGAGTTATAAAGGGCTTAGCACATTTGCAATACTTTCCCTAATGAAATCTATAGTGAAACATGCCCTGCTACCTGTGAATTCTACAAATGCTAAGTTCATTTCAACTAGCACTTAAAAATGATTGCTGAGGGACGAATGACATTTTCATTTTCTGATCACAATGTATTAAGAAGGCCAGGTGTGTTCTTTCAGTTTCATGATACTTCACTTATTTGGAAAATAAGACATTATATACCCAAGAATTGCAATGTTACTTTGATAATACATTGCAACCAGAATTTGACTGCAAGAACCAAAAAGGCATAAGGGAATATGCTAGAACTTCAGATTTTCCTTTCTTTCTTGGCAACTGCAACCTCCTTACTTTCTAAAAAAATAAATCAGAAATTCATGTAGATTAGCTTTCTCTTGAAATTAGGTTTCTGAATAACACATCAATTATCACAAGACTGACTAAAAAAAAAAAATCAGAAAGACTGGTAAAACCATCATAAAGTTTTAAGCCATAAAACATGTGCCTGTCCTACAGGAATGAAGATAACCTCTCCACGAGATTGGAACAAGGCTAGGTCTGTATGAAAGGGATTTTACAGAAGCCATTACTGCTTTTTATTGCTTGTTAGTTTATTCCATTGTCCAGAACAAAAGCTTTCATAGGGAAGGCAATTTCCATTTTGTTATAAATCATGTAAAAAAGCTTGTAAAAGCCAGACTGTAGCATGTGAACTGCTTAAAGGAAGAAAATCCTAATCATATCTGTCCCGTGCTGGCAATATGATCCTTGGTGCCTAATTAGGGATTCTTGACAGAAATACATGGCAAATCTAATAGACTTATTTCAGTCTGAAAACCCTGAGATTTAATAGGCTGTTTCTGCTTGCTCTTTACATAGGAAACAGAGGTAAGAGCAGCAAAATAGTCGCAACATTTTAATGGAAACAATTAATTTGAAAATGGAGATTCGGAATTCCAGATGAAAAGATGTGAAGATCACAATATTTCTTTAATGGAATATTTTCTTACCTGATGATGTTCTTGATAAAGTAAATGGGAGAATTTTATGTTCTCCTCACTATTTTCATGAATTACAGCACCTCCTTGCAATTATGAATGCTGGGTCTAAGGATATTTCATTTATCAGCCTGCTGTCCAACCATCCCTCCCTTTATGCACAGAGACATGCACAGCACTTAAGTTGACGCATTTTAGCAATTTTTTGTAATTCCAGTTAGAAAACGCAGAGAAAGCTGGCAGGAAGGACTCAAAACTACTGCTGTAAAGGAACTCCAGGGACAGCTGGAATGAAAGTGTACTTAGGCCCAAAACCTGATCCTGAGATTGTATCTATTCTTTTAAGTATTCCTTGCTGTTTCTTTTCACATATTGTGCCTTCTAGTATCTGCAGTTAAGAGGCCTTTCAAGTTACAGATCTCAGGATTCAGGTTTCAAATCTTTTTGGTATCTCTCATATCTGGACGCTTCACATTTACTGCTAAAGAAGGTCTTGCCCCGGAGAGCATGGATCAGTGTTCAAAGTGCAGTTCTGAATGCTTTTAGCTATGTCACAGACTTATTTCAAGAACTGAACAGCAAATTCCTAGTATTTATTCCTGAAATCTGCTAGACCCAGGGAAGCATCCCCTAGGCATTTCCAGCAATGCTGGCCCACTCTGGCAGAGTATGCCCCGTCCCAGAGTAGTAGGGAGCTCATGGCAAGGAGTTTGAGCAGCAGAAAATGAAGGTTTGGAGCTGAATTTACAAGTCAAACACATTTGCAATGTGTGTGCACTTTCATGAACACTATAGTTCAGGAAAAGAATTCCCACTGTTTTCTTACCGTAATGGCTGCTTTAAAGTTTTCCAGTTCCTTCTCAGCATTCTCTTCTGTAAGGTTTCTCTCTCTCTCTGCCTGCTGAATTCTAGATTCCAATGTATAACTATCATTTCTAAAGGCCAAGGAGAGTTGTACAAATACATTCTGTTCGGATTAAAAAAGGCATTTTCCAGTAAGTCTCACAGTAATATAATTTTCAATAACAACTTATGGATAAGGTATGTGTTTAACAAACTTTGCTGCTTAAACAAGTATGAAACTTAAAATTGAAAGTATTTTTTTAATTAGTTCTCTTTGAAAAATCACTTCTATTTACTTCCACTGAAATAGGAATAATAAACGTGTTGCTGCCTTTTCTCCTGGATGTTTTTCTGGAAGTTCTGCAGGGCAGAGACATAATGAAGGAAGCTGCCTACCAGAAAGCACCACAGTCACAATGGATCTGTTTTCTAGCTGGACTTCCTCCAAGGGTCCCCAAGGTTTTTAAACAGATAGTCTGTGCAGAGGAAGTCCAGGGATGAGCTCACCACGAGCACTGTTTTACATAAGGGTTAAACACCTACCCCTGAAGCCAGCAAAAGATTAAGTGCTAATATTTTTATTCTCTTGCACCCTGCTTTTAAAGTCTGCTTCTTTCTTTACAAGAGTCATTATTTCTTAGGATTAATACTTTGCAAAGCACAATGCAACAATAGTTCCAGTAGATTGCAGCATTGTAAAGATAGATATTTTTCTTGACTGGTATGTGATTAAAAAAATACAAGAAACAAAACGCACAAGCTAAAGAGCAACCTGCAAACAAAATTATTGGCTTGGAGAGAGAAAGTAAAAATTATGTAAACTAATAGCAGGATATTATTTAAAAATGCCCCAAAACTGATATTGGCTAATAAAAATGCAATTAAAATTGCTTAGTTTCTCATCTTATTTCATCTAGATTTTTTAAACTACTTTAGAATAATAAAATTATTTCCAAAGGGAACTTGTATTTCATTATAAAAACACAAACAAATGTTTTGCTTATTCCTGTTCTGTGATTTTACAACTTCTATTGCTCATATTTCACAAAATTGTTATTTTGGTGGAGTTCAGTATGGGGTTTTTAAAATGAGAAATATATTTTGGGGAAAAAAATCACCCTATTACCTCATTCTAACAACCACCCTTAAAGTAACCTCTTAAAATTGGAACATATGTCTAAAATAATAACATACTTACTTCAACTTCTTTTTCAGTGAGTGGTGGGGAGCTAGAAATAAAAGATAAAAATTCACATTTTAATTAATTTTTTCTCTAAAAACAAAGCTATTCTAATACTTAATTGAAAAGAACATCAAAATGTATGTTTGCGTTTCAAGAGTTTTCCACTACTTTTCAGTTTTTATTATAATCAAGCCATGGTCTCTCAGAAGTCCTTCACTTCATGCATTTATTTATATAAAATAACGTATATAACAATTAATTCATTATAAATGTTAAATATTTATTTCACCTGCACAGAGAATCCTTATTGACAGTTCAGATAACTGAAGGCTCTGGTGGTTTTGATACACGACCATGTGGGTGAGTGAAGGAATTATTTTTGGCTGAATAAACTTGGAATTGTTTTAATGTCTTGGAAAGTTCAAATCAGTGAATTCACAAGTGAGTCCTTCAACTACATTGCAAAATAAACTCCATTTCCCTGAAAAATTGTCATCAGCAGAAAAATTGCAGAACCCTTACATGCCCAACTTCTACCACTGGAAAGCATCATCTGGCCTGATTATTTTCATGGGGGTGAGAAATAGTATTTTTAATATGCAGATATTTTTAATATCTGCACCAGCAATCCTGGAAACCAGGAGTGGAAAAATCTGTATAAAAATCTACTTGTAGCATGCAATTAAGGCTTAAGACTTTATATGTAGAACTCACAAACTAATTTTAAAAGTTGGCCAGTTACTGGTGCATTCCCCAAAATTGTTCAGAAAATCCATGTTGCACATTTTAAGGTGCAATAAAATAATTTATCTCCTTATGAATGGAACTCCATAAGGGATATTTACTGGAGACCATTAGTGTGCTTTCTCCTGGATGATGTTTTTCCACTTCTAATGAGCTTTTACCTTCCTGGAAGTGATTTGTGCACTCGCAGTTTTCGCAGCAATACATCAGGAATGCTGGGCATGACATCAGAGCTGTTCTTTGTCTCTTCCTCTTCAGTGGGGGAAGGGAGAGGTGAAGGGCCTAAAGACATTTTCAGATTAAACAAAACATTATGTTACTTGAAAAGTCATGCATTCTTTTCTGGAATATTTTAGCTGAGGTTTTCCAATAGAATACTGTTATTTTTTAAGGCTTTAAATGCTACCTGCCAATATGAAATGTAGTATAATGTACTATACTACAGATTTTGTACACCATTTATTGTTACAAATTACATCATGTACCTGTTTGCACTGTATGTTCATTGAAACAGGATATAAAGGTTATGCTTAAATTCTCTGATTCTGACACTTTCATAAGGACCAAGACATGGCCAAGACTTTTTTTTTTTAAATTCATGTTACTCAACTTCAGTATTTTCATTTTATTTAATTTTCCTTATCTCCTTCTGTCTTACCAGAATTCATGAAGGACTCTCTGATAGGAAAGGCAGACTCCCCAGTCTGAATCTCAGACTTGGGAAGAAATCTTTTGCACAGTTCTCCTGTTCATAAGTTTAACAGAAGGATTCTTAGACTTGCCATGTAATTAGTGTGTAAATCTGGAGAGCATTAACATGAAAGACGGAACAGAATGGGAGATTCTTTCCAGCTACATTTTAGTGCTGTGCATTTGCTTTATATTAAAAAATCCCAGTATTTACTTAAGAACAGTCACATGTGTCCCCATAAAATCCAGCCTGACACCACAGTGTCTCCAGATTTAATGCATTCCACTTACCTAAACTTGTGTAGATGCAGAGTTGTGTTTACTCAGACAGTGACAGTAACTTGCCATTGATAAAAACCATGATGGAGACATGGTACTCTGGATTCATAACAGCAATAATGAAGTATCTGGCTATTTCCTATTGTTCCAGCAAAATCACCCCTCCAGTTGAAAAGGTGGCTTCTATGACAATGTAAGGAAGTAGGTCTCCCTAACAAACTAAGAATTTGACCCCTTGCTTGTTTTCCCTACTGAGGACAAAGAGTTCACCCTTAATGTTCTGGCTATCATTGAGATAACTGACTGGACTATAAAAAAACTCGTGATACTCATGAGATCCATGCTGAGAAGCTGGATAAAATAATGGATAAAATATGGATAAAATTATTTTTCCATAATGTTTTCCTCAAGACTTCCAAACCTGCCAAAATTACATAGCAGGCTGGTAAAATGGCAACTATTTTATACTTTCAAACAGATCCTGCTAAATAATTTCTGGGAAATTATACATTAGCAGAGTGACAGGAATAATATTATCATATCTAAGAATCCAAAGATATAATCACTAGATATAGAGGGCAAGAAGTCTCTTTTAATCTTAATTCATTCAGATTGAAGACGAGTCCATTTCCAGACATGATATGAGATGTAGTATCTCAATCATCTCTCAATGTAACAGGAACTTCAAGGCCTGATGAGCTAGTCCCAGTGCAAATGTATCAATTAGCAAAATGAACAGTATTTTAAAAAATTGAAATTGTCTTTGGATTAAATCCATAGTAACCATCTCCATTCCAGTTAATGTCACATTGAACAAGCCCTGAACTAACTATTTAAAAAAAATAAAACAGAGTGTTGGTTGAAATATTTTAGGTTGATATATTTGGTTTAAATATTTTAGCTAAGCACTACTGCTATTTAATTCTTCCACATGTTGAATTATCCTCAGGTTTATCTTTTTGCTCCTTGTTCTTTTAGATCCTTTTAGATGCAGCTACAGGCATCCAAATCTTTTTTTGCTTGTGTTAGATTGGAGAAAACGTTCAGTGCCAGATTTCTTTTTCCTCATTTCTGTAGAGTTTTAGGCCTTTTCCTTAAAGAAGTATTTACTTTTATTTTTCCTTAAAAATCACAGAAATTGAGGTTAAAAAAACCCACTTATTGTGAGATATATTTTTCCAATCCTTTAAACACATTTATGATGCTTCTCTGGCCTTACTTTTTTCATTCACATTGACATGTGGACCAGAAGTGAAAATGCCATTTCAATACTTGCCACACATATACTAAAATAAAAAAGCAGGAGAAAAACCATCCCATCTCTTATTTATACTCTGAGGGATCAAATTCACCATTATGACCATAGTGTCTTGCAGAAGTTGCATCCATTTAATCTATCACTGTTGAAATGTTTTTATAGAAAGTTACTGTAACTTCAGTCCTACAACTATTAGGTACAAGCCAGACTCCATTCCATGTGTGCATCTTTTCCCTTGGTTATAATAATACCTACGGTATCTTTTTGGTTCAAATCATCAAGAAATTGAGGTACTTTCCATTATTGGTCTCTCTTGTTCATCATTTATTACTGTTCTCCATAACTGCTTCAACTATTATAATTTTTTCTCCTCACCCCACATAGTAGTCAATTATAAAAATGAGTATATAACATTCCTTCCAGTTTTTATGATACTGCACCTTTTTCCTGTTCTGCTGCTTCACTAAGTTCAGGAAGTTTAAGTCCAACTAAATTTTGATTTCTCATCAAAATATGCTCCTGTGAAGAGAAACAATAATACTTCTAAGTAACTGAACCGCAAATCTCAATTTAAATATCCCTGCCCCTTGAACATTGAATATAACATTTACTTTAGTTGATAAATATAATAGAGATATTTGCATTACTATAGTCAGATGCTACATAACATGGATATTCATAACTTCACACACACACTGGAATATTATATATTTCAAATTTCAGGCATTATCTAGAAAAATTCCTGGTCATGCAAACAAAGATTAGCAAAATGTGCCCCTTATTCAAGTACATCTATAGAGTTTTGGTAAGGGAGAGCTTTAGTAACTGACAATGAAAAAAGCAGTTTTGGATATAGCCACAGTAATAACTGAGTATCCCAGATAACATAAGAAATTAAGAAAATCCTATATATGAAACTTTGCCACTTTGTATTAAGACCAGAGTTTGGGATGCTTCACTGTTACTGTGTTCTACCTCTATTTCTTACAGGTAGGAAAAAAGCACTCTCAAGGATTAAACCCTGTCTTATTTCTCCTTTTATCATCTCCTCCTCCTCTCCTTTCATATTCTCACATGTATTTAAATTCACAAACACCTGCTTTTGTTTATGAGTAGACAGTTCCTACTGGGGACAGAGCTCAAATCTTGCCTAACTGTAATTATAGATCATGGTGCAATATTTTTTTTATTCTGTTACTTGTGCTTAACAGCCTCTAGGTCATTCAAAATGCTAGAATTAAAGAATTATAAAATGGCTTGTGTTGAAAGGGACCTTAAAGATCATCTGATTACAAACCCCCTGCCATAGACAGGGACACCTTCCACTATCCCAGGTTGCTCCAAGCCCCATCCAACCTGGCCTTGAACACAGCCAGGGATGGGGCAGACACAGCTTCTCTGGGCAGTCTGTGCCAGGGCCTCACCACCCTCACAGGGATGAATTTCTCCTGTAATTATATGGCTCAAGGGTCCCTATAATCAAAACTTCCAGTACATATACACTAAGAGTATGGGTATTATATCAAGAGGAAAACATGAATAATGAAGCTGCCATTCCCAAACAATACAATGGGAATGAATTTACCAAAGTGCAGAATTTGAGGTCCTCACCTGTCAGCCTTGCATTCATCTTAAAATATTAACTGGGGGGTCAAGGAAAATATCCTGATCAAGCTGTTCAGGAAAGTTCCTGCTGCTTCTTTTTTAATTTTTTTTCTTTTCTTTCAAAAGTCATTATTAGTAACAGAGACATGTTCATTGCTTTCTTTTGGTGGTTTATAATTTAATGAAATGTCTGCTTTTATTCTTAGGGTTTAATTCTTAACTTTTATTAATAATTTAGAAAATTATTTAACAACAGATTAGTTAATAGATAGTGCAGCCCAAGCCTATTAATTTAGAAGCTGACAAATTTGCAGCACATTATAATGAGGAACTCTAAGTCTGGGCATGCTCTACCTGCCCTTGCTATCAGAGATGCCCAGTTTTACAGATCTGAACGCTTTGACACATTTTCTGAGAAGGTTCAATAACCAGCTAATCATTACAAACCCATTTCCTTTCCTCTGAGATCTTGCAAATGTAAACATGCAAGAGCACTTGCACATGCATATGTACACATGGAAGTACCACAGTGCACTTGATGCATATTTGAAGAGAACTAAGAAACAGAGTAATTCCATGGAATTTACTTACAGGTTACAATTTAGTAAAGTTGCAAAGGAAAAACATGGTACAATTCTGTATTGATTATGCTGAAACTGTTTCCCATTTTATCAATGTATGTTGCTTGCAGTGATAAAAATAATGCTAAACAAGTTGGAAGTTTAGTAGAGTATGAAAACGACTTTTTAAAATAGGATACAGCTGATGACAGGACTTACCTCTCTGAGCTTTGTCAGCTTCTGCATTCGAACTGGCTGAACTTGGATTTGAAGGTCTTTGAATGCTTTTAACTGATTGCTGGATTTATTACCAACAAAGCTTTTATCTTCCTCACATGGTAATTTTAAAGGGCTTTTCTCTTTCTGTCCAGGCTCCAAGCTATCCCAGGACACAGCCCGTAATAGAGGAGGACGTAGTCCACACAGTTTAAATTCTGGTTTACATGGAACTTTATGGTCCCTCATTTCTGGAACAGGAATTTTTAGCTTTGAGTCCATATTTCCTATTCCTGGTCCTGGTAGATGGGTTCTTAAAGGAACATCATTTTCTTTCCCTTTCTTGAGGAATGATTTTCCAAGTTCATTTTCACAAACATTCATGCAAGTATTAAGAGACATTCTGCCACCATCACCAGCTGAAGGGGAGAATTTAGGTAAAGTATCCATATGTTTACGTGGATCAAAGTTTTCCTTTTGGTCAGAGAGCTTCTCTTTGGAGTTTTCAAAGCTAGGAGAACGAGGAACCAACCTTCCCTGAGAAATCTTTCTTTGATCATTCTGCCTTCGATCAATTAATCCTTTTGCAGCATTCTGAAAGTACAGAGACACATATGAAACAGAGAAACAAGTCCAGATTCCTTTTTTCCCCTGCCCAAGGACAGACTTTCATTGTAAAAAGCCATTTCCTTTTCAGTGACATTTACTTCTGAATATGTGCTGTTGACAAAAGAAATAATTTTTAAAAGGCACTTAAAGAACACTGAATTGGGAATCTCCTCTCTGAACTTTAGAATTAACCTCTCCTATTCCAGAGTCCATTACAGCAATCCTCCTAAAGCCAATCTCCTTAGCATCTTAATGTCATGGAAAGTCTAAACTACTGACATACATCAAAATGGCTAAAGCAGATATTTTTACTTTAAGTATAAAGTTACTTAGTATCTTGGTTTTAACTGAGCTAGAGCAGGGTGTATGATAGGATGGAAAGATAAAGTGATAAGCCCGCTGTCCTCTACTTCTTTTGCAGGTGCTTCATAATTTCTTAGAGCAGTGTCATTTTCTTTTCACTCTGTGAACAATCCTTTCAGCATTTTTAGTCCAATCAGTAAGTCATATGCGTGCAAAGACAAACCAGCAGATTTTGTTCAGCTCTTAACGTGAAACACTTACCTCTGCAGTTTGCCTGTCATCCTCTTTCACAATTCTGTTATTCTACCAAAAAAGGATGAAAAAACTGCCTTACAAGGTAATCTTTCACACCTAGGCTACAAATGTTAGATATAGATATTAATGGCTGAACTTTGAATCTCTTAATTTTTACATTTCTTCTTCTATTTATTTATGAAAAAAACTTCAGGGATTTTTTTTTTCATAGATTAGGGTTATATTGCATCTTTTTCTAGTTTCTACACTTAACAGATCTTTATGATCTTTCAGTTCTTGTTATCTCATGGATTTTCTTCAGCATAAATATTTATTCATCCCTTGCTGTACAGAGAAAATACCAGTAATCCAGTTTTGGTACATCAAATGGTATTCCAAACATACAATTTTTATCAGGGACTAAAAGGACAGGATATTATAATATACTACTATACTAACCAGGTTATTGCACAAACTATTCAGCTCTTACCTGCCCTGGAGATACTGACTCAATATTAGTGGTTGTGCATGCATCAGACCCTGAAAGATACACACATAATTAGGGCATATCCTGATATTTTGCTCAATTTTTTTACTACTATAGCATTAATAAACACATGTGCACAGTTTCCCACAATACATGAAGGACAAAAATTCAAATGTCAAAAATACTATTAAAAAGGAAAAAAAAAAATTCAAACACATAGCAAGTGAAACATCATTAAAGCTTCTCAAAACTCCATTATTGATAAAATTTTAAAAACAGAACATGTGAACTTGCAACACCACAGGAATAAAAATATAATAAAAACATCTATACACAAAAATATATTTTGTATGCATTCAGGAGCTTAATCATATTCAGGTCTAGATGCTTAAATCTACTCTTCACAAGAAATACTAAACAAATACACTTTTGGTGAGCTTTTATAAGTTAAAGTTTGAGCCTGAAAATGGTTGGATTTGATGACCTTAGAGGTCTTTTCCTCCCTTAATGATTCATGATCATTTTACCTGATGCAAGTGGAAGAGTGAGAGAGCTGTTCCAAGATGCTACAGGTGAAACTTTGGAACTAAGAGTAGGGGAAACTGTTTTATTAAAACAAAGACAAAAACAAAAAGGTGATTTTACTTTCTAGGCTTGTACCTTCTGTATTTTTAGAATTCAGATGAGATTAAAACATCAATAGCATGGTCATCAATGATGTGTTTGTCCAGAACCTGACAAGTAATTTTAATTGCCAGGCTGTACTTGAGCACTTAGGAGTTTAGAGTATGTTTCACATCTTGTAGGCCAAAAATGGATAAATTTCTATTGATACAGGGCATCCTTGTTTCTCCTCAGTTTTCTGATACTGTAAGCACTAAGGAGATGCAGCACAAGAGAAGATTCAGGAGGAATTTAAGAAAAAAAAAAAGGGGTGATGTAAGTTGTGGGGTTTTTTTTCCCCTGCAGAGAGTGTCAGGCCAATTTTAAGACAGAGCTTTGTTTGAAGTGGCATTTCAAAGCAAAATGAAAGTCCTATTTCATGGTAAAATGGTATTTTGTTCCACTTTTCAAACACTTCACATAAAAGGAAAAATCATTTAAATTTACATTCTGGAATAAAATATTTTCTTCTGCTGTTTTTAAAGGAGTCCATTTAGCTTAGTTTATGGCTATGTTCAAGAGGCAATGTAATTGTGTCTAGGGGGAATGTTTTTTCAGCAGGATGAATCTAGCCACTAAAATTTCATTTAAACAACAATTTGTGACCATTTTTCACTTTTCAATAGAAATATTTCATGCTTTCTTGTTACACTGTTTGCTTGTAATTTTACTCCATTTTACCCTGACACATCTGAGTACATGGATGGGTCATTTCTATTTTATGTGGAACCTTGTGGAGGACAAGAGGGACTCTGACCTTCAAATTAACCAAGTATAAACAGCAGCAATGTATAGATTACAGTAGGAGTTTCCCTTTACAGATGTTTGAAGGAGAATATAAAATCTGGTTTTCAGGATCTGCTCCTACCTGTGGGTGATTCTGAGAGGCTGCTTCTTGACTTTCTGCCTCTGCGTGTTAGAAACCTCTCACTCACTTTTTTTGCTTCTTCTAACAATTCAAGGTTCTTCTTTTTGTCTTCTTCTGATATTTTGACATCTGGTAGTGGATCATTCACCAGATCAATCACATGACCACTATTGTCTGTGTAGAAAATTAGAATTAGAGCTGGACCTTCCATTTCCAGGTATATTGTGGCATGTGAGAGTAACAAGCTCAAAACAAACCTGTAAATTCAAACCTGGAAATATAGCTTTGAGCTTGCATGTAACAAAAAATTAATGTCATTTCTAATGTTACAATCTCAAGTTCAGAGGAAAGCCCTCAAACCCACTAAGATTAATGCACTGCGATCAAAAATTCTCTAAATATGTGAAACAGGCTTTTCCAGCTGTGTCTCCAATGTAGTTTTTCTCGTTTCTAAATAAAAGTACCATTAGATCCATCTCAACTAACAGGAATCGTGTTTCTGTTGTAGATTGTGTTTTTTCATGGTATTGTCATGTTCAGTTTTTCAAGGCTAAGAACTTCAATCAGCAAAGACTTATGCACAATAGTTTTAACAATTAATTTAACACTTCATTAATCTGGAGCATTAAAATTGGTTGAAAACAGCAAACTTTGAGCACTGATTTTTACAACTCTCTAGCACATGATGAAGCAAAGAAGGCAGGCAGCTATCAGAAAGGCCCTTCTGTGTCAGTCAGTATAAATGGCTTTTATGAGCACAAAAAGAACAGCTTGGATGAGGGGGAGGAAAGTCATCAGGTAATATGAAAAAAAAATAATTAAAATTTGACAAGAGCCATCTGTTTCCAGAAAAGCTAAGGACACAAGCAAGCAGCAAAAACTCAAGGGTTTTTGGTTTGTGGGTATGCAGTTGTTTCACTACTGGTTTTTGATTGATTTTTTTTTTTTGGTAGCGGGAAAAGTCCTTCGACTTTAATTTCCTTACATTTATCTCAATTTCAAAGATGTCAAAAACCGTACTTACAGACTGAATATTCTAAATCAATCTATTTTCAGTGTTTTGGTTTAAACTCAGATTTGTATCTTGGAAGTTTGAGAGACAGACCTCCCATGACAATTTCCCTATCCTAGCAAAAGAGAAGCTCAAGTGTAGCCAAACCAGTATTTTGTATTCTACAAGAAATAAAGCATGTATATGTTGAGCCTTCTGAAAATGTTAAATTAAAGCACCAATTAACAACTTTCTGAAAGTAACAATGTGTGTATTTCCCTGAAATGATCTGCACGCAGTCCACTTACAAACTCATGATTACGATTCAACACCCCAGCAGTATTCCTTGTGCATGCATTACAGAGTGTGCACAAAGAAAAAACTGTGGTCAATACAGTCAGACTCTCTATATAGGTTTTTACTGCATGTCACATTTTCTGAGAATACATCCTAGCTGAAATGAATGATCACTTCTTACCAACAGAAGTCAGTGAACTTGTTGAATTCCTGGTGGCACGGTTGGAATGTCTCCTATGAGGACTCCGAGGCCTGGAGAGAAAAGTGAATGAAGAAAAATTATGGAGCATGGCACCATAAAAGCCCTAATTGCCTATTAAAAATTCATTTTAAAAAGAAAGCCCTTTGATTAAAAAAATTAAGACAAAAAGCATTTATTGCAGTTCCTCTCATCTCCAAGCAACTGGAAATTGGAGGAGATTACAGAAATAAAATTGCAGAAATTGATCTGATAAAGGAGTTTTTAAACATTTACTATTAATCTCATCCACTGTGAACCTTATTTCTCAGAAAACGCTCTACATTTCTTTAGATTATTACCATGACTTAAACTCATGTAAGAACGGTATATAGCAACAACAAAAAAAGAAAACAAAAAAACAACCAACAAAAAAACAAACACAACATAATTCCTTAGGCTTCCACACTGACACTACCATAGGCACTTTCTAAACTGCAAACCAGGTAAAAGTCTCAAACAACTGCAGAAATGTAAATGCTGATCCTGCAAATAATTCTGCTTTTGAAGGGCTGCATATAAATTCTGACTCTAAACTAATCTTGAATTTTGGAGAAGCACACTTTTAAAAATACAAACAAATTACAGATTTACAAAATATATTTTCTGATACATTTTTTTCCCCATTTTTTAAGTTTAGTGGCAGGTCAATAAAATTTAAAAGCCCAGGTCAGAAAGTATGCTTTATCAGAGTAAATATAACAACCCTAATTCAACTCAAAACTGAACTGAACTTTTCAACTTCAAACACAATTATGTTCAGATATGCTTAACCTCAAGAAGGTATTCTTGTCCCATTTGTGTGAAGGGGCCCAAAACTGCTTCAAAACCCCTCATATTACAGTTTTCAAACTAGATATTTGTTGTCCAACTCAATGAGTGGGGTTGTCAGGCTCAGTATTCTGTGTAACTCTACTCTTTTAGTATCAATTATATTCCTGTTCATCCATCCTGCATCCTAAACACCACCCTCAAAATGCAAAGGCAATATGACCAAATTAAAGAGATACAGCAGCAATATTTTCATACAACATACATTTCAGAGCAATGCTTTAGAAACACAGCCCCTGACATTTATGGATGGATTGGTAATGTATGCTACAGTACCTGTTAACCAGATTTTTATCAATTTCTACATCTGATGTAACAGCATTCTCTGGAAGAACAATAGAAGGTGTGCTGCATGTTGTCCCTTCAACAGCTGTGTCCTGAATGGTATGTGACAAATATAAAAATGTAGTTAAACAGAAATTCAAACCACTGAACATTGACTCTCTGTGTGGAAATCAATGTGTATTTCTCAATTTACCTAAAAGAAAAAGTAATTGAAATTAGAGATAATTAACTGTAATTCAACAAAACAAATGTCAATTAGAGGCCTATACTTAAATTACTCAAAAGAGATGATAGAGACCTGGAATTTCTGTTTTCTTTTAAAATTTTTAATGCATGCAAGCTAAATTCAATAAGCATGGAGTTAATGAGAAGGCTTTAAAAAGGCAGACAGTCTGTTTTTCACACAGCAAACCATTCCTCTAGTGAAGTAGATGTCCAAGAGTTCAGTGAATTTATGAACTGAATGCAAGAGTGAAAAACAGCTCTTTGTAACAGGGCTAAATTCAGCACACAAACCTTCCAAATAATAGTAATGTATAATGAAAGCTTGAATAAACACAGTATTAAGTGTACACATGATACCCAAAACCCCAAAAATAATTCAAAGTTATCTTGGTTTTCCCTCAAATTACATAAACATATTTTTTAAAAATACAATTTCAATATCTAATAAAATAAAAGGTAATTTTTAAGTGCTAAAAGAAACTGGCAAGCTGGTACTGAATATTAATATGTGCTTGCCTGCTTAAAAATATGAGACCTTGTCTCAAGAACTTAATCCCACACCTTCTGCATAATGATACCACTCAGCTGAAGAAAAGGAATCTGTTTCCTGTGAGCTATCCCAAATGGAGATGCAACAAGTTGACATAAAGTGTTGTGGATGCCTCTCATGTGGTAAGAACATGATCACTTCTACCCCAAGTACTGCATTCAGATTAAAACCAAATAACAGCTGGAGAGAAAGCTCCCCAGCAGTGGCAATGGACTGCTGTCAAGTGACTTGTAAAATTTAAAGAATAATTTGTAAATTCTCAAATCCTAGTTGCTTTCACTAGGCACTGATATATACGAGTGTTTTGTTTTAGTCTGTTATTTGGAGCCTACAATTTTCTTGAAACTACATCCTGAAGTGTCACAGGTAATTTGTAAGGCAGGTAAGAAAAAGCTGTTGTAATAGCACTAATTTAGGCATTAATAGAATGAAGCATGCAATAAATCACAGTTTAGCAAGCCAATTTTAGACTCTGGAAGTGTTCAAGGCCAGGCTGGGTGGAGCTCTGAGCAGCCTGGTCTAGTGGAAGGTGTCCCTGCCCATAGCAGGGCTGTTGGAACTGGATGACCTTTAAGGTCCCTTCCATCCTAAACCATTGTATTCTATTCCATAACAAAGCTGACTCTTACTTGACTGCTAATGTCTATCATTTACCATAGAATTCCTTGAAATATCTCTTCCAGTGCTGCCTTTTATTCCTGTTGAAATAATTTATTTTCTGATCAAGTCAAAGGACTCTAGAGTACTTGGAAAATGGTATAATATTAAAATACATAGTGTAATCCTTCTACCCTTCAAAGGCAATGAAAGATGCCTTGATTTGGACACATGATTTAGGATTCTTGATTCTACTGTAAATAGCGTAATACTAAAATAATTTTTTTCAAGCAGCTCCACACTTCCATACTCATAATTCTCATATGAACTTCTTTGACAAGTTTACTTTGTTAGCCACAGGAGAGCAGGATGGGGAACACTGTGAAGATTTAAATTTAGGAAAAATATCCTTGTAATTCTGAAAGTGTTAGAATCCCAAAGCATATGTGATTCAAATGCACAAGTGGCATTTTATGACAATAGCTTGAAAGCAAGTTTTAGTAATATCCTTGCAGATATTAAAAAGTAACAATATATTTTGTCAATGACAAAACTTCAGATAGGACTTGTAGGACAAAGCAGCTGAATACACATGCACAGTGCTTATACTAATCTCATGACTGCCAAAAAGCAAAAACTTTTGAATGATGTAACATCAGCCTTGAAGTCACTCAAGTCCATTTTAGGATTCTAAAAACAACTCATTAAAAAGAAAAGAAAAAAAAAAATAAGAAAAAGGGGGAAAAAAAAAAAGAGGCTGCAGCCAAGGCTAGTTCAGGTCGGTCAGGTAGAAAACATTAATCCTAGTCAGCAGCTATAGGAGTCCAGCATCTACACAAGTGAAACCTCATGGTCTCCGTTGTCCAAACCTACGTTGTCCAAACCTACATTGTCCAGGAGAAGGGCAGGAACAGCCAGAGCAGGAAGCTTTTTGCAGGGCCAGCTGGCTCCAGTCAAAAGTAATTGCTACAGACTGAGGAGTGCTCAGGCTGCCCTACAGAGGCCTTGGAAGAGAAGCTTTAACAGGAAGCTTAAGCTGCCTCACATTTGTACAACTGCACAGAGATGACACAGAAGATTTAAATCTGAGTGCCTTTAACTCTGCCCTCTTGGTAGCTTCCAGACCTGTCTGCTCCTCAGCTATTCCCAACAGTTGCCTCTTTTCCTAATTCCAGTGGCTCCCTGCTACCCAAGTCTTTGCTTCCTTTTTGTCCCAAGCCGTCCCTCCCACAAAAATGTAGGGTGAAACTGACTCCAGCTCTGTGGCTCAGGTGGGAACTGCTCCACAAGGATGACCAGGAGCCAAACAGACTTTCAGGGAGGCATGTATAAGGCTGAGAGTGTGGCACGGGCAGTTTGGTCCATAACAGAACAGCCAAGAAGATCAGGGATTCACAGGGTGGATGTAGAACCTGCAGACATTCTGGCTGCTAAGTCCTACCAGGCCCTCACTAAGCATACAGAGAATGTGCTTTTGAAATTTTTATAATCCAGACAAATTGGGATGATTTTTACATTAATGGGATGGAGAGGGGAAAATAAATACAAAGATACTCTGCTGAAAGACCTACAATGCCAGACAGTCAAATGATAGAGCTTTACTGTATAACACCTGAATTCTTTAAAGCACTGGGGGGGGAAAAACCAAACAGGAAAAAGAAAACCCTCTGCCACCTGGCCATATTCTTAAATATTAATTAAAAGTCTGGACTGAACTTCAGAAAAAACATTGGCTGCTGTAACAAATACTGAAATGAAAACCCACATTTGTTTTGTCAAAATGATTTTGAGACACAGAACCCAGGCTTTCCCATCATGTAAAAGCATGATCATACTTGAAGCATACAGAAAGCTACGTGTGATGTAAGGTTAATTTTCTTTTTGACAGAACTATTTTTCAATCTGTGTGCATTTGGACATGCAGGGAGAAGGTGGGGAAGAATCTTCTGAAACAGAACAAGGAAGGTGTTAGTCACCAGACAGTATTTTAGATGAGATGAAATTCCAGAAACTGGAAAATTTTGTTGAATGGCAGAAAACAAATTCACCAGCTCTTAGCTCCTTCTGATGCTCTCTCCTAGTTTGTCCTTATCTCACAATAAGAAGCTGTTTTACTCAGAGTGACTTACAGTCATGCTGTAGAACTTGACCTGCAGCAAGAACCAAGAGTGACAACAGCTAAGAACAAGATCAAATTTTCACAACGTTGGCCAGTGGCAAACCTTAAGTAGGCTAATGAGCAGTGTAGTGTGTTGGTTAAAATCACTCCACTGCGATTTTATGCCTAAAAATAATAATTTATCTAAAATGAAGCTTTTTGCTTCATGAACTACCACATTACCATAGCAGATTTAAGACCTACGTCTAAAAGGCCTGGAAAATATATTAAAAGTTTAATGCTTTTATCTTAGGAGGCTGGAAATTTTCATTTCTGCCATTTGACAAGCACATTCAGGACTAGAATCACTGATGCCTGCTAGATTTTCTTATTTTTCATCTTTGGGTATGTTTCATACAGCAAGTCTTTTGTACTAAAATACTTTTTGCATAGGTGAGTTTAAAAACCCCAGTAAAATCTTCTTGAGCTAATATATGTTATCAGATGGTAATCTTGATGAACTTGTATCCAACTGAGGTGTTTATCTTAAGGCAGGAAATTAACACTCAGCACCATGTGCAGTCCAGATGGAAGGCAGGACAAATCAGTGCAGTGCTCACTGCTGATATTTTCCAACAGTGTTAAAGTAGCGGATGTTTTCACCTAAAGTCTGGAATGCAGTGTCCTCAAACCCAATTGACAGTGTCACATCTTTAATTGAGGATGTGCCAGACTATAAATCCTCTCTTTCTTTCCACCAGTTTGCATAAAAATGAATTTGGATTTGGATAATCTGTAATTTGTTAATCACAGTAAGGTTCTTTACTTCAGCTAAGATAACAACTGAAAAAAAACCCAACCCAATCCCAGTTTATTAAAACAGAGATCTACTTTTTATCTGTGGTATAGATAACTGAAAAGGGCAAAGACCCATCTGTTGTTGATTTTTTTTAAATTTTATCTAGAAAGAAAACATGTAAAAACATGTAGATGCCACACAGATTTGAAGCAAACTGATGAATAAGCCTGGGGAGCACCCACCTGCCCTCTGTATAGTTCCAGTGTATGTTCAGCTACTGCTGTGGCAAATAAAGCACTGAGGAAGACTACAAACCAAAAAAAGCCCATTTTTATCTTTCACACGCACAGGAGTTGCATAACATCCTCTATAGGTGTAAAAGCAACATTAGCTGTTGAAGTGCAAGCCTAAGTTTTGTTCTTAAAGTTTTAATAACATCAGAAAGGACATTTTTGGACAGCTTTGATATATGTGTCTGTTCTGAAACATTTGTAAGCCTCCATAAGAAAATGATAAACAAATGCTTGAACAATTTCTCGTCCCTTAGGTTATAAAATATTTGAGGAACTCTGAAGATGTCAACTAAAGGATCATTCGTAGCTTCATCAATTAAGCAAAACACCCTGATACAGAGCAACAAACAGATTTGATCTTATAAACCCCTAAATATACACAAACATGTCTCAGTCTCAGGTTTCCAGCAAGTGTCAGAAAACACTTTTGTAAGTAAGAGAGCTTACTTTGGCTGGAGGAGAACTGCTGTGCTGGGCCTCTTTTGCTTGTCCCTTGTCTTCAGGTAAGGTTGGCATGGTGAGCAGCGTGAAGCACGTGGAGCTGCAGTGGGCACTAAGAGGACCATGCACTGCTGGCAGTATCTGTTTCAAGTTAGCCTGAAGGCATAAGCGCTGGGAGGCCTCGTGATCTGCAGGCTGGGTTAGATGCCAAAAATACAAATCAAATCCATTTAAAACTCTATGCTCGAAAACTGAGATCACTTTGCAATAACAAACAGTATTAAAGTTTAAATTAAAAATGCTATCTTGTGTTTTATTAACTAAAGCTTTCAAGGTCAAGTATAACTCAGCAAATGCATTCAAAACAGACAACCTTCCATTCTTGCTGCTATTTCCATCTCTTTCCTCCATTTTACAGGTTTTGTTTTGTCACTATGACGTGAACAAACTACCTTCTCTAAATACCCTCTAAGAAGTAAATAGCATCCTGGATATCACAGAACAGCAGCATGGTTCAGGTTGGAAGGGACCACAGGAAGTCATCTGGTCCAACCTCCCTGATCAAGCCAGGTCACCCCAGAGCACACAGAACAGAATTTCATCCAGAAAGTTCTTTAATATCTCAAGTGAGGGAGACTCCACAGCCTCTCTGGACAATCTGTTCCAGTGCACAATCACCTGCACAGTGAAGAAGTTTTTCTCATGTTCACATGGATCATTCTGTGCATGAGTTCCTGCCCTTGCCTCTTGTCCTATTGCTCAGCACCACCAAGCAGAGTCCGGATCCATCCTCTGACACCTCCCTTCAGATACTGACAGACATTGCTAGGGTCCCTTCAGTCATCTCTTCCATAATATGCCTTTTAGTAACTAATAGCCTTAATGCTAGAGATCATGATCTCAAATCTCAGAGAACCAAAACTGGAACCCTAGAGGGTGGCACTTCTCCTTTGAGCAAGGTGAGTTGTGCAAAGACTTGGTGTACCTCTGCACAAGACAACAAGGTGCAAGACACTCCCAAAGCAAAACAGCAGAAATGCCCAAAGAGGGTACAAAATATCACTACCTATTAGCTGAGAAAATTCTCATTATTAGTATCAAGGGGAAGCACTGCATTCACAAGGATAACATCAGCATGAAAGCCTGTACCAAAGTCTGAGGATCAGCAGTGCAAAGCACAAATCAGTCCTTAGAGTGGTGTGGATGGACTGCAATACTTACTGTGACACCTGCCCAGGAATCAGGGAGCTGTCCTCATCAATACTTCAGTGTGCTCATCAGTACATTGGTGTCCTCATCAATTCATCACTGTACTCCCCAGCAGTGCCTGCAGGTCACACACACACAGCTGAGACCACCTGGTGCACACACTGGTGTCTCCACTAGGAACTGCTGACTACTGCATTGTAAATTCACCTGCTACAGTTTTCCCTTCCATTTCAGGGGTGGGAAAAGAAATGTATTCGGGAATATGTTGGTTTATTGAGGTTGCCAATTATATTTGTCAAAATACATCTGTTGCTTTGAAATAAAAGCAAAAAGAGGCAAAACCACTCACAAGAAACACTGAAGCAGTCTCAGTAGTGACAAGTGCCTCACCTCAGCTCTCACAGAAGAAAATCTGTGTTGTAAAACCTACAGAATGTGTGAAAACTTTGGACTACAGAAGCAGCAAAGACCCATGCTTTTATTAGGTTTATTCCACATTATGCTGGAAACTTAATTTTCTCTTTCACTGGAAGAGGAATACAAGGCCATCTCATACGAAATTTAATGCAGAACAAATAGATCGGAAAAATGATCCTACACACATTGGTGTGTTAAGGACAAAGTAATTATATCACTATACTTCCTCAATAACAATTCTGAAAAAGATGTAGCACATGTGACATCATTATGAAGACCAAGATACAGACTCTTTTTGAACAGTGGGCATAAAGATTTTTCAGAGCAGTGCATGCTATAGGGACAGCATGTTTCAAGCTTTTCTAGATATGTTGTACCTGTTAGAGGTGATTTTCTAAGTCTATAAATGTAAGTGGTAATTCACATTTGTATCATGATTTTACCCACCTCTGACTTCAAACAAGAGTAGAGGAGATTTTCTATTAATAAAATCTTTACAAATGGTTATTAAGGCAAAACAAAGTCCCTAATAGGATGGAAAATACATATTTATGATTATGTACATTTTAATAAATCCACAGATTAGACAGATAGCAGTAGCACTGAACATCTGTGTGTTTAAACAATTAATTCAAAATATTTTTTTTGCATCAAACCCAGTCACCAACTATTAGCAACACATGAAGCTGGGATGGAAGCAAGGTAACTAAAAAAAGTGACACAGACTTGCATTTCATCTCTGTAACAAAATCCTGGCATACAACACAATTTCTGAGTTTGCAAGGACTCAAATTCAAATTAAAAAAAAAGAGAGAGAGAGAAAAAAATATAAATCTGGCAGTTTATCTAATCCCTCTTAGTGTTTGCCCTATGAATTTATTATGGTACTGATATATCTAACCCAATGCTGGGCCTGAAAAATCAGGAATGTTTCAAGTCATGGCCAAAGCATGTTTGCAGTCCTACATGGAATTGTAGAAGCTATTGCACCAAAGTGGTTTATTCCCAGTCTTAGCTGAGTTCTTAGAACATACTAAACTTAAAAATAATGCAACTTATCTAGAAACAAGAAAGAGCTATTAAGCACATCAAGTTTCAGTTCATTTTTCAGATTTAAAAAGCAAAAAACCTTTAAAAGAAAAAGAAATAAATCAGCAGGCTTGTCTAAGAATAGAAAGGGACAAATCCTGAGCTGTGTTGTCCTAGAGATGCAGCACAGAAAGTACAGCCAAGGGAAAGCAGAGGGTAGAAAGATGAATTTATGCCACCTTAACAACCCCCAGATTTGGAGTGGACTGAGTTCAGGCTGTCTCCGACACAATTAGAGCCCTACTCTGACTCCTTACAGAGTTATCTTGCAAATAGGAATAAGCTTCACATCTCTGTGCTGATCAGTAGGAAAATTTCTTCTGACTTTCTGTTTTTTCCTGATACCACTCCAGAAAACCCCAGTTCTGAGGACAGTGCTTTAGTATATGAAGTGAAAGCTTGCACATTATTAATATTCTTAGGCTTCTTAAATCAAACACAATGTTTGAACACCTTGACTGCTTTGCTGCAGTCCACTACACTGCCAAAGTGAGGGGTGTTGCATATTGGTATTTCAGTAAAATGATGCAGTTCAATTAATAAACTATATTATTTAGAACTCAAAAATTATTAACTTTCAGTCTAAAAGCTTTAACCTGAGCACTGTTCTTAAAGTCAGTAGCCCAGACTTTTTGAAGACTTTATGATGCTTTCCCAGCACAAACATCATATATTGGAAATGCAAATGGATATACCATGCTCTGCCAGGAGTTTGCCATTTTCTGATCAATTACTGCCTTCTGATACTGATAGGAAAGGCAAAGGTTTAGAAATTATGGGAACTTAAATATTAGTGAATTAATGTTCTTCCATCACTGCTGAAGTGACTTTATGCTCCTTTAGCTGGGCAATGAAAACAGGCCCAGTAAATGTCACATGGAGTCAAAATGCATCGGAATAGGGGGTTTTGTGAGAACAGTCTGGAAGAATTAGAGAAGTTTAACTTCATCTCAAAAATGTAGACAGAAAATAAAGAAATGTCCTTGGAACATTGATGTCACTGGAAGGTACATTTTTTCTTTTCCAGCAGAGCATTAGGGCAGAATGCAGCCTCAGGGCTTACAGAAATTCACACCTCTGTTTACAAAACCAGCTGACAGTGTTACCGAGCCCTGAGCTGGAGTGTGGAGAGCACGATTAGCCTGGTTCTAAACCTGGTTCCAAGCCTGGCTCACCTGTCAGCTATCAGCCTTGGGAATCATGCTGCCATTAGCTTTGCCAGCTTTGTCTCCTTTTCACAAGCACAGACATGTTTCAGTCAAAGAAGGAAATGATATGTTAATAATTCATGCAATACAGTGAGGTACCCACTGAAACACCTGCAACTATTGACCCTGAAGACACTGAAAAGAGAGATGAAAAATACACCTGCACTTCAAAAACAGTCAAGGTGCATGAGCATATATTAGCATCCTAAGCACAGAGATAGTTTCAAGATCCTGTTAGCTGTATTTTTATTTCTTTTTTTTCTTCATTGATCAAGCTCTGTCTGGCCTGCCTCTATCTTATCAAGGAATGTCATTACATCATTGTAGTGTTTTATCAAAGTAAATTATTCCCCCAAAACTCCATTCTTTCAGAAATGGCAAGAGCTTCAAAATTATATTTTAAAATCAAATACTTGCAGAGATTAACTCACATGTCACAGGCAAAGTGGATGTGGGTGAAGATCTACAATCTCAGTATGTACGAGCCTTGTGCACCTACAAAATGTGTTAAAAAAAACACAAGTTACCTATCCAATTCACCAAATTCTGCTCATTCCCACACTAAGATGAGACAATCTAAAGAAAAAAAAAGTAAGAAAAAGAAATAAAAGAAAGGATGGAGTGTTTTTTAACATTTTGGTCTGTTATTATAAACTTACTGCTTAAAATAGTTAGGAAAAAAATGATCCCCTGAGCTCAAATTTGTAGTCAGATACAGATCAGTGAATGCAGAGAACTTTCTTTTACCACTGTGTAGGCTTAGAGTACAATCTCCAGGAAATGGAGATCTGGGAGCTCTATTCCATAAAAGGGAAAAGTATTTAGAGGCCCTTGGCTTTCAGTGTGTTCTCTCTGCAACTCATTTTACCATAGTAGAGAAAGTTAAGTATAATCAGTTCACTTCCCCAGGCTGAGTCATGGCTGAGTCCTTGTCAGTGAAGGCTCAGAGAAAGGTGCTTTACTCCATCTCCCCTGATAGCTGGGCATCTGACCCCAAATGCTCTGCCACATCTCAACAAGGGACACAAAAAAGAGCAGAAATTAAAAAAGAAATAATTTTTTTAAGATTTCTTGACCACATGCTGCCTGCAGTCGAATCTCATTTGTCAACAAGAGGAGTTGGTTGCTCGCTCATGGATGCAGCTGAACTGCACAATTCTGAGTGGCTATTAGTGGCTACTTTTTTCTGTGTTGCCTTGTAAAGTGGTTGTAAAATGTTACCATATTAAAAAGGTACCTTTTTGCACTCCTTTTTGTATAGCTGTAAAAATATATGGAACTCATGTAACATTTTGGATTTGCAGCTTTTAAGTACTTAAGACCCAGTAAACTTCCTTCAAACAAAGTCAGAGCAAAACAGGGTATTTTTCTTGTGTTTGTACCACAAAAGGGTTTTCAAAGACAAAGCATGATTATAGTTTAAGATACACAGTTTGCTGGCATACATTAACTATCCCCTAAAATGTTAAAAACCCAAATCCACAACACAACAAAACAAACCCCCTAAAAACAGATCCAGAATATCTTAATAGAAACACTTTGAAATTTTGCATTAGGACTCCACAACTTTTGTATAATAGGAACATTCACTGGGAAAAGGAAAAAAATCCCACAACTGAAGCTGACTCATGTACATTCTTGCCCTTTGTGACAAAAGGTCCTACATGGAAACTGGAAGACATTTTTTAATTGTCTGCAATACAGGAAAAAAAATTGACTAGTAGTTTCCTACTGCATCTCATTTTTATGACAAATGAGTGGTTTTTCATGTTAAATACTCAAGATTGCAAGATATTAAGATCCTGCTTCAGCCAATTCACCAAACCACAGAATCATAGCCCCAGGACTAAATTAAGGCACCTCTGTGACAACCTCAAAGATTTGAGTTCCACTCACACTAACATCCATACAACAGCCCAATGAAAACCTGGAAGACAAAGGGGTGTATCTCTTTTTAGGATTCAGAACAATCCCACTGGGGCATGCAAAAGGTACATGCAACCACTGTGTGAATTCAAAGGATCTGTTCTCATTCTGAGATTAATTCCTGAGTATTGAGATTCCTGAATGACTTAAATAATACTTCTTGACAATCAGAACACTTCCAGGTTGCAACCTCAGAGGCAAGCAATAAAAGTGACTAATTCTGTCACAAAAATATTTTAAAGGAAGAAACTAGCAAAGGTTGAAGGAAAATACAATTTCTATAAATCTTCCCTCAAACTCAGTGGTTACAGACTTCCTCGGAACTGCAAGCTACACATGTAGGACTTGATTTACAGAGCAGAATGACAGGAAAAAATCTGCTTTTCTGCTTCCTGTTTTCCTCATAGCTCAGGAACACATAAAACTGGATGATTTTCAATAATCTGCTTGAATGGGAGAAAGGAAAAGTTAGGTCAGGCAGAAAGTACAATGTTCTGATGCATGTCCAGCCTGACATGCATCCTGGGAGAATATCTCCAGTAATGGGTAGTTATGACACTGTTGAGACTGAAAACCAAAAGGTTTGGGGGTGAAAGGTGATGCTGTTCCATTATCAACAAGACTAACCCCTACAACAAGGCATTTGATTTGGTTATGTATCAAAATTTACATCAGAGTTTAAAGAAATCTGAAAACTAACTCCAAAAGGGTTTAGTGGAAAATGTACTGGAAGTTCAATACTTAATGCTTGAGGATCCATTTTGGTCCCAGCTTTAGCTTTAGCATTAAGAGAAAAAGCAATTGGGCCTGATTTCACTCTCAGGCAATCTTTTTAACATAGCTATATGGAAACTTAAGACTTACTATAAGATCATAACTGTGTTTGAAAATAGCACTTTTCTTTTTGTAAAATGTCAGCTTCATTTGTTTTAGCAATGTTTTTACAGTTTCTGTTCTGTTAGCAGTCAGTTTAGATTTACTTCTCTTGCAGCAAAGTATCTAGAGGAGTGGCTTACAATGACTTTTTTGGCTTGCAAGAATTCTAGAATTTTATGCTGCAGACAATCAGCAAACAGATGAAGAATGTACATATTTTGCAAGCATTGAGGAGCAGTATTCCACTAACTTTTTAGACTAGTAGACCCAGATTTTAAAAATAAGGTATTTCTTTTACAGTAAACCTATTTTAGACAGCCTGAAAATTTCCCAATTCCACTTTTTTTTTCTTTTTTTTTTTTTTTGGGGGGGGGGGGCAAGTAGGAATTAATGTTGCATGAATCAAACTTTTATAAATTACTCTGGTTTGGATGCAATTTTTTTATTTTTGGGATTTTTTTTGATATAGCACCAAAAAACATAAGGAAATGAGGTTATAAGCAGCACAACCTCCCCATGAAAACAAATAGTTTTAAGAATTACATACAAGTTCAGGAAAAAAACATATGGTCTGGTTCACCTGTAGTTTTTTTTAATTCTGGGAGTTTTCTTTGAACAAATATTCATGAGACAGAACACCAAAATAGTAATTTTATCTGGTTAAGTCTGTGCTAAGATACTGGACTCAGCTCTCTTATAAGAAGGATGTCGTACTGGCATCATTTTTAAATTTTTTTCCATCATTGGGCTTTCAGCTGGAAAAGCAAGAAGACAAGAAGAAGCACTGCTCAGCCAGGTGGCCTCTAAGGAGCCAGTTGGGATGAACTTTAGGTAATTTAAAATAAAATTAAATATATATATATAGATAGATACATACATACATATATAGCGAGAGAGGGGGAAAAAAAGACAGTACTTGTGATATTAAGGAAAAATTAATCCCTGATTTATTCAATATTATGCATAAGTTAAAGAATTCAGCCAACAATAGCAAATCTGGTGATCAGAAGTCTGTCAGATTTCAAGGCATAGTTGCAATATTTCTTTACTTGCTGATTATTTTTTATAGATTTCAAGGGAATACAATTTAAAGGAAAAATGTGAATATAGAGTGGGAGGATATTTGGCATGGAGAATAAGGATTTCTAAGCATAAGTAGCAGCCTATAAGAAAGTGTGAAGGTAAGAGTGGGAGAACACTACATTTAGTGTCATTCAGGAGGGCAGCTCAAAACAAACCCAGAGCTAGGAAGTACCTGGAAAGAAGTCTGTTACAACATAAAGTCAGTGACCTTAAAACAGGATAAAATAAAAAAGAAATAAAAATAAAAAAATTTAAAAAAAAAAATGTTGAAATTGTATGTGACTAAAAATGTTGCTCTTTTCCCTCCTCCTAGACAACTTATTATTTGAAAGAAAATTTGTTTCAGAGGCAGTGCCAGTCTCGTTGTGTAGTGCTGAAGGACCCCTCTGATGCAGGACCTGTGCACTGATAAATCTTCCAGCAGAAATGGTACCATTCAGAATACTAGGAGATAATAATGCCACCCAACATGCTTTTGCCTAAATGAGCATCATGTACAAAGTCACACAGACTCACTTGGGTTTCTTTCTTCTTCTCACAGATTTGGAGAAACCCAGATATATTTCTGCTGTCTGGACTGCATGTATTATACATCACATTCTAGTTACACATTTATTTTTGTTTATGGTGTAGGCAGAGTTGGGAGCTCGAGACGATATTTTCTCAAATTGCCATTTGACTATATCCTTAATCAATGTAAAAGAGAAAAAATACATTTGTGTGGAAAGGAGACAGCTAAGATTAGGGGGAAGAAAATCAGTGTTCCTTGGTGTCAATTCATCCTTTTTTTAAGAAAAATCTTAAGGTTTGTACATGAAGTGAAATTTCTGAAAGCTATTCCTACATAGAAACATTCTATAAA
This sequence comes from Cinclus cinclus, assembly GCF_963662255.1. Taxonomy (NCBI): domain Eukaryota; kingdom Metazoa; phylum Chordata; class Aves; order Passeriformes; family Cinclidae; genus Cinclus; species Cinclus cinclus. The sequence continues at coordinate 10,879,016 of NC_085051.1, read as the reverse complement.
TTATTCTGCTTTCTATATTCTATAAATATCCTGCTTTGCAGGGCAGCAGGATATCAACTTTGCATAATTTGGAAAAAACTACTCTTGAAGGCCTGACTTAGAAACATAAATAAGTTGAAGGCAATTAGGGCAGAACACTATTGCTTAGTGACCCAGGAGTCTTGTTGCTAGTCAAGCAACAGATTTTCCAAATGAAGAAATTAAACTAAATTCTTTCTTTTCCAATCACAAAGGGTAATCCCAAAGGGCACGCTTCGTTGAACAAACCAACAATAAAGAGCTTTCTTTGGGATCAAGAATGCAACTGCGGGCTTTCAAGCAGGAAGATTATACTTGGCTTTCCATGTTGCATAGATAAATGTCAAAACAGCAAAACAAGTGTTGTATTCTCATTTTATGCCTCCTGGACACAATCAGATTGACATTTGCTTAATTTAATGATACATGGACACATATTTTTGCACTGCAAAAATGAACACTGCCAAAAGAGCATGAACATGTTTCACTTCTGTTTTATTAGAAAAGAATTATGGATCCTAGTTCACTGATTGTTTTTTTCAAATACTGCTGTACAGCAGGAGAGGAATATCTTCACTATCAACTTATTCAAATAAATAGCCATTGTGTGGATTTTGACTGCTTACTTTTTTTTTTTCCTACAGATCTGGTAGTTCACTCAGCTGGGTTGCAATGTCCCAGCTTGGATCTAGAGATGCTGTATATTTGGTCACAAGAATTGTTGCTTTTGCTAGAAACAGTTCCAATTTTATTCCAAGAGTACCCATTAAATCTGCAGGCCTAGCTGTCTGTGAAAAAGCAAAGCTCATCATATCTCCTCTTCCTTCCTGCCAGCGTACAATACAGAAGTGTGAAAAAGCAGTGTGAAAAATAACATTTTGTAATGCCACCTTTTAAGCTTTTTTTTCCTAGAAAAAGAAACAACTTTGAAGCCAGAAGCAACACTAATTTCTCTTATCAATATCTAGCTCTAAAAACAGGTATAACAACAGCAGCAACAACAAAAACAACAGTAATAATAATAGATTAATAATGCGAAGGATGATTGATCCATTTTAGTATTCTTGAAAGAGGTGAGGTGGGGGAGGAAGTCCTCAGTGTCTCATTCAGGTGTGATGTCAATGCAAAATTGCAGCCAAAAGCTCTTTCTTTCTCAAAAGATCGATTAATGCAGTACAAGATTCTGCAAACACATTTTGTAGAAGGTCTTTTGCCTGCATTGCTGAATCATCTACACATTTCTGTGTGCTGTGTTATTCCTTGCTACTGACTGTATGCTTCTGAGACTTTATAAATACCCTGACTAACCCTTCAGATGTAGTCACACAGTGTTATTTTCACACTATGAAGTTCTTACAGTAAGCATTCTCAAACTGATGTAGCTTTTCATTTAAATTTAATTTTTAGAAGGTGTAATAGGAAGAGGTAGCGTATTTACAGCACAAGCCAACTTACACACTATGTAAAGGCAGACTTTCAGTAGCTTGGATGAAGCCTGATCTTGATTTTTTTTTTTTTTCTGATATATAAAAGCTAAGGCCCACAATATTCACAGACAGAAAGATCACCTTGTTATTGATGCATTTAGCAAAGATATTCTATGTGCATTTTACTGGCCAAGCTAGCAATGAATTGGATTGGATGACCCTCCAATGAGGCACGTGCTGAATTGGCAACAAATTCTTCAGAGTCCCTCCTTGGCTAAATGGGCTAATTTAGGCAGTTCTGAATTTCAAGGTGAAACCAACAAAGCATATTTGATTTAATAATTTGAGGGCTGCAAAAGTGGTGCATTAGACAGGATGATGCAGTAATTAAGACAGAGGTGAAATAAATACTCCAAAATGCACACATCATACAGAAACAAGCTGTTAGCACAAAGACTGTTTCATCAGGCGTGCTCATGGCTGTTTTTATATCTCACACAGTAAAATATCAATTTTCATTCTTTAAAAGGTTATTTTATAACACAGCCACAGCACTGAGTTAAACTTCACTCATAAATAGCATTTGGTGAACTTTGTGAGACAAATCCTTCTGCAAACAGCCCACACAATGTCTTTCCATACTTTGCTTGGATTTCCAATCTCAATTATTGATGCATGTTCCAAACTCCCAGGGCAAACAAAGCATTGAAAGCAAAAGACTGAGGACAGCTGAGTTCTGACTGAAACTTTTAGTGGAGCAGTGCATCATAATACCATTACAACTGACTGACTACACAGATGCTTTATCTGATTACTGAAAAGTAATGCTCTGCCTACTGTCCTTAGTTTGAAAACACCAGTATCCCAAGGGGGAAGACTCAATCTCAGGTAGCACTTGCAAGCCTCTTTCAGATAATCTCTGGCTGGATCTCTGACTTGGGAAGTGTCTTGATTCTGTCCTGCTCTTAGATCCCCAAATCAGCTTCTTGGCCTGAACAACATGTGGCCAGGAGGAGACTTTCCAGTGGCTGCAATCAAGAACCCATGGCCAAAATTATAGGGTAAATAGTTTGCCCTTTTTTGTCCTTATTTGAAATACAGATGTGGTAGCCTCATGAAAATTCAACTTGAGCTCTTTAATTTAATGTGGGGAAAAGGGAGAAAGCATACTTCATCACTTCAGAAAGAATAGATTTGCTGACTTGCAGAAAGGATGGTCTGAAAATGAAAGCAAGCAGCTGTTTGTGAGAAAAGAGAAGCAAGTCCCCATTTCCTGTGTTCTCGAAGTTCTGTATGCTATCGGAATCCAAAATGAGGGACAAGGGATTATTGATAGTACAAAAAAACCCAAACAAACCAATCCAAACCAACTTCAGAGCTGCCTTTCCACTACATCATACAAAGTCTCCACACACAGAATCTCAGGATTGGGAGCACATGGTAATGCTAAAAAGAAAAAAAGGGACAATTCAAACTTTTATTTTTCAGGTGTCCTTAAAAGTAAAGTAAATGTTCTCTTACACCATCCAATTCAAAAGCACCTCAACCATTCTATTTGTCTTTCAGGTATTAACATTGAGGACCTGGAGGAGAATTTAACCATCTACTTGTAGTTTCCTCACTTTAAGGAAACACTGATGTATTCCACATATGGACCAGACTGAAGTCAGCATTTCCAAATGTGCAACATCAAAGCTAACCTTTGATGATTTAAGTGAATGAACTACATAATTCCTCTTACTTTTAAACTTTTCTCAGCAGGAAAAAAATGAGGCCTATTGTGGCTGCTTGTTAAAATTCTAGTTTCAGGATTGTTACAGTTTGCACTCTAATTGGGAAAATATCCTTATTGGCTTGCATCTTCTAGAAAGCATGGTAAGAAAAATAACTTCTCATTTTCTTTTAGAAGGCTACCAGATATAACACACTGAGAACACATCGTTAGCTAACCTTATTTCTTCCATTTTCAATTATTGTTTTTCAAAACCTAGGACTAGGAAAGTTAATAATAAAAATCAAAGCCATCAGAACAAGAAAGGAATTTTTATGCATTGACTGGCACATAACTGTACCAAAACCCCACATTTTCTGGGTAATTAGACAGTTCAGAAAAAAGCTTTGAGGAAAACAACAGCTCTGCTCTTCTGGAATAGCACAAGCCAAATGTAGCAAAATGTTCTTCATGTCCTTTGTCAAAATCTTTCCCTGATAAAATTATTTAGCCAACACCATTCCATTCCTGATTATATCCAGGAGCTGATCCAAAAAACAAAGTGCCAGCTTTATGCACAATCTCATCTCATCAACATCTAAAAAACCCCACATTCATTTGGTATGGTTTTATCAATGTTGTGCACAGGGAGGCCCTAGGGAAGGGATGAGCTTAAACCAGAGAACTACTTCTGCAGGGAAAGAGAATTCTACATTTTGGGGGCTACATTTCACATACTAGTTTTGACATTTTTACCTCAAAACCTAAAATTAAAATAGGGGATGTGAGAAGGGCATAAAAAGGAACAGAGTTACTCATATTCTATTAAGCTTTTAAAAAACTCCAGGACATTCCATGGGTCAAGATTTGCCACAGAAATATCAGACCTACTGCAATTGTCTGGGTTTTTTTTTTTTGTTTGTTTTTTTTTTGTTGTTTTGTTTTGTTTTGTTTTTGTTTTTGTTTTTTCAGGGCACCCCAAGTCTGCAGTAAGAGCAGAGAATAAAGCATGGAATTGCATTTCAGTCCCTCAGTTCACAACCGGCAGCTCAGCTCTGATGCAAATGACTGAGTTTGTACAACACCTCTTGTTCCATTGCAGCTGCTGTTTGATATCCCCAGGGAGAGGAGCAAGGAGACAAAGTGGGGAAGGAGCAGCAATCATATCTTGATGCTGAGCTAAATTGACACAAATTCATGTTTCTTATTCCTGTTTCATTGCAATTTATAAGCCATGCTAGAACTCAGCATTGCTCTTGTCATCACCGTAGTAAGAAATTGAGATATGTATCTAATTATGCTAATTTTATAACTTTATATGAGTCCAAATGGCATCCTGTATTTGCCAGCTTATAAACAATTTGCATACAATAAGTATGTAGTCACATACATCAGTATTTCTTACCTTAAATTTCTTTTCTTTCTTTATGTCAAATAAAGTGAACAAGGTTGCATTACATTAATGAAACCCACTATTTTAAGTTTAAAGCAATTGTAGAGAATTATGGGATGAAAAAGATTCAGTGATTCTAATATATTATGAAATAAAAACCACAAAACCAGGTAAAGTATTTAGAAAGTATCTATTAAAAGAAGATATAGGAACTCACTGTAATTTTAACAATACCATAAATCTACATAGATAAGACTAATCTTTAGTAGAACAAATGCTATAATACCAATGCTTCAAAAGTTTTATTGTTAATCAAAGTTTTGGGGTTTTAGAATGCCTCTGGACAACATTCTGGCAAATACCCAGGAAAAAATGCTGTGCATTATCTACCTGAGGTAATGGAAGGAAAATAAAAAGCCTTAAAGAGACTGAGAATAAAGGCACACAATGAAGGATGCTCATTCTTTCCAAACACCTCCTTCAATATTTTGATGTTGACCTTGAGCTGCTTTGCTATTCTGTCCAAACAAAACAAACTTCTGATTTGAGGACTGATTGCTTTATAATTTTATTATCACTTAAGACTTTCATCCTATTTCCTAACTTTTAGATAATAACTGTCCTAGATAAGAAATTAACATAATATTTTATTACTAAATAGATCCAGATACAAGAATGATAAATTAATACAGGACTGTCCAGCAGTCTAAATTTGTCTATTTCATTACATTCCTTTACAGAAATCAATAAGCATTTTAATACAGGCAACATGTATTTTTCAAGGAGAGGTTTTCACAAAATTTTCTATTAAGCACCTTAAGGAAACTGCTCCCACAGGACAAAAGAGAAATACCTCCTGTAACTGAAGGAAGAAAATAAAGGACAGAAGTTGTTCTGAATGGTGAAGACATTACACTTCCACAGATACTGAGGTGTTCAACAGTGTCCTGAAGAATCTGGAAAAGTGGGGCTGTACAGATGATTAAAGATGAGATGGGAAAATCAGAGCTAAAGACAGCCACAGTAGTTTACACGGTACTGAGCACCTGACTAATAAAATGTCAGGTGACAAAGGCAAGTCCATGCACATGAGAAAAAAACAAATATAACATACACTTACTTAAATAAGAGCCCATAATTTTGTTTTACAAGTCAGGAAAGAGATCAGAGTAATTTTGAATAGTTCTCTGAAAATAGCATTCAGCAGCAATCAAAAAAGGCAAAAATGTTAAGAATAGGAAAGAACTGAGAACAGCATAGAATATGAGACCAAATCTTTAAAACAGTTATAGTCACAAAAAAAAAAAAAGCACACACACCCGAAAAGAACAGAAACAAACCCTCAACAACATAAAAATAAATGGTTCATAAAAGAAGGGTTGGTCAGTAATTGCAAATGGTTTTCATGCAAAATAGACACTTCTGGATAGAATCAGGTTACAAAATGATGAATAGACTGAAGAGGGTGGCCTATTAATTATTTGCTCTCAATTCCTCACAGTACATATGAACAAGGATGCCAAAAGCAGTCACTAGGCAATTGTTTGAGCAGAAAACACAAACAGAATGCAATTAAATAATTGAATTTGTTACTACAGGAAGTTGAAAAATAATTGGAGCACATAAATCAGTTCAACCAGAGATCAGATACGTTTAGAGGAGAGGTACAGTAGTAATTCTATACAGCCCCTGGACCTGGAAAGGCCTGAGCTGCAGATGGTTGAAAACAGTGAGTGTTAAAAAAGGATTCAGCTTTTGGAGTAGCATGAACAAGATCCTTTTGTAGGATCAGATGAATGGTTTGGAAGACCTGGATGTGCAGGCCTTACGCTCACTGGTGGAAACAGCTTTCTGAAAGAAACTGATTGTGAGAAAGTAAACAAAGGAAAAGTGCCTTTTTGTCCATCATGAGTAATTGGCAATACTGAAGAAATGGATGGACAGAACAACAGGCATAAGAAAGCAGTGGAAGAAAAGGACTTTTTTTTGTACATTTTTCTAGTTAATACAAACAGTACATGGTAAGTCCACAGCCAGGACTAAGATCCAGGATGATACTGTGCTGGATTCCTAAGCAGCTTCCATGAACAAGTAAACATATCTCAGGCTGAAGAATGTCTGGCATCTTGCTGCTTTGTCACGTTTTAGATTCTTGCAGATGAGCAATCTTCAGATATTTTTAAGAGGCTATTTGGGTGGAAGGTCACTGAAAGTGTTTTCAGTTCTTTAAGATGCATCATAGAGAAAGAATTGAATTGTACAGGAGAAAGGACAGTAAACCAGCACTTTCCAAACTTTGCAGTCTTACACACACATGCACACACGCACACTAAAGGATGTCCCCAATTTTATGGCTCTGTGAAGAAAATCCTATTTGTCTTTGATGTCTTTTAATAGAAAACGCAGGTGCAAATCAATATAGAAACTTCCAGAAAATCAAGAAGCTGAGACTGGCGTGAAGGTTTACACAGCTCTTGGTTACAAAGTATTATTGCTGTTCTCCATCTTTTTCCTGCTTAGTATCACTGAATCCCAAAACAGCCCAGGTTGGAAAGGACCTTAAAAGATTGACCTGCCCAATCCTTTGTGGGAAAGGGAGCCTGGATGAGGGTACTGAGCATCCTCTCTAACTGTATTTTGAAAACTTCCAGCAACGGGGACACTACCGCATCCCTGGGGAGGTTGTTCCAGTGAATAATTGTTCTCACTACAAAAAATGTGTCTTTTTTTATTTTGAAATGACACCTCTCCCTGTCATATATATTCAGCTGCACAGTGCTGCCTACACTCCTGGTCCAAAAGCCTCACGTGTGACTGAGTCAGAAAAAACATGCTCAAATCAATGGTACGAACTGGGGAAATGTCTTAAGATGCTCTTGTACTCCCACTGGTTTTCTCTTAAAGAATATATAGCAGTAAGAATAAATCCATTTTCTGGGATAGAAGGTTGAAATATACCCTCTCTTCCTCTAATATTTCTTATTAGTTCAGCCAGTGTAAACATCAGGCAAAAAAGTGCAAAATACAAAGATATAAGATTGATCTAAGTTACAATGGTTGGCCTTCCCCCCTGAGATATTAAAAGCTTGAAAAAGGCCACATGACTTCACAACTCTACAAGGTATTTCACACTGTAAGTATTATTTCCCTTGTGTACCTAGTAAACTCAATCTATAACAGAAATTCCACAATAAGGTTGCTTTACCAACAAAGAGACAATACATATATCATTCTATGTTTTCATTCATTATGGCTAGATCCTCCATCATAGATGCACAAGATCAAAACAAACTACATTTAATTCTTGTCTAGCAAATTTTGTAAGAAAACTACTTTATTTTCCACAAATAACAATCAAAGCTTCCACTCACTACAGAAAGTGACAAACTTCCAACGAAAGCTTCCACTCTTTACAGACAATCTGTACATTTTTGTAGTTTGCCTCTAAACCTGCAAGTTTTCCCTGTGCTGTTTTACTGCAACATGATTTATGCCTTTAACCTAGGCAGGTCACATCCTGTCCTCCTATCATATGGCTTGCAGGACAGGACTAAGCAGAGAAAGCTTCCTAATATCAAATCCTGGGAGTAAAGGTAAGTAAAAGAACATGACAAACAGTTCTTCCAAAAGCTAAATTTTTAACTCAGCATCCCTCTTCCCCTTGAAGCTCTCAAATTCAGTTTTGCCTTAGGCATTGTAATCTGATAACCATTATGAAACTTTATCTAGGTTGCTTGTGCCTCTTTATCAATTCAGTTAAACTGAACACCACCTTCGCATTAGTCCTATTATAGTTATTAGAACTGATATAAAGAAATGAAAACTTGATAAGCTGAGGAAGCAATTGTTGTCACACAGACAATGCACACACCTGCTTTATCTTGTCAACTGAAATTGCTGTTTTCATTCAAAGATTCCTCTGTTTGGATATGGCTGGGTACAATTGCTAAATGCTGACCTAAGAACTCTTTCAAGCGCTTCTACCAAAACCAGTAACACCAAAGTTGATGTTCTCTGCAGGGAAGGATCAGGAGAAGAAGAGCCTAGACCCATTCCATTCTGTTCATCATCTTCAATACTGTTATTATTTACAATATCACTTGCCTTCAACAGACTGAGAGGCATGAGAATATGTATAAAGGGAACCTTTCATGAGGAATTACTTTGGTCTGAGGCTATTTGTCTCCTGAAGTTTTCTGTTTGTTTGGTTTGGGTTTTTTTGGTTTGGGTTTGTTTTTGAATCACCTTAAATTCCTGTCTTTAAATCAGGAATTCAATATAGGCTCTCTAAATTGCATTCTGCAGGAACCTTCTGCTTCTTAGACAACTACAGAGAAGCCCAGGGAGACAAACTTTGCTAGGTTAAAATGAACCTTTTTTATAAAATGGCCTTTCCTGAAGTCACTTATTGCAGATTACCTTCCAAAAAATTTGCTTGGGGCAGTGGAAAGAATAGTAAGCTAAAGACAGACAACTTCTATCCTTCTCTTAATTACATTGGCTAAGAAATTAAATTCTTAAGAATTAAAATCTTACTTCTCTTTATTAATGTTCTCTTTTATCCAAAACCTAGGCTGCAGTAATTAGGTAATAATCTTCCTAATATTTTTCCTTACAGATCAAAAGAAATAAGAGAGAAATAGAAACCTAGAACCTAGAACTAAAGTTTCTAGGTTTTCTATTTTAATCTATGTTCCACTCACCTTTTTTCACATACTCCCTTCATTTCTTCTTTATACTCAAAAACTGACTACAAACAAGTTAAAATTGCCAAGCTAGCTTAACAAACAAAATATATAATGTCCATACTTATGCAAAAAAATTATATCCATCTAATCTATCTAAATATACATTAATACAAATGATATTGCTTATCTCTGCAAATAAGATGATGTCAAATTCTGTTGAACATATTTCTAATGCATATAATTTTTTTTTTCCAACACAGACTTTTTTCTTGTTTTTAATGTTTCTTAGTTAGAACAATGTTTATTTGAATTTCCACGGCACTTAAAGACAACCTACAAATTCATTTTCTAAGTGTTCCCTCTAAGTGCAATGTTTTTAATCCTGTTGAAAACAAAAAAAAGTATATTTTTACAGAACAACGAGGATAAAGTTACTAACTGAACATGCCATTTACATTTTTTTGTTAATGGAAATATTTAAATTTAAAGTCAGAGGTACCTTTTTTTTTCTTTTCTAAAATACTCATTATCCACTTAAATCAGAAATTATTTGCTGAAGACACTATGGAATTTAGAAGATAAACAGGACAACTACAGTACCTTCCGTAACAATTTATTTGCCAGCCTGTGTGAATGGCACTTCACTTTTCTATTACACACAGAAAAATCCATTTCAATTCTAAATATGTGTTCAGCATGTTTTTGAACTGAGGTGAAGCAAAAAGCAAATTTCAATCACATAGCTTGTTTGAATTATAATCAGTACCTTAAGTGAATATAACACAGAGCTTCATGAATATTCAACTACAGAGTTACCAATCACACTGTAGCAGCGCTTTTGGCATTAAAAATTTAATTTTCTTCATTTTTTTGCAGCAGGGTGGAGTAATGGAATTTTATTTAGTTCACTCATTAGCTTCATACTCTGTCTTCATCTGTATTTCTTCAACTACATCAACCCAAAGGTCAGGCATTAGTAAGTCACACAACTTTTCTAGTCAGGTCACTCTGCAAAAACAGGCAGCAGCTACTTGTTCAGTTTACTCTCACAAAACAGCAGAAAATAATGGAACTATGTGCTTAAGAAAGTGAGGGATACAATAGTTCAGTTCAGATCCTCTTTAAGGGATCTGGTTCTTCGCTGTATTACAACACATCTTTCTCTATATCCTTCAAATATTTTGGGAAAGATTTTTTTTTTGCATTTTAATAATCTCAGAACAATCAAAATACTGTGAATGGAATTATTCAACACTTTCCAATAAACACTTGCCAATAGAACAAAGATTTACTACTGTGAAGAAGAAATGATGACTCCCCAATGCACTTAAATGAAACTGGCCACTGGTCTTGCTTCTTCACCTGAACTGTTTATCAGATATTGGTACTGTGGAATAAATACTGCTTCAGGCTGGGTCCAAATGATTAAATTCACTGTAGTAAAACTCCTCATTGTGTTATCTAAAAGCAGTTGTCTCCTTTGTTGCACTGCTGAACTAAATTTCACTTTTGTTACATACCTGAAACACATTGCAATTCCAGTCACCAAGAATGCACAGTTACACCCTGAGTTTTATGAACATCCATCTACGTGGAGCATTCAGTTCAGTGGAATAATGTTTGATAGTTATGAGAAAAGATAGAGCTTTTTGGATATTAGTTGGGCAATCCAACAAGGATTTTTACCTTCTAGAAACATTATTTTAGGGTTTCATATCTTCTCATCTATGACCCCATCCATAATTTTTTCTGAACAGCTCAATTAGAATTGTTTATAAAGCAGCATTCAATTTAAAAACTACCAAATGGGCAACACATATGTTAATCAAGAAAAAAAAAAAGACTGAAATACGCTAAAAATTGTCAGAATAACAACTGACCTGTGCAACTCTCCTGTGTACAGGGCTCTTTACTCACTGCACTGGATGAGACCCACAAATGAGAAATTAACCCAACTGTTTCAAATAACAGAAGTAAAATTTAAAATGCAAGCAGAAAGCTTATTACCTATCAGAGGACTTTAAGATCTGGAATTCTCATGATCAGCATAGTGCTTTGCAGCACAAGTGAAGAAAGGATAATGAATATTCAGTAGTCTGATGGCTGGAATGCTGTAGACAGGAGCTTCCTGTTTTAAACATAAAGAAACAAATTTAATATTAGATAGAAAAGGGTGTGATTTTTTTGTTTGTTCGAGCAAAATGAACAACTCCTTCCAAACAGATGATCAGGCAGAGAAAGAAAACTGGGTGTTACTACAGGTTAATTTCTTTCAAATAATCACAGAATAACAAACCAATGAATAAAGAAACAAAGTGTGCGGTCAGTTTGCTTAAGAGTAAACGAGATCTCATTCTGCCATTTTTTACTGAAGTTTACTTCAACAAAAAGAATCTCTAGAAACTTCTGAAGTGAGCTGAAAGAAGACAGAAGGTGTTGTTCTTTAACAGAATCACTATGTCTCATTTTGAGAGCATCTCTTTAGTGTTGTCGGTTTTCTCAATGTCATTTTTTAAAAAGGAGAAGAACAAAAAATACTCTTCATCCATAAACCAAATATCTGCATACTTTGAATAACCTTCAGAGAAAGAGACCAGTATTTTGCTGTATGTTAAAAAATCCCAAACCCTAAACCTATGACAGGTGATTTAAAGGGAACCTAAAGTAGTGGGTCCAAGTGATCAGCATTCATGATGCAGAACTCCTGGAGTTTCAGCAGCCTTAGAGCTTGCCTAATGACCTTGAACATGCACAGAAGGACATAATTGGTGGAGAAACCACTTCAGATGCAAGGAAATTTTCAGGGAACAGATTCCTGAACCCCAGTTGCCTTCTTTAAATGACCAGAAAGAAGATAAGGGCTGCTGTCTCTGAGTATTACTTTATTCTCCCTGGCTGAGCTCCAAAACATCTGTTGCATAAGGAAAGTCTAATTAGGATGGCTGCCTCTACCCGGACAGCTGACATTTACTTGCCATGGGAAGAACCTGTCCGCTACCAACATTCCCATGAACCTGACTGACATGCCTACACAGTGGGCTGAGCAGAGTCTATAGCCTGTTCCCAAAGACTGCAGAAACCTCAGATCTTTTCCTTTTAGGCATTGAGGCCTCGCTGGAAAAATCTGCAAAAGAGATGAGGGTGTGTGTTACAAACTAACAGTGCTCCACACCACTTTGGAAAGCAGACAAACATACGGACTGCCACCAGCTATTAGAACTTGGTGTGAAATCACAGGAGTTAACAGCCTGCAGCTTTCACGATCTGTTACACAGACATTTATGATTTTTTTTCCAAAATAAAGATAGCAGTGCAACAACAGATCATTTAGTAACCTATGTCTCCCTACGTTAAAAAAGGGGTTGTCTCTAACCAGCTGAGCTATCAAAACCTGTTCTTCGGGTACGTTATTTTGATGATTTTGTCTTATCTCCCTCATAGCAAGTTTACATGTCTCCTAGTCTCCTACCAGTCAGGAGAGCCAAGAGACAGCATTTGCTGTGCCTGGCTTTAAGCTTCACACATGCCATGTTGCCAGCTGGCAGATCAAACAGAATCAGTGATAATTTCAGCTCACAGTGGAGCCTTGCCTCTTAGCAGCACTAAGCTGGGTCTCTCCTCTCTTACCACACCACTGATTTTCACTTGTAGGAGTGTAATACTTTTGTAATCCTCTCCTGCCAAATTCAACAAGTTGGACAAGTTCAAAGGGTACTGGAAGGGAATGAAGGGAGGGCAGGGAAGAAGGGGGAAAGATAGTTGGCTGACAACCAGAAAAACAGCATAATTTTTAGTCCAAGGAAAACAATACCAAAAATAGATTTTGGAAAGAATAAATGCATAGCTAACACTTAAAGGAGGCTAGTGGACAACATATAAAGAGAAATGTGTCTCTGAACAATAGCCATGTCATACTTTTTCTCTAGAAAGAAGCTTATGTAACTAATGTCTTGTGTTCAGATCTCCCTCTTCCTCCTGCGCTGCCATAAGCTGATGATGAGTTTCAAACTAAGCTGATGCAGGAACTGGCAGATATCAGGAAGTCTGTATTTCCATGGCAGATGCAAGTTCAGATGTACAACATCTGAAACAGGGACTATATAGAATCACTTAGAAATACAGAATAAACTGATGTGTTAACAACTGTGGTGAGGGTGCTGTAGACACAGTTTTAAGGTTTGTTTCAAGTATTTGACAGTGTCATGAAAAATAAAAGCTAGAGTTTTTAAGTTCCACACATCACCTCTGTTGTCTTCTCTTATTCATGTGACCACATATTCTCAACAGTAAAAGTTATAATTTTGTAAATGAGGCACAGATGTGCTGGTTTTACAGGCACACAATGAACAGCCACAGAAGCACCTTCCAAGCTTGACATAATAGGATAACTTTTGGAATTTTAATTACACAGGACTTTAATAAACAAGTATCAATAAATATTTATGGATCTAACATTTGGACTTCTCTATTAGATTTGAAAAAAAAAAAAAAAAAACGCCCCAAACCAAGCAACAACCAACAGAGCAAACCCACAATCAGTGCTGTTGACATTCTTGTTTAAGGATAAACCCAGGTAATTGTCCAGTACTCCATGTGGAACATGGAATTGAGAAGGAAAGTAAACAGAATCCATACAGAGGTTCATAAAGACACAGGCTTCCACACTCACTGGAGTTTGTGCAGCTGTAAAGCTACAAATTGTCACATTTTTCAACACTTAAAACCAAAATTGAAACATTACAATTAAATCCCAAAGATGCTCAAGATCCATTACAGAAAAATACTGTACTGAGATTGCAAATACAAGCTTGTAGTAATGAGAGGGGGTACAATAATGTATGTAACATTCCAACCCTTATTTTGAGTAAAACTGTGATCCATGTACATGGCAGTCATTTATCCAGTATTTTTAGAAAAATAAAAAAGTCCAAATGTATTTAGAGGTACTGCAGAATTTAAGTGGGCCTTCAAACTACAGAGCATCATTGTTGCCTCTAAGAATCACTTCATCTACATGTTTATAACACCCTTGAAAAAGAGCATTAATAAATAACTAACAACTGAAATAAAAGTTAAAAATACGTATTTCTACCACTGATACATTCTTGATATCAGACCTCTCAACTGGACTTCTAAGAGTATGTTAAAGAAAATACTTGAAACAATTATGTGACTGTTGTGGATTACCATTTGCAAATTGACCTGCACAGTGTTCTGCAATTTGAACCTTGAGGATTCTTCAAGCTAATTGGAATAAAGAGAACCAGTTATTTTGCTTGCAAACAAGGCTTCAATTTCTCCAAGCCTTTCCTCTAACATTCCTTAGGAGTCAAGAGAACGAGGCACAGAAATGTCTGAGGAAACAATTCAATTCCATAACCAAATTACAGTTGCCAAAATAACATGCCTTCCTCTGCTTGCTATGTTTTATGAAGGAAGTCAAATTTCCTGCTCTCTTCGAGAAGCAACTGAATGTTCAAGGCTTTGAGCCCCACAGAGATGCTAAAGATTCCATTAGCTACTATTTAATTTCTTTGCTTTGGGATAGCAGGGTTCCCATAACTGCCTCAGGAGCAAGGACATTTTACACTGACCACTACGATATTACAGGGAGAAAAATCTACACAGGGCCAATGCAGTCTGTAAGCAGGTTTTCACACTTGCTATCATGGGACTGAAGGAATTTAGGGAAAGGTCAACATTTTCAGCAGCCTGTCTTGCAGAGAAATGGGAACTTGGTCCAAATATTCAACATATAAGTTATATAAAGCAACTGAATTCGGTAGGGACACAACTGTCCTGTTTGGGACCCAACTGTTTGGCTCAGCCAGTTTGGAATTCACAGAGTTGGGACATATTTTGCTCTCAAGTGACACCACAGGGCACCTGGAACTATGGGGCAACTCTGCAATATACTGAGCACCTCTGTCACATTCTCAGTCGCACAATCTCCCTGTCCAGGAAAGGGCTGGTAATGCACTGTGGCAATTTGTACACCATTTTTGATATTTTTATTGCTATAGCAACTAAGTGTAGGCATTTAAACATAGCAACAGACTTTTTATAGCACTTTCTTGGATGTCAAAATGGCACACTGTTTTATTTTCCAAGCAGATGCTCAGAAGATAAGTACACATGATGATTGTACAGTACCCACCTTCAAAAGGACGTAAAAACCACCCAGCTTCACAACTTCTGAATCATATGAGCTGACAGATGGGTCTAAGATAAATTGTGAGTTGCAAGGTTTTTGTTATGAGTTTAAGAGACTTTGTTCAGAGAAAACATTTCACCAACTACTACCTAAGAATAAAATTAGGTGAAAAACTCGATGGATCTGTGCCCATTTCATAAAAAGCTGTTCAAGGAATTTACCAAGTCCTGGTCTGAAGGGGAAAATGTCCATCATTTTTTGATCTTTGCCTGTTAAGCAGCACAAAAAGGGAAATCAGCTTCATATTTAAGTGGAGCCAGATTCTCATGAGGGATCAAGGTCCACTGAGACAGACCAATAGGTCATGCACATGGGCAAAACTCCATACAATCCAAACAGCAACAGCGATTTACAAGAAAGGAGTTTAACTTGCTGGATGGTTTAAGGAAATACAACTCATCGTTTTCATAATAAGAATCACAGAATGATTAGGGCTGTGAGGGACCTCTGGAGATGATCCAGTCCAACCTCCCTGACAAAGCAGAGTCACCTGGAGCAGTGACACAGGAATGCATTCATGTGGGTTTTGGATGCACCCGGAGAGACTCCACCAACTCTTTGGACAGCCTGTCCTAGTGCTCTGACACCCTCAATGCAAAGAAGTTGTTTCTCATGCTGAGATGGAACTTCCTGTGTTTCAGTTTATGGCCATTGCTCCTCATCCTGTCCCTGGGCATCACTGAAAAGGGTTTGGTACAATCCTCTCTGCCCACCTTTGAGATAATTATAAGCATTAATGAGATCCCCTCTCAGCCCTCTCTCAACTGACCAGGCCCAGCTCCTACAGGCTCTCCTCATTAGAGATGTTTCAGACTCTTCATCCTCTTTGTGGCCTCCACTAGACCCTCTCCAGTAGCTCCTTGTCTCTCTTGTCCTGAGGAGCCCAGAACTGGACACAGCACTCCAGGTGTGGCTGAGTAGAGGCAAGATCACCTCTCTTGATCTGCTGGCCACACTCTTCCTGATGTAGCCCAGGCTACCTTTCTGGTGTGCAGTATTTTTCCTCTGGGTCCTTAATTTTAGCATCATTTCTGAAGTGATCAGTAAAAATCATCACTTGGTATTTAATGTAATTTCTGAGCACATTACTAGACAGGGAAATACCAAATGGCAACAGGACAGATTTCCTTCCATTACAATTACACGTCAGTTTTGTAGAGACTGAGACGGTTGATGCCTACCATTTTACTAAGAAGAACTTTTAAAATCTGTTAAACAGAAAGTGTCAAAGCCTTGCACAAAATTAATCCAACAGGAAATATCAAGAGTTTCTTATAAGGGTACAAGGTTGTTAATACTCCAGTGACTCTATTCCATTATTCCATTACATAATAGATGAGTTTTGGAAGGGACATTTTAATGTTCCTGTGTTTTATGCCGAAAAAATTTCAAATAGATCCCAAAAGCTCAACATGAAGATAAAAACTGAGTTTTACGTGCTGAGATTTTAGAATATATCCCACAAATTCTTTCTCCCTGTCCCTTACATTTTTAAGTAATGCATTGAGCAGCTTTCACGCCTTCTTAATCTTGCTTCAGGTTCCTAAGATACTTGGGAATTCTGATAAATCTGCTTGAGTTTCAACAGTCTGCTCCCCTAACTATTGCACTTACCAAAACCAGCTTTTAGAGCAATGCTGATCATTTTATCTATCAAAGAATAGGAACAAGTTCTTAACTGCAACAGCCCACAGGGAAGTCCAGATGGGCACCACTACACTGGCATAAGGGAACAAGGCACAATATGTAGGTTTGTTTCCAAGACTTTTCCAGTCTGAGGTGATGTGCAGAACATCAGATTGACTTAGTACCTCCTCCTGGGACAAACTCCACCCTCCCCTGCAACTAGATCCCAATCATGTAATTCTATTTTCATGAGCCCAGAGGTCAGCACCTTTCATTCACTATTTAAAATAAAAAAACATGGGAAATTCAGCAGCTGAAATTGGGAGGCAATTTTCATACATCATCAAATTATTTCCCTTCTTCTCCAAAAGCTCTCCTTCAGCTTATGGCTGGACACTTTATTTTTAATTTTTCTGTTCAGCAGTTACAGCACAGTTCAGCACAAGTTTGGAAGTTCTAACAGGAAACATTAATTGATATATGAGAACTTACTATATTCTACTACCTTCTAAAAGAGACTGGAGAAACTGGGAGAACATTCAAAAACAAAATAGAGGATTTTTCTTACCCAAAATTTCAGAAAAAGCTATCATTTTACAGATTTTGTAATTTGTTAGCACAAATTAAGTCCAAAATAAGATGGGTGAAAATAGACCTGCTTCACCTACTCAGATTGTCCTAACTGAGTCTTTACCTTTGTGGTGCTCACTAAGTGCCTCCTCTGGCAACACTGAAGTCAATGGAAACTTTGCTGACAGTTTCAAAAGCAAAGGCTTGGAGCCAAATTCCCCATGTATAATTTCAGCCTTACAAAACATTCTGCAGAATTATATAAACAGCAATAATTTTACTCAGAAGGCAAGTTTCTACCCCAAAGCAGCTATTGTACTTGCCTCAGCAGCCCAGAATTTCTATCACACGTTCATTTTTAGGATGCAAAATATTACAGTGGGTAGGAAAACCATGTGCAGCTCCTACATAAAAAGCTTTCCCCACCACCACTGTTTGTTATATCAATTTTTCAACCCCTTTGCTCTTTGCAGAAATTAGTTTGCAGTAACTAATCCAGTGGGCCGTATTTTATAGCCATGAGATTGCAGCTCTCTTTGGTCAATCACCAGGAATATTTACACATAAATTAGGGGACAGCAGTGACTCTAAAGTATGCATGTGCACCACGACAAAACACAACAGAATATGCTTTAGTTGGGGAAAAGACTTCCAGCTTTACATACTTACCTGACATATGTTAGCTGGGAGGTTTGCATGCTTCCCTCCCTGCTCCTCCCATCCTCCCCTGTCCCAGCAACCCCTGTTAGCATAAGGCAAGACCATATTCTACAGGTCTTGCTCATCCAAACCCACAGATCTCTACAGATGTTTACCATGCTACAGGTTCCTGATTACTTGTGACACCTAAAGATTTTGTGATTTTCACATTTTAAGGATGGGTGAAAGTTCTAGCACATTGTAAGGTGTTCTTGATTCCAGTTATGAAACGGAAGTGAGTGTATGGTCTTTGTTCTTGGTTTTGTTGTTTCAATCGTTTAGATATTTAAAACATTTGGCAATTCTTAAGTAAAATTTAATTCTCTTTTTTTTTTGAGATTGTAAAATTAATAATAGACACACTGAAATTAACCTAAAGGAACAGAAACATAAAGCAAAAAACCCATTACATCTAATTACTTAGATCAGAGGATTAAATCCAGGGATGCTATTAGAGCTGAAGTTCTCTGTCAACACCTGAGGTTACAAGTCCACTTGCTCTAAACAACAAAATCCTCTCTCCTTTTCAGAATACTTAGGACCTACTTTCCAGGGAGGGAAAGTAAGTTATTATTTCAAAGCACTACCCTAACAGACTTAGCTCTCCACAACAGCTCTACACATGTACATAAGCAGTAATTCATGTCTTGAGTCACTAGCTTAGAAGCTTACAGAGATCCATCACCCACTCAGATTTCCTTTCTGTCAGTGAGACTGAGATCCAAAACATCTCTTTGACCCACTTTTCAAAGGAAGCACAGACAGAGAGCACATCACAAAGAAATTCTCCAGCTTAGTTTACAGGAAGGCGGCAAGTTAGGACAGCAAAAAGATGTATCTCTGCTCACAAATCCCCCAGATCTTTAAATAGCCCACAAACCTTGAAACAGCAAGGATTTTCTTTCCCCTTCCACTCACAAACCATTTAATCCTTCTTTTTCCTGGTCTTACACACTTCTCTAAAAACAGCAAATAGATGAGGAAGGAGAACTCCATGTGAGGAACATGCACAGACATCCTGTGAAAGGAGAAGCTTTCACATCTGTCTCTCCCAGGTCCAACTCCCTATACTTCACTTGCTCACTCTGTCCTAAATAAGCTTAGAAAAGTTATTTGACACCAAACTATCCTTAAAAGCTGTCAGGAAGCAGACTGACTGAAAGGAGGATGGAAGTGGCTGGGGTTAAACATTGGAGTTATGAATGTGGAAGCTAGGTAATTCCTAATTTCTAATGTTTTGGTCCCAGATAAATAGGACTATAGTTATTAAAACTGACTCAGACACATAAAAAGATAGGAGGTAGGGAGGTATACATGTTTCATGCCCACAGACAATTTAGAACTTAATCCAGAAAAATGTGAAGTAGATGGATTTTTAAAAGTTAAATACAATGAAAATCCTGGCTTCTTATCAGCGCTGATGTTAACACAATATTTACCACTATGCACAAATGAGCAACTTGTACTGTATTAAATACACTTTTGTCATGACATCTTTACTGAAGATAAATTTACACATAGGTACTTTTTTATATATTCTAAGTCACAAAATAAAAAAGAATTGTGTGAAATCAGAACAATAGTTGCTGAAGTGCTATATCATGTAGTAAAAATATATAGTTGGTTCAGAGTTGGAGGAGTTAGACACAGGTTACTTATCCCAACCTTTACACATTGTTAAAAATAAGTTATGGAAACTTAAACACCTTCTAGAATACCATCTAAACTTATACATCCTTGCACAAGTTGAAGGGTTGCATAAAACATCACAAGTGTGAGGCAAGACCAACAGATCAAAACAAGGGGCTTTGGAGGCCAGAAATACAAGAATATTTATAAGTGAGAACCCTCAATATTCAGCATTTCATGTACTGGACTGATCCTTAATTTCCACTGCTCTAATAAACTTAGATTTCTGTGAGTTATATCATTAGATTATTAGGCTCCAAGTGTGGTATAATTGTTGATTTGGGATATTATTGTTGATTTAAAACATGAAGGTGAGCTAGAATTTTAACCTAAATATACTAAGCTGTTCACTAATAATAGTCCAGAGAAAAATAAAAGGAAATTCATTACAAGTTTTGCAACAAGATCTGAAATGCTTTAACAAGTAAGCTTCATTTATCACAGTCTCTTGAAGCTGAAGAAAACTTTCACTAAAGTGTACACAACACCTACCATATGAAACATAAATGTAGCAACTTTCAGCACTCACAAGAACACTGTCTATACTCAGAACTCTAAATTCTCCCAATCTCTGTATGGCAGAAACTAAAGACTATGCCTTAATCACTCTGCAGAGACAGAAAATCACTACTGATTGCAGAGAATGTTTTACCAGGTGAAGCCATGCTATGCAGATTTGAAAAAAACAACTCACTAACACAAGTTGTTTGTAATGTGATTTAGTAACAGAAATCTAAATCTTTAATTTCAGCTATCACTTCCTTGCACAGACCTCATTCTTTCACGTTGTTTACATTCTGCTGTCTAGAGCAAAAGAAGACCTTAACATACACACTAGTAAGACAAAAATGTCTTTTAATTTGTCAAGGAAATTAAATACACTTTAGTGCAGGGTACCTACCAAATGGCACAGATAAAACTGAAAACCAAAATATCAGGAAAAGCAAATAATGAGATTTTTCCGTACTAAAGGAAACATGTTTTGACACTTGAAGATACTTGTTTTTCTCTGTACAGCATTCCAATTAAACACAACTTTGTGGTAATAATTTACATTACAATAATTTACATAACAGGACTAAATTCAAACACAGACTTTATAAAAAAATGGCTCTGGAAATGCCTTCTTAAAAGATAAGTTCCAGACAAGTAGGTAATCCACCAATATGAACCACTCCAGCAGTGTTCAAAGCATAAGGGAAGAAAAGTCATACAATATTAAAAAAAAAAAAGGAGAAAAAAAAACAAACAGGAAAAAAGCAACCTGTGACTTATCTGCTTCTCTGTAACATGGATTGCTCCTAAGACTCTCTCTTGGTTAGCACAATACAGATGACAATATCTGCGAAGCAGATTGCCTTGAATTACTGACTAGATACCTTTATTAATCAAGTCTCAGTATAACTAACACAGCTTTTTCTTGTTCATTCTGATATAGTCCCCAACAGCTTGTAAGCAGAACCAGGTTGCATTGACTACACCCAGTTTTCAAGCAGCTAAAATCTGACAGAGAGATAGAATTTGAAGAGGGTGGAAGAAGAAGCAGCTAAAATCTGACAGAGAGATAGAATTTGAAGAGGGTGGAAGAAGTAAAGAACCAGCTCCTCGGTATCACAAGAACAAGGTACTGTACCTTTAAGGAGGAAAAATGGTTCCGTTCTGTTTCACAGCTGAAAGAGAGCTTATTCCTGGTTATAGAGATTACTTACCTAAAACTTCAGTTATTCTTCTCTTTCCCCTCGGGCCAGCCTCTCTTTCACTCTTGGGAGCTTTTACCATTTAAGGTCAATGTTACATCTGGCTCTAGTAAGTAAAGCTGAAGCAATTTTTAACTCGGAGATCCAACAGGCTGCCTAACATTAGAATGAGAGTTTAAATTTAAAGTAACTCTTCAGAAAGCTTTTCTTGCCTCAGAGAATTACAGAATTAAAGGCTCTCCTATTCTGGCATACGTAGTCTGGGTACAACATGATGCAGACATCCCATTAGCATTCTTCAAGTTCAGTGCATATAAGCTCTACTTACTTCTGATTAAAATGGGCAAGTAGGAAGAACAGATGAAACAGTTTACATCATGTTATGTTAACCCTTAGAATTTTTTACTGACACAGATGCTATTATTTTTCATTGCTCTCTCCCTCGCTTTGTTTGGTCAGGAGTCTAAATTAGAGAGCAAATAGAAGGCATGTGAACTTTAAAAGTACACTGGCTTCAGTCCAGTCATGGGCTCTGCTCTCCACTTGCAGAGTAGGAATAATTCCCAATGAAGTCCACAGAATTTGCTTGTTTCCCATGAGAGAATGTAGCTACAAACGAGGCTTGAAGAAGGAAAAGAAACCTGAAACCTTTACCAGAGTACATTCAGGTACCTACAGAGCAATCACGTGCATGTGATTCAGAGCTCTCAGCTCTAAAACTAACAGATTTTACTTCAGCCCTTTAGCTACTTCAGAGTATTTACTTACGAGTATTTCCATTACATCCACAGATCCTAACTAGGAGTCCTCTAATGCCAGGTGCTGGGGAGTTATAAAACCTAAGAAAGCCAAACCCTGTCCAAAAATCCTTTCACAACTGAAGTAAAGACCAGAGAAAAGAAGGTGGGTAATGGGGGAGGAAGCAGATTGCATGTAAAATTATTGCATAGTAAGTTTTGAGGGGATATATTAGAGCTATCTCAAGAGAAAGAAGCAAAAGATACTAAATTAACTGTCTTTTGACAGTGGCTAAGTGGATACGAACAGTAAGGCAGAAACAAATCAGACAAAGGAAAGAAGTCAGGATTTGATGATTTCACTGGGAAAGCACCATAGGGGACTGGTGCATGGCTTGTAGGAGAAGTGGGCAAAGATCAGTTGATGGCAACCTAGCACAGAAAATAAGAAGCTGAACACCTGCTTTGTGTCACATCATGTTTCAGCTGGCATTAGAAAGTCTATTATTCTACACTTAAGACATTCTTAGTTCCAAAGATCAACATAGAGGAAGAAGGCTCTGAAAAACTTCTCTAACACTGATGCTTCAGCTTGCTCCCCACATAAAGGGAGTAACTAGGTTTTTCCAATATCTTTTCATATATTTATGTCCTTTGTCCACTTACAGTCCTTGACACCAGCACTGACTCTGACAAGGCATTTTAACACACCTCCTTTCATCTTTCTGAATTACTACTTCATTACCCACAAACTGCTGTTCTGAAATAGCCTCTTGTGACTCAGCACAGTTTCAGTCTTCCATCTAGCTATCTGCAGCGACAGAATTTTTACTAGCATCTGTAACTCATCATTTTTCAGTTTTATTATTTCAGAATTTCTAGGCCACAAGTGTCAAATGCTTCATATGTCTACAATAAAAGCTATGTTTCTCTTAAATCTGCTTTCATCCCTTTCAGAGCAACAACTGCTCTGAACCCAGCTTGGGCAAGAACAAGTTGTTTACTGTCTTTCAGCATTATTGTCCTCTGGGAAATAAAACTTCTCACTGAAGTTGCTTGTTCATTGGTCTAGCATCCTACAACCACTGTTGGCCAAATTTAACCCAAATTTGTTAAAGTAATTGAGGCCTCAGCATATTTTCAGGTTCCCAGAGAGTAAGTGAAACCAGTGCTTGTAAAGCAGATTTAAGCTACTGCCCCTGTTATGGGGAAAACCTGTAGTGGCAGAGTTTCAGTTTTGTTTTGTTTGGCCCCTCCACTTACACCACAAAAACATGACCCCTGCTGTCCAGGTAGGATTTAGGGGACACAGCAGGATCCTGAAGGTATTCACAAGAGGAGAAAAACAAAGCTTCCATCAATTTTCTGCTCCTGAAATTGGTTTGTATATTCTATTCTATAGCGTTGGCAGATCCTTTGCCCAGAGATTTGTTTAATGTGAATGACTTCAGGCCAAACAGAGGTGAAAGCTGCTAGCTAAAATCTAAATTACTGAATGAGGAAATATTGGCAGTTAAAATTTAAATATTTCAACTAGATTGTTAAAATTCTATAAAGAAGGTAAAGTAACATGTACCATATTTAAAAGTCATTTGCTTGCTTTTTCTTTTTTTAAGATCTGGTTATATCTGTTTTTGTACAAACATTCTAATACAGATGGCTTGGCCACTCCCCCATAACAAAACATATTTATATTGCCAGTATTCCAGTATTGTATACCCCTGGGAGAGCATGAAATTCTTTCTTCTATAAGTCTTTTGAAGTATTTCAGAGTAGCTAGATGCAGTTGTCTGCAGTTACATATGGCTTGGTAGTTATGGGATATGTGTGCCCCCATTCCACGAGTTAACTTCCCATTTCCCTGATTTTCTCAGCTCTGTGACCTATGAAAGCAGCACTGCAGGAGTAGCAAATTTAACATAGCAATATTATGTTTCCTGGGTTGGGCTCCTGAAGTTCTAGGATTTTTCCTTGTCCCTTTGAAGAGATGCAAACCAGCACTAAACACGAGCACTAAAATCCTTGCCATACTGATGCAGGCCCAAGTAGAGGTAAGATCCATACAGGGACTTCATTTTTGGAGCACAACCATTTTCAAGCACAAGCTTTGTCTAGCAACAGCAGAAAAGTGATCTTGCCACAATCTTTGGGTTGGTTTTTCTTTTTTTTTTTAGTTTTGGCTTTAAGTGGGCAGTCTGGGAGATAAGAACTTTAACTCAAATAGAATATTTTTGTAGAAATAGTTGTAAGTATCTTCATTTGAACATTCTCATATTTTTAAAGATTTACATTATTATTATTATTTTTATTTTTGAAGATTTTATGCTTCAGGGCTTAAAGATACTTTGCATTAAAATGGTGTTTATTATCCTTCCTGTGCATATGTAACAGCCATCCATAATGGCAAGTCACAATTACATGCTCTAATTTTTATCCAGCGACTAAAGTATAAAGATTATTCATCAGACAGGCTAAAAATTTGCAGCAGAAGGGATGACGTGCACTTAAAACTGGAGTTCTAGGACACAAGTTTTCACTCTCCATTTTAAAAGAATCTCAAAGGTGTTTTTATCAGTTACAACTTCACTTGCACCACATTTAGAATGCATCTCTGTCCATCTCAGGTCCACCTTACAAATAACAATGTGCATTGACACTTTTCTTTATTTAATCATTCTCATCACCCGATTTCTCAACTGTATGGAAAAACTAGTTACCTGAGTTAAAGTTTATGCCAAATTTTTGCTGTGTCCCCTTGTTTTCTTGCACAGAACATTTTTCCAAATTTGAATATTTAGTTCTGCATAAGGTTTGGGTTTTCAGTGGCTTTTCTGGCTTGTGTGTCGCTACCATCATAGCACACACAAAACTGAAGTCACCTTCTCTCATCTGATGGCACCCATTATGCAAATCTTACTTATGTATGCAATTCTTATCTGCCAGCTTCATCCAGACAGGATGGAAAAAAAACAAAATAAGAACAATTTTGCTAAGTTAATATATGAAACAAGATAAAAAAATCCAAGGCAAAAACACGCAATAAAATTTTCCCATCTGGGACTTATTCTGCTGAATATTAAATCCCAAATGCAACCCAGAAAAACTGAACTAAAATATGTGCTGGTTCAAAAGGGTGGTCTTAATCAATAGCACTTTGCCAGTCAGCTATGCTAGATCATTTATGTAAAATGTAACAAACTTTATTAACTTTTAATAATGTTTATGCAGCAGCTTATCTAGGTAAGTCTCCTGAAAGGCGGGGAATTTGCTTCCAATTTTCTTCAGCAAAAGAGAAGTTCATCACATGAACCAGAAATGCTAAATTAAAAGAATATGCAATTACAGAGACTGCAGAAGGAGGTAAGGAGATGTTTACTAGAGCCCAGTCATCTTAAAGAAATTATCTCTATGGATAAAAATGGAAATCAAGTTTGCTTTGATGTCATGATTGAGGTACAGATGATCCTGTACACCAGCCCATGTTACATGGAAAGATTGGAGACCTTAGGGACAAGGACTCAAAACGCCTGCAAAACCCCTCCTCATCAAGCCACAATGAGTCTTTTTATTTATAAAAAGCTAACATTTTTCTCAGTCCCAAAATAGCCCGCAAATAATCTCTATATGAGAAACAGGCAGGGGCTAAGAAACAAAACATCAATCTGTTTTCCAGCTTTCATTGCCAGATGATCAATAAAATGATCCAAACTGTCAAACACATTTTCAGTGCCCAACTCCTTCTGGACAAATGTTGCTCAAAGCATTTATAGCAATCATTATATTTTATTTTCCCATATTCATGCCTTTTTTTTTCCTTCTCCCTTTAAGAAAGTGGTTTTAATAATGGAGTTCCAATAAAGCACCAAATTAGGATGTTTATAATAACTTATGGGAAAGCAAAACAGTATCAGAAATCTAAACCTTTGTGGGCAAGGAAGTTCCTCTGTTTCCATGCCCTTAAAATCTAGCCTGCCAAGGAGCTAAATATATCAAATATTTTTCAGTACACATAGAGTCTTCCAAGGTCATGGATGCATTTCAGTTAGTCTAATTAACTATTTTCTGAGTTTGAGCTTTAATTTCTGTTAATAGCAATTGAAACTTCAGCATGCCTACAGCAATACATGATTGTCCTGTGTTCAGGAAAAGCCTTTTGGGAAGATGACACAATTTAAACAAACAGACAAAACCAACAACAACAAAACACTTATAGCTTTTTATATTTTGGGGGGGTGGGGGAGAAGAAGAAAAAAAGGAATGTT
This sequence comes from Cinclus cinclus, assembly GCF_963662255.1. Classification (NCBI taxonomy): domain Eukaryota; kingdom Metazoa; phylum Chordata; class Aves; order Passeriformes; family Cinclidae; genus Cinclus; species Cinclus cinclus. The sequence goes on along the minus strand of NC_085051.1, from coordinate 10,852,285 downwards.
TATAAATCAAAGAAAATTTTCCTGAAGGGTTGACACAGTCATAGCCATTGGGTAAATAATCATCAATAAAGAGCTTCTCCCATCAGAGCTAATTTACTGTTTTGATTTTGGGGCTGGTGGGGGTAAGGGGTTAAAATGTGAACTAAAATACCAGAAAAAGAGGAAGGATGAAGTTTTAAAATCACTTTTCTGGGGATCTTTTAGGAAAGCTGAAGAGGTTAATAATTACTATGACTAAACTGACCTTGGTTGTGGGAAATTAGACAGAAATTAAAAATTAGGAGAATTCCAAGGGAATACAAGCTTCTCCTTCCACATAGCTGTAGAGACATAATAGCATACTCTGGTAATCTGAAGTACAAGTGAAGGAGACTGGTACTGCACACCAATCTAGGCCAAACCAGTAAATGCTATACTTCTTCCTGAATTCAGAATTCATACTGAATTTGGCCTTCCTGCCATATTCCAGTCTAGTGCAAGAGAAATTAATATATTGCAAGAAGATACTTAAGATTTGCAGGAAAAAAGATGCAATACAGATATTTTTTTAAGGATTTAAGATGACAATCTCTTGTGAATTAATAATACAAAAATGCTAATCTCATGTGAAACTTGATACCAGCATATCTTCTACCCACACTAATCCAGAATGTTTGCAGATTCAATTAACAGTCCTAGATCTTAAGAATTATTTGCAGGCTGAAGTTTACATTTACCACACAGTAACAATAAACTTCTCAGGAAGCAATGTGTGAAGATTTTATTAGGTACCCTGAAATGGTGACTTCCATTCCTACAGCAAAAAGTAAAGGTAAGTATAAATCCTGGTCAGGGACTGATTTTGGTTAACAGTTGCTTTCAATGCTGCAATTTTATGCTGCCATTTATTCTAAAGTTTCCCAAAATATGGATAGAAAACTTATTCTACCTTTACCAGTGGAATTTTAGAGAAAAGCTTTAATACACACTTCTGTTGACTGGATTACTGCTGCTGTCAGACCGTGGCAGGGTTCATTGGATGGTTTGTGTTTTTTGTACTTTTCCTTAGACAGTGTCAAGGCGGTGCATTTAAAAAAGGAAAAAAAAATAGTATCAGTAGGAATGTCTGTTTATGAAATTGTCTTTCACTTTCCATTGTAACACAGCACCTTTGCATTTTCAGATATTTGAGATATGACAAAAGGTGATCATCTGGGTCAAAGCGACTGCTTCAAAATGTTGCTATTCAGCCAGCATGTTTCAACTGTTAAAAAAAAAAAAAAGGCAAAAATTTTTATGTATACACTACATATATAAGAACATTTTCTAAAATTTTAAAGAAAAGGGATTCTACAGAAAAGGAATTGAATTTGGGACTGCAACCATAATTTTTGCTTGTCTCTTTGGCAGTGTGCAAAGAGTACTAATTTCTAATTTTTTAAAAGGCCTCAACACATGTCTATTGAGCACACGTTTGCAGTTTCAGAAAACAACAGGAATTGATTATGCATAGTCAGTATCACCATATGCACATAGCTAAATGTTCATCTGCCTTGAAACCTTTGCAAAGCTGGGATTAATAGAATCATTTATTTTATATATTTGCAGCTTCACATAGAAGTAGCTGTTGGTGCTTCATTCTTTGCCAATGTTTAACAGGATGCATTGCAGTGGGAGTTTTTGCCAGGTAGCCCTTAAAGCACACTGCATTTCTGCCATACCTCCAGAGCTGCCTAAAATATAGTTTTATGATTTGTTGGAAAGATATACCATTATCAACATGAGACTCTAACATTACATTTTCTCTACTGGCTCCTTCTACACCCCCCTTTTCATCCTCCCCTCTGAATTAGATTGCATCTTTTTCACCTCCGACCTAAAGCCTAAAACCTCCTCTCTACATTTGTTCCTGTACTTCAGTCTGATCATATTTTCCTGGTGGGTGTTTATTAATGAGAAGCCACTGACCTATTTTTCTGTATGTTCTCTTCATAAGAGCCTACTCAAAGTGAATTTCCTAATTCTAAAAGGCATAAGTTTTTTGTTCAAAAATGCCAGCAAAATTAGGAATTTTTATTTAATTATAAGCAATATTTTCTATTTTTGATAAACTTGTTCACAATTCAAAAAGCAAATATTTATCTGTTATTTTAAAGGAAATGTTAAGCTTAACAACAGTATTATACAAAGAAATTTAACACTAGAAAATCTCATAAGTAGATGCCCCAACCCACACATATCTATACATATATATATTTATATAAAAATTAATGTCACTTTGTGATATACTGAACTGTCACAAAATGAGACTGACATGCCTGTACTAGGAATTGTATATTCCAAGATGAATCAAGTCATACTGCAACCAGGCAATGAAACACTCATTGGTTCTGTGTTGTAATCACCAGAGCAAGTGATTCTGCTTTTTGAGATTGTTTTTGCTTCATTTGAAACACAGAATCTTTATCCATGACAGCTTCAGACCTACCACTCATCTACTACCCCATAACAGGAAAAAAAAAAAAAAAAAAAGACACAACAATCCAGGACAAAACCAGAACAACTCAAATGTTACTTAGACATAACGAATATGTGAGAATCCAGTAACTCGGATGAGATATGAGGTTCGTGGAACTGAGAGAGTTTAACTAAAGGGTAAGCATATTAACTGACCCTGAATCCAGCCACTCCATATTCTGATGCTGCCACCGTAGTGAAGTTTAGCAAGAGAAGAAATTGCCAATATTATTTACAACTGCATCTTGGAGTGCCACAGTATCCTGCTCTGCCTGGTTGTACAGTAAGATATCAAAGTTAACAGATGCCCCAGTACTCCTGCAGGTCCCAGTATGGCAGGGAGTTCACATTCCCTCTTTCTCCCTCCAGTGGGGTTGGAACAGAGTGGAAACAGCTCTTCTACTTTTGTATGAGAGATCAAACACACAAGTTCAAAGCCCCTCCACTTTTTACCTTCTCTCCCCTAGATGTTCATGAGAACATCTGGGCTTTTGTCAGAAGGATGAGAACTGCTGGCAGCAGCTTGCCTTCTAAAGCTGCTTCCCTCCACCCTGAATGGGATTCACACATAAGCATGTGCTCAGAATCCCTGAGCAGTGAACTATAAGGAATGTAAACAGAGCATAGACAAAAAACCACATTCGATTCCTCCACACAGTGATGGACATGACAGTGAAGGAGATTTGATGTTTTTCCTAGAACAAGCTGCATAGCTTTTACCAGGGGAAGGAAGAAAATTATTCAGCATTGTTTCATCATGCTCTCTTGACTGGCAGCACTGGTTGCATTAGCAGGGGATTGCTTCAGTGAGGAAAAATGACTGTCAGCATTCCTTTTCCCTGGAAATGCTTCCACTGTTTCTGAATTAGCCACATGACCTCACAGTGGTTCAGGTGCTATATCTGCTTTTCACAAAAACCATGTACATTTCCTAGCTGCCTTCATCCTGTACTAAATCAACTTGTCAATCAAATTTTATGACTTCTGGTTTTCCTTCCCTCTGAACCCTGGCTAGGGTGCAATGTAATTGCATTGTTCTTTGAGGGGAACCTGCTGAATTTTTTTGCTAAAAATAGCCACCAAGGTAACAATCACTTCCTGGGAATTTTTTGTCCTCTTGGAAAACCATGCAGTTGCAATTTTGAGTAGAAGCAATTATCCTTTTTTAAATTGTGGTCCAGAGAACCCCAAGAAAAAGCTGCTCAACCAGCACACTGAAATCAAAGTGCTGCTTTTTCACTCTGGCATTTGATCCCTCTTTGGGGAAATGCACAGCTAGCTGGGTAATACTTTCTGATACATTTTTTAAAACTTGCTTTCTATCCTACTTTTATGCTTCCTAAAAAACCCCCAAACTACTATGCTCATTCTGTTTTATTCAAAGACATATTTTTTACATTTACATTTCTTACACTTACTTGTTGCTTTTCCAGTTTTAGTCTCTAAAGACTAGCATGGCTGCTAAGCCTTGTACCCTTGAATCTATTCTGGATTGTATCTTCTTATCAACTCCTCAAAAGCCTGATCACATCAAAATGTTTCTTGGTATTTGTTTATACAGCTATCCCTGTTTTACTTGCTTTACAAAAGAATATGGAATGCTGTGTCTGGCAAATACATTCTTCCCCACAGATTCAAACGTATTTCTATTTGGACATTTTCTAGCCCAAAATACATTTTAAAACCCCCTTTAATTTAGGTTTCTCTTTTCATACATAGTTCACTGCAGTGACTGAGTTTACATCCAAAAGAAACAAAGCTCTGAAAACTTTCAGTAAAAAGCAAATAATTGGGAAAGATCAGCATGAATTGGGAGTGATTCAGTCAACAGGAGAACTAAATACAGAGAACCTATTTCAGCTGGAGTAGAGAATATGCACAACTATTTTATATCAGCCAATTACAAAAAAATAAGATGCCAAATCTCATATTATCAGCTTCTCATCTTAAAAATGTAGACACTCAAATCTTAAATGAGTATGTGAAAATGCCATACAATTTTAGAAGCCACAGAAATCAGTAAATAGATGTAGCTAAGTCAATGCTCAGAATAACTTCATCCTTTGCCTTTGATAAGAATGCAGATAAAGCTATATAAATTTAAGCTCTCTATCTAAAGCCTGTTGCTGTTTACAGGAAACAAGCTCACCATCAAATAAGAGAGGTTTAGAGGTTTACCTCTTGGAAAAAAATCTCTTTTTTTAGAGTTTTTTTAAAACAGTTGTTTACACAAGTGGTTTGGTGATTAAACTGTTAAATGACCTGACATCAGGAGGGGGCAAGAAAAACTGTGCAAAAGTCACCAAACCAATTTGAATTTTACGTGTCTAATTCTATCAGGATTACTATGACTTGTAGCACTAAGCCATCTTACCAACAGGAATCCAGCTGCAGTGATGTATTTTTCACCAGAAACTCTTTGTACACAAGCAAATTCAGTGGAAGTCAATGGAATAGATAATTTTGGGAATTGCTATATGCATATATGCATATTAAGAATTTTCACAGAAGTATCACTATGAAAATCGCTGGATCCATAGAACAAGGGGGTTTTTTTGCTGATGGACTAGATACATTGACCAAGCTAGGAACAATGCAAAAGGCTGAAATTTCTCTACTGTTCTGACTATAAAAATAGAGTATTAAAAATATTGTTCAGAGTTAGCAAGAGCTGCTAATATTAGCCTTCTTAGGGATGATGTTTGGGAGTCATTCTTAAACAAAGGGGGAAAAAAAAGAGATGGAGTCTCTTGGGAAGAAGTCGTGAGTCATGACTGAGTCCACAGAAACAAAGATGAGACTGGCATAATCTTCACAAAGCTGGAAAAGGAAAACAATAAGGAACAGGCAAGGTGAGGAGCAGAAACCTAGTCAGGATAAATTGTACTAGCTGGATGAACGTCATGGTTTAGAAGACAAAAATTACAGATTCATTAACATCTTTCAGCCCCCAGACTGAGAAGACTTTCAGGCAGATAAGACAAGACATACAGAAAGGAAGATTTTGCTGTTGCTTTTGTTGAAACTGGGCATTTTTCATACCCTTAAATAAAGCTTCATGCTGTTTTAAGACTCCCTGAAAACTGAAGTTTCTTGTAGCCTATCATTTTTGGGAGACTTGAACCATAGCCTTAAGACGAAGAATCTATGGAGTAATGTGAGGAATCTCTTAGTTACTTGTCCTCAAACAGGATAACCCCCCAAACATTTAGGATGTTTCCAAAACAGCAGGGATTTAGATTTCTACTACTGTGAAGCAGCAGCAGAGGAAAAAAGCCAGAGTCAAAGGAGGAAAACATGTCAGTGCATACCAAAATCCTTGGAAGCTGACTGCATGCAAGCCCTGTGGGCTCAGGAGCCCAACAAAAGTCTGAGCATGAAGAGTGTGATCACATTTATGGAACAATTTGAAGCAGAGCTACGTTTAAAGCCCTATAAGCATTAAGATGTGAGGCACTTCATCCAAACATCTACTGTTTGCTAAAACATACAGAGAATTCCAGTTGATTTCTCAGCCCAAGAAGGAAAAAAGATGTAAATTTCAGCATAATCAAAATCAAACTATATTTGCACTATAGAAAAACAAAATTATTCCCTTACTGGATCAGTGCCATGTAAACAAGAGAATTTAATAAAACAGAAGCACTATTTGAAAAGTTCCAGTATTTCCTCATATAAAGCTTAAGATTATTTTCTTTCTAAGAGTGATTTAACAGTTACCTGCCATTTTACTATCCAATTTTTGACACTTCAGTCAGAAATCTAATGATGCCTCTAGACAAAATATAATTCTATATCAGGTGTGGTTACCACAGACCACCCTGTGTCCCTTCTCAGCGTGGTAAAATTGCCTTCCTTTTGTGTACACCTTAATTTGCTTGGATATCTTGTTAACATACAGTATTATGGGTAAATTTAGTTATATAATGGATGACTGGGACTCCACCCAGCTGCAGAGAAATAAAAATGCTAAGATTTTACTTAGAGTTTTCTTGTTCTGCCCCTCTACCTCTCTAGACTAACCTATAATCCACAGCATTCCATATGCTGTGGTCTTACGAGGAAGCGTGCTCATACTTTGTCAGGCACACCGTTCTTTTAATTAGGATGTGGTAAAACAAGTACTTTTTTTAAAAGTATTTTTTGCTAAACAACTTCTTAAAAGTGGGTGGATAAAGTCCTCAGTAAAACGTAATTGTAATCAGACAGGAAACTGGGAACAGTCACCAAAGCTAATAGATGTCACTTCTTAGCCAAATCACAGGAACTTTAGAGTAATTCTTCTGATTGTTAGAAGAATTCAACTCTTGCAAGCCATAGGAGCAAGGAGTGGGGAAGAAGGGCTGTTTGCAAATACATGGTAGAATGAAGACTGCAAAGGAGAAATGTTAAGCAAACATTGTTCCCAGGAAAGGACCTGAAGTAATTAGGAAGTGTGATGTGTTCATACAAGTTAAAATATTTAACAAACAGGATTTTGGTATGTTTTTCTGATGAAACATTTAAGGAAATGTTTCATCATTTAAGGAAAGAAAAAACAAAAGAAAAACACAACACCTCAAAAGGCCTTCAGCAACATGAGAATTAATTATAAGGCAGGAAAAAACATCTAAAATCACTGAAATCAGACCCAAATGTGTAGTCCCAAACCCAAACATTTTCTGCACTGTAGATTTACTTTATGCCCTGTCTGATCATTCAGAGATTAAAGAAAGCCACACTTATTCTACATTCAAATAACTTGTATATGCAATTTCAAGAAAGGGAAGGAAGAATTAAAATGGTTCCTTTTAAAGCCTATTAGCTTTTGAACCCCTATGCTGTTTTATCTGGGATAACTGCATGCTTATGCTGCAGGAGCCACTTTATTCTTTTCCCTGCAAACTCAAAAGTCATTAACTGACTTTTAAAAAAGTCCTCCTCTGAATCTGTGCAGTCCTAATGCTCTACAACAAACAGAGCAAAGCCATCTTTAAGTGAGATATTGAAGACAGTCTGGGCATTACTATAACTTAATTAGCTCTATGCTGCCTTTGCTGGGCTAGTGCTGCCTTAGTACTGATATGTCACACTCCAGCCTACGGTGAGCAGTGGCCCTGTTTTTATGTACTCTTGCAGAAGGCATCTGAGTAAGCAGCTTGAATTATCCTACTTCAAATTAGTCCTTTTATAATCCTATATTAGCCTATAAAAGTGAGATTGGTAGAGCAGTATGCTCAGCTGATCTGAACATGTTGATTTATCCAAGGATAAAACGAGAAATTAAATGAAAGTATCTGTCTCAAATTCCATCTCTTACCTTGCTGAGGTCTCTCTTGTTTCCTTCATCTAAGATGGATTCTTCACATGCGGAGTAACTTCTCTGTTCACATTAAGGGGCAGAGATAATGCAACACTTCATATATGACTACTAAACAGGATTTTTTAATTGCATGAGAAATGTTCAAATGGGAAAACTTTGCAAAAATGTTTTCATCGTCTGTACAAGCAAGAATGTAGCATCTGCATGCCTTCTATATAACTCAGGCAACAATATCCTGGCAACCACATTTCAATGGAACAAATCCAGGTAATTAAAATGACTAGATCTAGCATCCTTCTCTTTTTATCATCCCACTTGATAGGCCAGACTTACTCATTTGGAAAGTGATGGTCAAAAATCTGCTAGGTGTAGAGAAGTGAGATGTTGTCTGTCTCTAAGCTACAGAGTCTTTAATTTTGTGTGCCATTGCCCATTTAGCTTCTCTTTCACACACTATCTTCCTGAGAACTTCAGAAAAATGAACTCTCCTGTTTAATATGCTGAACCTTGCAGACATCTGCATAGTTTGGTGGATTTCATTTATACTTCACTAATAACCCTGTCAAGCTTTGTAATTTCTGTATAAAGGCTAAAAGGATTAAATTCACTGCACCAATAAAACCACTCCATGCATTACCATCCTCATCATGTCCACTGACTCATTTTCATAGATTCCTAATACCATAAGTCAAAACCTTGGCTTCCATTCTTCTGCAACTGCACAGCCTAATCCCCCTGCAGAAGCCAAACTTCTGCTAAATGGGACTATGGGGCATGAGTTCAGCAATGAAGAGCTTTTGGATTCCCTTTTTTTTCCAGTGGTCATGTGAGCAACTGCTCTGGATGTAAGTTGGTGTCTGAAGATTTCAGCAGTCACACCATTCCTCTGAAAGGGAAAATGAGGCAGGATGATACTCTGCAGCAAAGTACAAATGAATGACTGTTGAACTAGATCATATATTTGTCAAAACAGACCTCAAACTGAAAAAAAAAAAAGGGAAAAAAAAGGATCTTGCATTTTGGTTTTTAGGTGCAAAAATTAAATGTATCTATATTCAAATTCATTATGTCTAAGATTTAATCCTCAGCCTTAGATACCACACAATGACCTCACTGTCTGAAAGAGAAGTTAAGAAACAGGCTTTAAGGTGACAGTCACAACAGAGCTGGTCATCTACATAAATACTTTATGTTTCCTTGCACTGTATCACCCCACTCTTACCTGCAATTCCCACAGCCTAACCTGTTACAACTACCTCGTTCTCTTCCTAAAATGCAGCAACTTGATTAATGGAAATTTCTGTTCTCACTGTTTATATCTGAGGTTGCTGGTCCTTCCACAATGATCCATTTAAGCAAAGTCAAATACTCCAGGAAAACTCTTCAGAAAGTAAGCGGGAAAGAAAGAAACTAAATCCCTCTTTTAAGAAGGTTGGCTCCTCATTCCCTTTCCCAAGCTTACCTCCACAGTCATAACTATCAAATTAATAAAGGCTTAAATGCTCAAGGTGAAGCAGATTATATTCCCTTAACTGTACTTTGCCTGATTAAGACACTGACCTAACACTACAGGTCTTGCATAGGAATAAGTTTGTTTGTTTCCTTGCACAGGAATAAATATGTACATACCAGAGTCCTGAAAATACACAAATATACACAGTGCTGATTTTTCTTATGGAATCACAGACAAAGCCTTGCTTTGGAACAGTTTGTCCACATTTGTTCTCGCACTTACTCTCTTTTCCTTTTCAAAATTCACCTTGAATTTTACCTTGCCAAGAAACCAAAAATATTTTCCCCTGTTTGATTACATGCTCAGTTAATACCAGCTCACATTCTACTGCCCAATTACTGTGCTGAAACTTAAGATACAAGACGAGGAAAACTTGATAGCATTTTCCACACTTACAGCAAAAGAGAAAAGCACACACACACACATCTCCTGATGCCCAAGTGGACAAAACACAACATGTTAACAGAAACTAAATACATTGCTGTTCGCTTCTGCAGAGGATGCCCTTTTAGCATTTGGAAAGGGCAAGAATAGTTTCATTATGAATCATGAAGTAGAACAGCTTTTGTTACAGATTCAGAATAGCTCACACCATTTAATCTCCATAAATACAAGGATTACTTGAAATGGCTGGGATGTCTCATCTAAAGAGACTACAATGTCATAGCAAAAAGGAATAGATGGAAGCGGAATGATTCATTTTATACTTTTACAAGGCTACTTTTATTTCAGCTTTTAAATAACTTCAAGATTTTTTTGTTTTCAATTAAGCTGAATGAGGGTAGGTTTAGACTAGATATTAGGAAGGAATGTTTTACTGTAAGGGCAGTGAGGCACTGCAGCAGGTTGCCCAGAGACATTGTGGACTCCCTATCCCTGATACTCAAGGCCAGCCTGGATGGGGATCAGTCCAGTGGGAGATGTCCCTGCCCACAACAGGGAGTTGGGACTAGATGATCTTTAACATCCCTTCCAACCCAAAGCATACTGTGATTCTGTGAGTTCTCTTCATAGACACTACTAACACATATAATAGAGCCTGCATTGAAATGCAAAATAATTAGTTAATAAAGTCATACTAAATGTGAGTGCACAACACAAGGCTATGCTGGGTATGCACATATTTAAATTCTTTAGCGACAGTTAACTGAATCTCTAAAAAAATAATGAGCAATGCTTACTGAACTTTCCAACTGCTGTCGAAATTCCAACAATAAGAGCACATAAACTTTCAGTCCAGGAAAGATTACTTTTCTTCAGCCTTTCAAAGACCAGTGAAAACTATTTCAGCTGTCAGACTCAGTGATGAAAGTCACAATGATCAATGATCACATGTTAAACTTGCTGAAAGCTAACTTTTATCAAGGTTCTCTGTAACAACTGATGTAATACAGAGTATTGTGATAATATTTTGGTGCCATTGTTATCCAGAAGAAACCAGTGGATAAAAAGAAAGCACTACAAGAATGGTGCCCAGAGGTTTCAGGTAGTATCCACACTGCTAAGATCATTGATTTCTGGTATTAGAGTCAAGTGCATATTCAGTAAATTATGCTTGAATTATGAATTTAAGATGTAAAGGCTATTTTCTTTCTACTTCATGAAAAAAGGAGGAGAAAACACAAACATTTATATTTATAAACCACAAGCTGCAGCTCCCAGTCTTCCACCACTGCATTCCTCTACTAAACCTCACTTGGATGAGAGATACAACTAGCAGCAACCATCTCTGGCCTCTGTGTACATTTGAAATGGAGGCACATTTGTTGTATCCACAGACTGCTCTGTCTTGAGCACTTCCAAAAGCAATCCTGACAAAGGACTAAACATACAGCTGAGTCTTTAGGAGAGCAGTTACTGCTTCATCACCTCCCTGCAGTACTCGCATTTCTCACAGCAAGGCTGACATTCTTTTGAGACTATAAAAGGCAACAACAGATAAATTAATGGAATTTTTAGAACAGAGCAATAAAGTGCTTTGAAGTAGCAAGCAACTAAAAAAGGAAATCAAGCAGCCATTACATCAGCTAAATGACAAAGGTATCTGAGAATCACTTCAAAATTTGACCTGCCGTAATCTTATATGAGAACATTACTGGTATACATGTTTAGTAAAAAATTAACTTGATCCTTAGGACATTTTAAACTTCTCCCAAAGCCTTGGTTCACAGAAAATTATGTTGTACGAGTCTTATTATAGTTTAATGAATGATGAAATACCAGCTGTTCTTCACTGAGGTTTAAGCAAAGCATTTTTACCTCACATAGCAGAATCTGTCCAGTCAGTCTTAATTTCTGTTTAGCTGTGGGTGAGCACACACTTCATTATTTCCAGCAGCTGACCTGTGACAACTGCTGAGTGAACCTTTGAGAGTTGTTGCCACATGCTCTTCAGCTTTCCTACCCAATCTCCAAATATTTCTGACCACACAAGAAAATTTTAGAGACGATGTGTAGTCTGTGTGGGTTCAGAGCCTGGAACAAGAAGCCTAAGTCTGACAACACTTGGCTTTTTGGTTTGCACCGTCCATACCACATCATACAGTCCTTCAATAAGTGCATATCTCCAAAAAAAGGCAGTTAAATGCATTTTTTAAAAGCAGTTTAACAGATAAAAAAAATCTTCTAAGGGACAGGACAGCTGCAATGTCACTCTACTAAGTAAATCAACTCCAAATGACTTCAAAGTCATACCTTTCTTCTCAACTATCACTCATATATTTAGCTCAAAAAAACATGATTAAGAGTTCTGGTCCTGAATTGTTTCTCTAATATTGCCTGCCCTCCCAACCAGCATTCAGTTTCTTGATTGACATAATTCTTCATTATTTCATCTATCTTCATTTCCTTTTCCTCAGCTTTCTGACTATATTGCTCAGAATAACCTTCCTGACATTGTGATTTTCAGCTTTTAATGACATAACTATTTTTCCAATTCAAAGTCAGCTCTCTGTTAAACCTCAGAAATGTGACTTCTATCAGAAGATGAGAGAAATTAGTTCAATGCTTAGCAAATCTTTCCCCAGGGGTCTAAAATTTTGCTATACACAAACGTATATGCACTGACTAAAGCATATCTGAAAGTTGACTGTTTCTTATACAGTACTCTTCCAATGGTCAAACGATTTTACGTGCTAACATTGTTTTTTTCTACAGATCCAAAGCCAGTGAACAGATTGGGTATATTTACTGTGAACAACACCATGTATATGGAAGCTTCACTTTAAGATAAGGGGAAACTGAGTACCCGAGCATACAATGAAAAATTATCCTAGAAATCTAAAGTGTTTGCTAAAATGCAATGTATTACTTTGCTTCACACGTTTAAACTGTACTACTGTTATACTATATTGGATATATTTACAATAACAATAATGTATATTGTTAATTTTTTTTTCTTGCAAGACAGAGAGATATCAGAACATTCATTCATTCATTATTAAACTTGCTGCAAGCTAATTTTGCCAAAAAGATGCTCAGAAAAATAATGAGAAAAAAAATCACACGAAATTTACTTTGCACCCCATTTACACCTCCACCAGTGAAAGCTAAGAGTTCTTCTTTAAAAATGATCCCAGTTTTACAGGAGCAAATGCTTTGAAAATTCTACAGTGAAATACACAAGTGCTGATAAACATCTCTTTTGTTTACAATGTGAAAGCAAGAGCTGGTCCTATTTCACTGCAGACTGCCTTTAATTCAAATGAAACTGAAAGACTCGATGAAGGAAGTGTTTTTAACAACTGCAAGCATAATATAAATACACCTACTGAGAACAGAGAGATGAAACCTCTCGATCAGCTGCATTATGGTATTTTTTTTGGTTTTTGTAAACTGTTATTATGTGCTTCTGCATTCTATTGATTTTACTTCCCTGGTTTAGTCATGCTTCAGAAGACAACCACCTAAAAGCAATATGAGCACTCGTTTAAATTCTTAGGGTTTGTGCCAGAGTCCTAAGTCAAGATTTTCTTTTAAAAGGTGACAAGTTCAGCTGTGTAACTCCTATTCAGCTGAAAGCTTGGGGAAGAAAGATGCTGGGCTGAGATGCTTTGGAAGACACTGGCGTGATTAACAGAGCTTCTCTTTTCCCATGATGCAGGAAAAATGAAGCAAAACCAAAACCATGAAGCCACATGTGATTATTTCATTCATTCCCAACAAAACTTCAAAATTCAACATGAGGACAGGCCCAGCAAGTGCCATGAGACACTAACAGACATTTCTGAAGGCTTATAAAAGTTACTCACTCCTTCCTTTTAAATGGGGGTAGTATAAATCCAAAAGCATTGGAAACAAATGTATCTTTGGCAATGGGGGACAGCAGGACACCAGAAGAATGTCTTTTAATCATAGCTGTTTATAAAATTAAGGGCACCAACATAAACAATACAACATATAAACACAAGTTTGCAACTGCACCAGTTAACATCTGCTTAAGAGGCTTTAAGCAAAAACAAGCCTTCTAAATATCATTTTCTGACGACCTCCTCTTAGACCCCTTGACTACTTTAAAAATAGGTTTTGTTTGAAGTTTGGGGGGGGATACAATTATTACCAGCAGCATGAAATATCTGTGACAATTCTTTTGGCTGCTTATGGTTGAAATAAACATTGCCAAGGTGCATTTGTGAACTGAAAAAAACAGGTTTCATAATGACTCACATGCCATTGTATAGTTAAGAAGCAGCAATATTTTATTCCTGCTAAGACAGGACAGAAGTATTCCTATTCAAAGAATCTTTTCCTCTGTTTATTTTACATAGACATCTTTACAAAAGTTTCAAATTATTTAAATTTCACAAGTGCTCTACTCAAAACATTTCAGCACATCAGAAATTTCTAAATTTATTCACGAAGTTGTTTGCTTCCTTAACATATAATGGCTTCAGTGACGTAAACAAGACATCTTTTGTCTATTTCACTGGATGCATCATTCTAATTTACTATACCTAAAGTCCTAAATATTTGTATATTTATCTGATAATGTTTATGTGGAAGACTTATTTCTGTCTTGTTTCTACATTCTACCTATTGAACACCAGCTCTCCTTCATCACTGCTTGGAAAGGATTTTCACCTTTATAAGGCATTGTGGAAACCTAAGTTTTTCACAATTAGAAAGTTACAACTGGGCTGCTTGAAGCCTTTGCAGCCAAGTCTATAGTTTTCCTCCTACTGCTCTAAATACCTCTCCTAAATGTTTTTACCGGGTACGACACAGAGATGACACTTCAGTTTGGATTTGGATTTATTTTGAAAACTAAAGTTCATGTGACCTGGGGAGCTGGCAGAAAAAATATTCTAATTCATTATAGTCTCAGTAATAGTTGGATGTTCTGCTTTTCTGCTACATTGCTCTGACAAATCCTTTGCTAAATATGATATTTTTTTCAAGAGCACAGGCAGAATTTTGAGATCTTTCTTGCTGCATAAATAGAATAGCATTATTTATCAAGCTTTATTTTCATTAGAAGTGTTTTATTACAATAACTTATTTGTTACACTGCAGTTGATTAGACTTAATCCAGTACTATTGAAGTCCTTACCCTGTAGGTATTTGTGCACCAAGTCATGCATAAAGATCTTTCTGGAGACTGAAGGAAATACCTGCGTCCCCTCGACAATGCATCTCTATTCTTTTAAATATTTTAACTCATTTTACTTGGCAAAGCTATCTGTTTGCTAATATTATTTAGGTCAATTTCTCTCAAATTATTCTTACTGACTAAATATATCAAGAGGGAGTGTTTTTAGACTGCCAGCTCTTCAGAACAGGAACAGCATTAATTTTACAATGCCAGAAACAACAATGTTATGATCTTTGTGTGTTACTGTTAGTTAAATAAGAAACACTGCCACAGAACACAGATGGGTAAATCTGATCTGAAGTTAGCACCCTGCCTGTTCCTACTTCTCCCTCCATTATTTATTGAAGTTGTTTGGATTTGTTTAAAAAAAAACCCCAGTAACAACAAACTTCTATTTTTTTCCCTGAAAATGACTGAAGAACAAGCTTGCATTGCTTCCCATCACATTAAATAGAATCAAAGCTGAAAACAAAAAGCCATTTCCATTAAAATCCAGTACATGTAACTATCGTTGATGTATAGCTGTCCTAACAATATTTTTCCACCCAAAGCATTGTTATGATTAACTTATGTGCCAAAACAAGAAAGAGTAAGTGTATCTTAACAAATTTTTCCCTTTTGATGCTGCCCTTTGAAAATAAAAAAACAGTTTTCACTACTAAACACTAGTATACAAATTCTGTAAATTTAGGGTAAAAGTAATACATTTATGTGGAGGAAAAGTTCAAATTTTATATGTGCTTACACAGTATGGTGGCAATCCCACATTTAAATGAAACCAGTGTAAGTTTATGTCAAGAACAGAGAGAGAGACACAGATCCTGACTGGATGTAAGCCTCTTGCAGGAGAGACAGAAAAGGAAGACAGGAACCAAAAATAATGGCAGATTGTCACAACTGACATTTTTTGATGCAGGCAAGACTGCTCAGACTTTACAGGAAAAAATAATTATCCATATTCACAGGGAAAACTCACATATCTGAGGCCCCCTCCACTTCAGTGACAGCAGTAAGAATTTTGCCATTCAGTTTAGAGAGCTGGACAGAGCCTCAAGGGACTGATGACAAGGACAGTGTTGTCCTGTTCACAGCTTTATGCACAGTCCACAGCAAGATCTTTCAAAAGATGCTTTTTGCAAGGAGGATTGCCTGCATTCCCAATTAAATATTTTTGACATTCATCCTGATGAATTTAGCAAAGAATGTTGCTATTAAATGTATTATTTTCAATAGCCAGACCCCCAAATCAGCACTGTACTTTTTGCAATTATTATCAGCTATTGTGAGAAGCTTTTATTTATCTCTTTCTCCCCCTACTTCAGTTATGACTCATTTTCTCCTCATAAAAAAGTGTAGTTAAACAGTAGATTAAATTGCTCCCTTTGCTGTTTGAGATGGTTTTTATCTACCAGACTGCTTCCTTCAGAAAATAGAAGCATGTATATGTCACATTAATCAGTCTGTGAGAGGATAACTAAAACATATGTGTAAAAGTGTGTTTTATCAGCTACAGATAGGCTGTCTCAAATACCATTGTTCATCACTCAATCCACCATTATGGATTTTTGTTACACTTGCTGTAACATGATTGTATTGCCAAAAAAAAATTCACCCATTCTAATTATGACCTGGAGAAATATTAGCCTGCTAAACAGCAAGAAAATAGAGCAGTAATTACCTCCTGGGGAAACAAAATTAACAAAAACATTAATGTCATAATAAAAAACCCAAACCAAACAGGAAAAAATAAAGTAACCAACCTTCTTTGTTATAAACTAATCATACCTGATTTCAAAAATCCTATTTAATTTTAACTGCTGTCTTTCTTTACTGGTTTGATACACAGCAAATACTTACACTGCTGCTTTATTATCAGTTGTAAGAGCTCAAGTCTGAACATGCTACAGATTTTGCAGTTCAAACTCAGATTTAAAAAAAAAAATAAAAAATCAAACCAAGAAATCCAACCACACAACAAGCTCCACTCTACCCCTCCCAACTTGTCTGGAAAGAACTGTCTCAGGAAAACTTGAGTATAGTAGGATGCCTTACACATCTGATGCTTTGCAGCACTCTTGCCAGACTGTTGAGCCCTTAGGTTCTGTTTCCTCTCTGGGTTTCATCAATGAAACCCAAATGCAGCCAAAGGAAGTGTGCCAAGGCAAAACTCCTTTGGCTCATTCATTAGTGGCCTGCTAAGTGGCAGTGTCAGGAAGTCTGCACAGGATGGGAGGACAAGAAGCAGCAGTGGCAGGGAAAGAGCTAAGCAAGAAATCATTAAGAGGTGTTTACTTATCCCATTATGATAGGCTCCATTTACAAAGCTTAGTTCACTAAAACTTAGTTTTAACTCTAAACCAGTGAACTCCACATGGAATTGTATGCAAGAATTCTACAAAGTTGACAAAAGCTTGTGAATATGGCAATAAAAATCTTACTATTTTTGCAGTCATAGCAAGACAACATTACACTGCTGCTTATTGTCCATCCAATTTGGCTCATGTCTGCATGTAAATTTTTAGGAGCTGCAGTAAATTGCCACAGCATTTAGATCCCATGTAAGCCATTTTCTCGCTCTGTAAAGCATCTTGTATTCCTAATCTTGCCTCTAGAGTATTGTCCCTTTTCATTACATACAATATTTTACAGAGCACACACTGTATGGAGCACAGAATCATAGAACCATTAAGGTGGGAAAAGACCCCCAAGATTATCAGGTCCAACCTTTTACTGATCACCACCGTGTCAACTAGACCAGAGCACTAAGTGCCACATCCAGTCTTTTCTTGAACACCTTCAGGGATGGTGACTCCGCCACCTCTCTGAGAAGCCCATTTCAATGTTTAACAGTCCCTTCTGTAACAAAATTCTTCCTGATAGCCAACTTCAACCTTCCCTGGTGCAGTTTGTGGCCATTTCCTCTTGTCCTGTCACTGGCTGCCTGGGAGAAGAGACTGATGCTCACCTGGCTGCACCCTCCTTTCAGATCACTGTAGAGGTCTCCCCTGAGCCTCCTTTTCTCTAGGCTAAAGACCCCCAGATCCCTCAGCAACTCCTCATAGGACTTTCCAAACCCTTCCCCAGCTTCATTGCCCTTCTCTGGACTCTCTCCAGCCCCTCAGTCTTTCTTGCAGTGAGGGGCCCAGAACTGGACACAGCACTCAAGGTGTGGCCTCACCAGTGCCCAGCACAGGGGACAATCCCTGCCCTGCTCCTGCTGGCCAGACTATTGCTCATCCAGGCCAAGATGCCATTTGCCTTCCTTTTGAAAAGATAGTCAAAAAGTAATTTATTATTTCTTTAAAATAGCTTAATAACTGAAAGAAAGGCAAAAGTCCTGTTTCCGTCCTTTATACAGTTGCTCTCTACACATATCCCTACTAAAAGAACCAATAGATAATCCACTATAACCACTGCCAGTCTTTCCAAAAGAAATGGGAAATTCCCATCAATTTTGTTTCCAAATCAGAGGTAGAGCATCTGTGTAAAGCTTCTTTTACGAGACTTACTGATCTTACCTGTTTGCTTTTAGAAAGTTTATTGTTAGCTGCATGGATTTGGGAAAATGCATTACACACAGTTGCTTTTAATTCCAGGAATTCAAGAAGCATTGTTTGTAAATGCCCCTACAAGTGTTTGTAAGGAATTCCCTTCCATCACTCTATTCTTTTTTTCTTTCTTTAGAGATTCAGAATAAATTTTGGGAAATGAAAGATTTCAAATTCATTCTAACTTTTTACACAATATACAAAGCACGTGAACAATCTTGACATAAATCCCATTGATTTTATTTTAAACAGAATTTTTGGAACTAAGTTCAGGTTGCCTAAACAAGAGCAGCACATTGGATATCATCCTTTTTTGTTTAATAGTGAACTTAAGTCTTCCTTTAAAACTCCTAAGGAAACATACGGATAATTTCACAGAGAAATGTCACAAACCAAAGCCCTACAGAAGAAAGTAAAAATAAACAATATCCTCTTCTCTTCACTCATCCCATTAGAATAGCAACAGAATATAAACTCAGCAAGAGAGTAATTGGTCATCCTGATAGTAAAAGTCAGCAAAGAATTGCAACTTTACAATATTAAGGTAACAAAAGAAAATCACAAAACTCTCACTCTAATTTTCTACAAAGGTGAAATAAAACTTGTCATGTAAAACTATACAATGAAGTGCAATTTCTACTCTTTTCTTTTTTCTTAAGACTATACAAAATAGAATCTCATTATGCAAGTCCAAAACTGCTTGGCAGCCATTTGAGGGCAATGTGCTAGCGTTTGTGGTGGAGGAGGAGGGGAGGAAGAGGAACACCAAAACACAGGAAGTTACATGAATGATCTGCAGTGCTATGTGCTCGATTTTAATCAGTCAGGGTAACACTGATGTCACAGTCATGGCTTAAATCATTACTTACTGCTTTGTAAGTCTGAAAGCACTAGGAACCTGTGCCTTTTGCAGTCTTCCAGGTGTAACTGAGCTTATCCCCACAATCTCATGTATCTCAACTCCTTTCAGTAACTGGATGATCTGATGCCTGACTTTGATTTCCTTTTCAAGAAGAATGCTCCAAGCACTGCAAGAAGCAGGAGTGCTCAATGTGCTGTTGTTCACAGCAGCGGCCACCACTGTACCCCAGGAGTCAAGAGTAAACCTTTCACATTGTTAAGGTTTGGTCAGGCCCTCATCATTCTCCCCCATATCCCTTCGGAGCTACACTTTCTGCAGGAGATACAAATGTTTAGGGTTGGGGCCCTTCTCATATTGCCACTGTGGGAGTGCCCTGCTGTGAATTTTTTGTTGTTTAAAGCCCAGCTATTCTTCAGTCTTGGTCAGCATTCAGAAAAGACAGTGCTGTCATTAGCAGTTGTCCTAAACTGATCTTTAATTCTTCTCTGCCCCAAGCCTTCCACATCATTCAAAACTCACTACACAAGAACTTTCTCATCTCTAAGCCATCATCTTCAAACACACTAAAATACCACATTACCTTCACAGATGTTTATGCCTACCTCTCTTTGGCAACACTTATTACTCAGCTGCATGTTTAATAGAAATTCTTATTTTTGAAAAAAAAAGAAAAAATAAAAGTGCTGCTGATGTCACCTAACTGAAAAATAAAGATATCTTCAGCATTTTGAAACTAGGAATATTGCATAGTTTTTAAAAATGTTGTTTGGGGTTTTTTTAAATACTATTTCAGTTGGGAGTATATATTCTGACTTTATATTATTCCCACATGGCAAAAATCCCCATTCATCAAAGATAAGAAATACTTATCACTGATCAACATACCCTACCTGCACAACTGGACCTGCTTCCAACTATTATACCAAGGAGGCACTGCCAGTGGCAGAAAGATCTGCTGCTCCAGGAACCAGAGATACTGCAGAGCACCTAATTCCTGCCCAAGTTCTGACCACAATCCAAACACTCACCATACCCTGGCTCTGCTGGGTGCTGATAACAGAGCAGTTCCACCTGCAGCCCTTTCCAACCTCCACAGGATTCCACACCAGCTGGTATTGCATCCTGCAAGGACACACACACAGCAACACTCCCAATTGCCTGTGGCTCAGGAGGCCATTTGCCTGTTAAAACTAATTTGTTTGGAGAGCTGCCAGAAATCTAAACTGACATTTCACTAACCCCATTGATTGTGTTAAAGGGATAGCCCAGCATCTGAGAGGAGCTAAAATTTTAGCTGAACAGCATTCAAACATAGTTGATTAAATGAGGAGAAAAGTGCTTTTAAGAGGCCAGAAATCTCTTTAGGAGTTGTTCTAGTTCAAAATCCATAGATGTAGGCAAATATTTGTGTTACTCTGACAATACCTAAAGTATTTACTTTTCTAGGAGTGAAAAGAGAATTTTAAAAAACAAATTTTTGACAGCCCTATTGAATACATAAAATCAGAAATATTTTGTCTGAATAAATATTGTAACTAACACTTTGTCAAAAAAAAGTGGAAACTAGACAAAGATGTAACAACATTGCTTCTCAGACCGAAGACAGTAGCGAAACATTTGCTTTAAGGCAATTATACAAATTATTAGTGCATCCCAGTGGTTTCAGTAAATATCAGAAGTTCTTTAATGTGACAAGGGTGTTGATAAACTCCCTAAAGTAACACCATGACTGGAATTTTACAACAGACATTTGTTCTTCAGCTTGGAAGTCTGCAATTTTGTCACAAATACACTCTTGAAAAGCATCGCAGAATTGGATAAGCTAAAGGAAAATGCTGTGTCCTACAAAATTCAAGAGTTTACCATTTAAACCAATAAAATTTCAGCTAATATAAGCAATTAGATTGAAAAAAGGATTTGTAATTAATTCAAGTAATGATGACAGCCTAGGACATATTAAAACAGGAAAAAGTTTCCTTAATAAAACTCACTGATTTGGAGAAGCCTCTGCTTTCTATAAATCTGTCCACACATTCAATACAGCACCTTTGGAAAAAAGGGTTTTAAAACATTAGAGCAATACTCACTTGTAAATTGTTCCTGTTGCTATCTACTTCAGCTCTCCAGTAAAGGGGCTGGAAAGAAATAAAATCATACTCTTGAGTAAGAAATAGTATGGAAACCATACTTCCTAAAGACCCCATAAATCAACAATACTTTGCTTCGACAGCACCTGCCATGCTGGTCAAGCTTGCCTTACAGAAGTAACAGACAAAATACTTTTAGAACTATTTTTTTTTAAATGATTGCCTATTTTTATCACAGTTGAGGAGCAACCGTTCAGAAACCTATTTACTAACTTTGGAAGCAGAAATGGTTAAACAATTTTTTTCTGGTCTTCTCATACAAAATCACTGTGCTTCAGCGCTGGGCATGCTTGGCATCCAGCCTCACAAATGCCTATAAAAGTGGTTTGGAGAAAAACTGGGTCTGATTGCAGTTTGTTACAGATGATCCAAAAATGTAGACACATTACCTTGGCCATATTAATTTTATCTAACTTCGAATTTGGCTCTCTGAGGCAGGGATTGACCCAATGACCCCCAGAGCCCCTTTCATTGTAAACTATGCTGTGATTCTATGAATGGAAACTCAAAACACATGGCAACACTTTTTTTTTTTTAATGTCAGCATATTATTACTATTTTATTTATAACTCAATAGTGCCCTCTGCTGATATTTTCCTGCTTGGTTATTTGCATGGAAAAATTGTGAGGGTATGTTATTGGAATGTGTTAACACTTTTCCTGCAAATGAAGGAAGGAAGATTGCAGAATGTTCTTGTTTCATATTCAGTCAGCACAGGGCAGAGAATGTAAGTGATCAACACCTTTACCAGGTCAGTTTGGAAATTGGGTACTTAAGGTCAAAGAAGGTCTCTTCACCCTCTGCCATTAAATTTTAGGACATTTCACAGCAGCCTTCAGAGCTACAGAACAATTCTACCCAGAACACATAAAATCCTCCAAAAAGAATTATCAGCCTCCCTTGGTACAACAACAGCAGGTGCATGCAGGTAACTTGAAAGAGGAGGTTAGAAAGAACATGATAGAGAAACCTCTCACACCTGGAATAGCAGAATTAGCAACCATTCATCTTCACCTGCCTGAGCTGTAGTTCTACATATACAAAATTGTGCAAGTGATAAAGAAAAAAAAATTATTATAACCTTTAGTAAAGAAAGGATTTTGGTGTAATTTAATGTCCTTACCCTTGGCAGAGTCTTCTTAGGAGGGCAACATAAAAACTGGTTTTAAGACACAATTAAAATGGATGTATGCTCAAAACAAACATTACAACACACAACAGAGCTTCTCCAAACACTTCTCAGGATTATGATTGGCTGTTTTGGAAGTTTCTCAGTTGTGTGAGAATTAAATTTTATTAGAACTGCTATAAAGGTTTGCAAAAGAGAGTCAAAGTTATCCCTTCAAAATTTTCAGTCTACTTAAATTTAATTTCTAGGCAAAATTATTCATTTTTTTCCAATTTTACACTAATTTCCAAGCTTTGAGGTACTTTGCAGAAGTGTTTGCTCTTATTTTAGATATATAATTTCTAATTGTGTTTTTTTTCTTTTGTATTCCTACAGTCTCAGTGGCCAGTAAGAGTTCCTACTAAATTGACTATTCCCTAGTTAATCAGGAATAATAGCCTATTAGCAATCACCGTGCTTGAACCATTCTGAGGACAAGATATACAAATATTTTCATAACAGAGGTAAGATATTAGGGAAAATATTTACAGAAGTGACATGGTCATTCACACATACATGAATTCAAAAGATTTCAAATATCCTTCATAGTGTTTAAATGTCTTTCATAAACATCTGTTTACAAAGAAATGCTCTGTTTATATGCCCATGGAAAATAAAAATTACACTAATGAAAGGTAAACCCCCATCTTTTTCTGTGTACTGTTGAATGGGACTGAACAGCAAGGGAAATTCAGGTTAACTTTATGAAAAAAATTCAACAGCAAAGTTAAGCAATGACACTGATCACCAGAAGTGTCGAAAGGTTTCCACCACTAGTTTCAGAAAAATGATTATCAGTATTGTGTTCCTTAGGTACAGCTACTGCACAAAATGGCACAGTTAAATTAAGAAATAAACGTGTTTTTTTAAGATTATATTAGAAAACACAATGACCCTTGACACTGTTCAAAAACTCTCAATATTAGAAGTACATCCGAGTAAAAATGTGAGTATCTGGTTTGTTGATTGTGTTACATTTGATTAACACAAAGGAATTATGCCTAAACAATAATTAGTCATTAACTAGTTAAAGGTGTTTCTCTTAGAAATTTTGGGTTTCCAGCACATTATGAATTACCATACACGCACCCTGAAATCCTAAATTATCTGATAAGGTGCAAATGAGAGCCCAGTGAGGTAACAAGGAGTCACTTGTGAAAGCTGCACCTTCCTTCATTTGAATGGTCTGATCTGTATTCATGTATAGTCACTTGACTGATATAAATAAACTTTTACTCATACTTGCAGAGGCAACACAGTCCTGTGAGTTTCTTTACTGGTGTCTGAATCAACAGAATTCTTGACTGAGTGCCAGCAATAGCTCTCTAAGTGGTAAATGTGCAAGCTGGAAAAAACACGACTTTTCCATTGCAGGATGAGCTTGCAGCTAGAAATGATTTATAAACATACAGCAGCATGGGTGGCAATTCCAGCAGCAAGGACCACAAGGAACCAACAGTACCTGACTGATTTGGCAAATGAAAGCAGTTTAGAACTTCAGGCACGCATCCACATGCATCCTACTGAGAGAGAACAATTTAATTCCTAACACTATTCCGTCTTACTCACTTTGAGGATGGTGGATATTGTTCTATTAAGTGCAAACCCCAGCATTTCCAGGCAGTTCACCATACAGCATTTCTAGTGTAGTAGCTTGCTGCTGCTGTGCCTAGACTCCATTAACACCACAGGCTGGAAATACTAAATCCAATATCTCCCAGTATAGCCAGCCTGATTTATCAGGGAATACCAATTCTCAAAGATGCTGGAAGAAGGAATCCCTGAAAATTTACAAATATACACTTTTTTCTCCCTAAGTATGGTTACCTGCTTCTGGGAAGCTGCATTTAACAGGTACTCAGTTAAATTACTTTAAAATTAATATTTCTTGCCTCTCACACACCACCATTACACTCTTGCCACGTGGCTTTAGAAGTTGAGGAAGAACACCTACTCAGAGCAATACGTGGAAACAGGTCCCAAATGACCTAGTGAACCATTCCTTAGAGTATCTCCTTGCATCTTAAAATAACTTTTGCTTCTGGCTGATAACATTTACTGGTTCTCCTCCAACCTGAGGCCTTAATTCAAGAAGATAGCAAGGCTTCTGCTTAGTCCAGAATCAATGGCTCTACTTGCATGGATCAAGTTAATTGTAAACTTACGTGCTGATAGGAGATATGAAAACAGGCTTTGAGCATGGCATCCATCCACATCCCTTCTCAAATCACTGAACAAAATGTCCCTGGCCTTCCAAGAAGAATGTGCATATAAACACATCAAGTGCTAGGGAGAAACACAGAACAGACATTTCTTAAATAAATTAATAGCTAGATACACACTGTGCTATTACACTGGAGTTTTAAAGTAATCTGATTAATGTTTTCCACCCCCAATGTAAGATGATAAAAAAATAGTTTTGCTTTATTAGCAAGATGCATGTTAAGACATAAGATAGAATCACTGGCATAAAGGCCAAGTTTGAAAAGACCATATTATTTTCCTGGGATGAAATAAATTACAGATAATATTCCTACTTTACAACTAGTATTTAGATCCAGAAGAATAATAGTTTCCATTTTGAGTGGGAAAGAAATTAGAATTATTACTTTTCTCTCCCATATATTTACTGTCTTTTCCTTTGGAACAAAAGTTATTAGTGTGTCCGAGAAAAATTAATTACTTCTATCTGAAAAGCAAGAGGTGCTAATGAAACATTGGGGAGGAGCAAAATTGAACAGATCATTCAGATCTCATCAGGCAGGACAGGACTCTGCCCACAAAAAGTAAGGATGTTGATCTTTGTCACTTTTAGTGCTTAAACAAGAGTAGAAAGGGTTGTGTAAGAGAAAAAAAAATAGAGGAGGTACAGAAGAAAAGTAAATTATCAGAGGAAGGATTTTGGATGTTAGATACATAAAAATGAAATTTTTTTTCTATTTAATTCCTACGTATAGAAGTCAGTATAGAGTTTATATTATAAATCACATTAATGAAAAGGATGTTAGAACAAGCAGCCACCTCCAGGAAACAGAGAAAGATTTGTTGACATATTCCCATAAGCTTTCTTCATCTTCAGGCTAATTCTCAGGCTTCATCCTTCCTGAGAATTTCAGCACAAGTGTTCACTGTTATTTTTGGAACTGACTTCTGCACTCAAGTCCTTGCTTCTATAAAGTGTTTTCCCTTCCTTAAGCTTTCTGTTAAAAGCTTGGGGTTTAGAGAGCATACAGAGATTTCAGAATGCAAAGAATTGTTTTAAAAGGGATATAACACAAAGAGGATATATTTTAAATAAGATGAAGTTCCTTCACTACTTTGTAGCATTTTCCAAAGTACCATTATACTGCCAGAAGACATTGAGTTCTATATTTATTCTGTAGTCTTTTTTTTCCATTTTCAGTAACACAAGTAACTTTCTATTGAATAGGCAAAGTATTTTATTCTAAGCATTTTATTAAAAACAACTGTCATTATCAAATGCCAGCATTTTAGGGCCAAGTACCTGTCAAAAAACCCCCAAACATTTCATGTGTACTAATTAAATCAAAAAGACTGGAAGATGATGGAGATGCTAGATCTCAGTTGTTCTTGGGTTAGTTACTAATATTTCCATTGAAGCATTAATATGATTTAATGTGTTAGAAATGCACTGTTTATTTCAAAGAATGTGGTATCAGAACTCAGAAGTCCTTTTGGAAGAAAGCTTTGGCAGGGAATAATCAGTGTAGTCTCCTCCTCAAGCTTTTGATTCTTTTCAGTTTTCCTCTGAATAAGTGCAAGCTTTTGTAAATTAAGTATTTCTAAAAGAGAGAGGATACAGAACAGCAAAATTCCTGAAGTTCATCATAAGTAAAACCATAAAAAATTAATCCCCCTCTCTATTAAAAGTCTTAAAGACAGCAATTTTTCTTAGCAAACATTATATACCAAAAATCAGTGATATTTTCATTCTTTTAATTTCACCACTGTAATGTCATCTGATACATCTACAGCCTTTTGTGTAAGCCTCACTTGTTCTATTAATAGCTGACTTGCATTTTAAACCTGTAATGCTGATGCATAATCCCTGAAAACAGCCTCCACCAGGAAGAGAAAGGAGCGAGGGACTAATCGGCCTTTTCCCAGTAACTCTTTTTATGGGGTGTTTATAATTCAAATAAAATTCATCATTGAACAACTCAGTGTTTATCAATCACATCTTCCTGGAACAAGTAACGTGTTGCAAAACACTAAGCCAAAAAGGTGACTCCATAGGAAAATGCAAAGCTGTAAGCAGAGAAAGTACAGAAGTCCAGAGGGTAAGTTCAAATCCTCTAAACAGAATGCTGGATAGTGACTGTGAATAGGAATCATCCCTCCGCTTGCCAGAAGGTGGCAATAATGACACTGTACTTGCATGGCCAGCTTGATATTTAGAAAGTTGGGGAGGATTTAAGCGCTAAAAAAAGAATTAACTTTGAAGAACTGCACTGGTACTACTAACTTCTTACGGCACTCTTCATTTCCCACTAGACCTACAGGGGACAAAAAAAACCAGTCTGCATCCTACAGCTGCCTCTCTCGAGTTTTCTAAGAGAAACTCTATGAAGCAAAGCCAAGCTAAGACTGGACTGTTTCCCTGAGTCATTTTTTTAAACCACACTTTTATAGCTACTAAATGCACGACAGAGGAGGTCGATGGCTATCTGTGAAAACCTAACAAAAACTGAACAAACAGTTCTGTCCATTTAGGTGACCACCTAACTCAGTAGAACATCATTTTGTTTAACAGATAAATATGGCAAACACAATCATTTGAAGAAGCATGAACAAAAATAGTAATAGAAGTTAATAACCTTTTTATCCAGCAGAAAATACTGAAGCTTTTAGTAGCTACAAAAATATTTCTTGGTCTGCAAATACATGACACTTTCCAGTGAAACATTGACATAAACCAGGAAGGACCATCCATTATTATAGCTCTGGTTTGTTACACTTCATGATGCTTTGAAGGAAAAATACCCACAACAATGCTCAAAATCCATTTAATATGGCCTACTTCAGCATTCCTTACCAGTGGGATAGAAAACCCTAACCCCTTAAAGTAACAAGTTTGAGATACACAGCTAATACAGCAGCCTCTGGAACCAGCACAAATCTAATTTAAGAAAAAAAATACCCATTAAACCCATTCAATTTCTTAACCAGTCTGCCCAGCATGCTAAATCTGCTTACTACCTTTTCAAGATGTACATATTGTATCAAGGCCTAAAGCAGATTGATAAAAGTTTTCATAGCCCTGGACAGCTCCACCAGGTGTATTCTGCCACTGCCCTAAGTACAGTCCAGAGTTTTTATCCTAAAAATTAACTCTAAAGCTATTTTGCTACTAAAATATCCTGCTCTGACCACCCAGCTGTTTCCAGTTGGGGATTGTTTATTTAAGGACATGCATCTGAAGCATAAATGGTAATTTGCTTGCAAAGAGTAGTGGTTAGGAAGGTAAAGGTCTTTTTTTTAATATTGTTATTAAAGTAGCTTCATTAAGCTCAATTTTCATTCCTGAAAAAGACTTATAATTTCATATGATAATGAAGTTTTCAGAGATTTTTACTATGTATATAACACATATTACATGTGAAAGCTCAATTTGCTGTATCTTACTTCTTTTAGCATAAGTTTTTCTTGTTTAACAAGATCTTCTTAACAATCCAAGTTTAAAAGTAGTAAATTAAATTTCCTCAGTAATAAAATCCAATGAAATAAAAAGACAGCAGGATAAACCAAGAATCTTCTCTTGAAATGTCCCTAAGCACTCATAAAGTGGGGGGGAAAAAAAAGCAGCTCTTTTCACTAGAAAAATAATTTACACACTAAACAGATGCTACATAGCCACTAGTGACTTATTATTATGACTGTATATGGGAAAAAAAATGAGTCTTCCTACTTTAAACAATATAAAAGTCAATAGTATAGCAATAAAACAGCACTCTGCTTTCCTGACACATTTCTCTAAAATAAGTATTTATGGAAGAAATCTACTCAAACAGTAGAAGAAATATTTGGTACAATGCATTGGAGCAGGTAACTCAGTTCAGAATAATTAGTGTATAAAGAAAAATCAGAAGGTCACATTCAAAATGTTAAGTAACGAAAAATGCTACTTACTTTGGCTTCACAAAACAGGCGACATTGCCAGTCATCTAGTCGTTACCACTACAATATATAGTATTGTAGTAATTCATACTTATTTTTAAAATAAAATTAGCTAATTTAATGCCCTATACTTTTATATTCTGTAGATGATTAACCGTAGGACAAAATCAAGTTACTCTAGGGTTTAATAGACTGTGTAAATAACATCAGAGGCTGAGGTTTTTACAAATTATTTCTGTAGAAATGTGTCTGAGGATTTTTTTTTTCCCACTGGGTACAACCGTAAAGTGGCCAAACTGGGTCATGTGCTTACTGTGTTTGTTCCAAATATGCAATGTGTCTACCATCATAATTTTAAAAACACCATTTGGAAGGCCAGGTGTGTAATTCCTTCTTTACTTGGTACCTCTGTGTGGCTCAGTCCCTCACACACTTGTTATCAAATTCCGTATTCGTCATTAAAAACACTCACCTAACTGGAATAGTCGGCCAAGCGGCGGCTGAAAAATTGTAAATACAAAAACGCAAAAGCATCAAAAGCATTACACCAGCTGAGCTAGCCGGATAACACCGATTTGGATTTACACACCGGTTTCCCAAAAAGACGGGGGAAACCCGCACGTTCTAACGCGTTTATTTGGAAACGTTTTGACGACTTTGAGGCGCCGTGAGGAGAGGCGCCGCCTGAGGGAGCACGCAGGTAAATCTGCTCGATCTACCACCAGGGGCGGGCAGCGCTGCCACTCAGCACGCTCCGCGGGTGTGTGCATACGTATATATTTATTGCTAGGGGCGGCTCCGCGGGTGTGTGCATACGCGTATATTTATCGCTAGGGGAGGGTATGCGGCTTTATGCATACGTGTATATTTATTGCCGGGGTGGGTGTGAGACGTGTGCCCGAAGGAGCAGACCCCGCCCTCACACCGCCCTCACACCGCCCCGGGGGCGGGCCCGGCCCGCTCCGCCCCGCTCCCGAGCACGTCCGGGTCGGGCGCTGCCGTGAGGGGAAGTGCGCGCGCGGCGGCGGCCCCGGTTCGGCCAGTGGCGGCTCCGGCAGAGCTGTCTGCCAAAATGTCGCGGGGCTCCATCGAGATCCCTCTCCGGGACACCGACGAGGCGAGTCGGGCGCGGGGAGGTGCAGGGAGGGCGATCCGTCGGCGCTGCCGCCCGCGGTTGCGCCCTGGGCTCGGGACGCGAGAGCGGCTCTTAAACCCCGTGCCAGGGGTCGCACACAGGTGTGGGTCCGGCCCCGCTTTGGTGCCGCAGGGCGGAGGACCCACTCTAAAGTTATTTCGCAGTGAGGCTAAAAACTTAATTTAACTTTTCTTTATTTAAGGTGCGCTGTCACAAGGCAAGGTTAGATTCAGGAGAAGTGTTGTGGAGATGTGCAGCGTGTGACAAAGTTTGATGTTAAATCATTGCGTGGCAGATACTAAATAATAGTGTAGCTAAGTAAGGTGTTGAAACATAATGCTTACAGGTTGAAGAATATTCTTTGTGAATATATGCATACGCATATCATACATATATGCGTACGTATATACGTGTACAGACATTCATACGCACAAATATATATACGGAAACTAATTTCTACGTGGCTGCCTTTGAGGTTTTAACTCACACAAAATCACTTTATTCTATGGAGTTTGCACGTCCAAGGGCTTTTTCTTTTGTGACAGAAATTTCTGTCTGAGGGGTCAGCGTGAATTGTGATCTTGGTGCTGCTGTTCAGGCTAGGACTACTTGGATCCCAAAGTTCTGAATTAATCACTAGGGAATGCAGTCAAATACCCCTCCACTCACCCCTGCTCTTTTTTGCTTCTATTTATTTGCAGCGTTGGTAATACCTGTTTCTCGTGCATAACTCCTTTAGTTAATGGATGAGGGCCACTGTCAAACAGGAGGTACTATGCAAGACAAACTCAAAACTAAAGGGTGCAAAAGTTAAGCAGAAATAGTTTTTTCTGCTAAAAAAGACATTTTAAAAAGACTTTTCTAAAGTCTTGCATAGTGAAAACTCTAAGCCTTTATAAACTGGGTTGCTCTAATTCAGCCTACAGTGGAATCCCAGCATTGGTAATCAGGGCATAGCAACTGCACTTCTTTTTTGCTGTAAAATTAATTTGTAATGCAGATGACTAATTATTAAAGGCTGCATGGCTGAGTAAGGTGAACTAACAAGCAGTTAAATTATGTTCCCAAATATACTACCTGGGGAGTACCTGTTGCCTTTTCTTCATTTTGTATATCAGAAGATCAGATCAACATGGGAGACTAGTGTTCACAAAACAATGCCTGAATGATGAAAAGTTCTTGATGTCATCTGCTGGTTATGTCTACAGCTGTGAATATTCAGAAATTTAGCTGCCTCAATAGTCTCTTAATTTCCTAGGGCATAAAGATGACTTTACAAAATTCCAGGCTTCTCAGTCTTAAGTGTTGATTTTCTGACACCAGATGACTTGGACGATTTTGTGTTTGAGCTAGATCTCTATATTGCCTGTAGGAAAAGTTTTAGAAAGTCAGCAGTGTGCAGTCAAGTTGATTACTAGCTGATTTGGAGCAAGAAGTTGAATTAGGATCTCTGCTTACTCTCCTCACTTGTATCCCAAACAGTGGTTTGTTTTTTCTCTAAAGAGGCCATCACTTTTATCTTGTACAGAATGCAGAATATATCATCATCTCTCCTTTCTTTGTCCATAACCTTGTTTGAACTCAAATAATTATTTATGTTTTATGCTCTGACAGGTCCAGTTTCCTTTGAGCTTAGTGATGGACAATGTTTTTAATTTGTCTTTGTTTTTAATGCTTTGTGAAAAGATGATCTGTGTTGTTTGGTCCTAGGTTATCGAGCTTGACTTCGATCAGTTGCCTGAAGGTGATGAAGTTATAAGTATACTGAAACAGGAACACACCCAGCTGCACATATGGATTGCCCTAGCGGTCAGTATAGATATAAATTGTGTATTTAAATAGTGTATTCACATAATCAAATCATAATTTTCATTTCCATACTCTTATGACCAGTGATACCTGAGTTCCGAACTCAGGAACTTTGTGGGGTCATTCAGTCATTGATTCTAGGCTAGATGTTTCTGATTGACATATGCATATTACAATTTTAATTTCATCTCTTTTTCCTGATACAATGCCTCTGGGGGGTTACTTTCTATGTTGTTTTTCCCCTCAGTCCGTAGTTTTCTTGGTTTGTGCCTTTTATTACGTGCTTCGTGAAAAGGGAGAGGGCAGTATCTATCCTGTGGAAAGTATGGTTAAATGTCAAAACCTCAAAGTAGTTCAGAGGAAGAACAGTGGATTCTTCACTTATAAATAGCTCAAAAACTTGTGTTTTAAGGTGGTGAGGCACTGGCACAGGTTGCCTTTTGAAGCTGTGGGTGCCCCATCTCTGCAAGTGTTCAAGGGCACATTGGATGGGCTTTTGAGCAACCTGGCCTGGTGGAAAGTGTCCCTGCCCATGGCAGGGGCATTGGAACAAGTATCTTCCAAGGTCCCTTCCATCCCAGACCATTCAATGATTCTAGGACAGAAAAATATTTAGCATTATCAGAATACCTTTCTCTGATGATACCTACATTTAATTCTGCTTCATCCCTATGTCCTGGAAAAAGAGTGTGTGGTACCTAAAGCATCAGCTTGATATATTATTTACTCACTGGGGTGGCGTTGTTTGATAAAAATGTGTTTTGTAGCTGGAATACTACAAGCAAGGCAAAACAGAGGACTTTGTGAAGCTGCTGGAAGCTGCCCGCATCGATGGCAACCTGGACTACAGGGACCACGAGAAAGATCAGATGACATGTCTGGACACTCTGGCAGCCTACTATGTCCAGCAGGCTCGGAAGGAGAAGAACAAAGACAACAAGAAGGAGCTCATCACCCAGGCCACCCTGCTGTACACTATGGCTGACAAAATCATCATGTATGACCAGGTAAAATTGAGACCTGATCTAAAAACCATTTTTGTAAATTGGTGATTGTAAAAAAAAAAAAAAAAAAAAATTGATTCACTAAAGGGAAAATGGAAACTGCTAAGGCTTTAAAGTCGCATGTGAGCAAAACTTGTAAAAAAAACTTGAAATGTGCATGGTGCCTCCAGGAATAATTCTTTGTAGCTTGGCACTCCTGATAGAACTACTTCAGTCAACCTTGGATGTTGATTGAAGGTTTGGTATTCTCTTGAAATAATACTCCTGAATTGGTATAATTCAAGAAAAAATTTAACTGTAAAAAGCATTATAAGGCAGTTAATCTTTCATATAGTTCAAACTTCATATTTTGCAAAGATAAATGTATTGCAAATTCTTTTCCTTGTCTAGAATCACTTGTTGGGAAGAGCCTGCTTTTGCCTGCTTGAAGGTGATAAGATGGACCAAGCTGATGCACAGTTCCACTTTGTGCTCAACCAGTCTCCAAATAATATTCCTGCACTTCTCGGTACGAGTTTATGGATATTTCTAAAAATATGGTCTCTCTGGTTGACTTTTGGAATGTATTATGTGTTTAAGGGGTTGTGTGTAGAGAGAATGCGACCAAGATACACATGGCAGAGACTAATCCAAATTTGGGAAGTACACATAGGTGGAAGAGCTAGGAAAAATTCAGTACTAACTGGCATCTTCTGAGACCCATGGGCATAGATCCAGTCGAGCTATTTAAGCTTCCCTGATGGTGGCAGTGAAGCTGGACATGCTGTTATGGGTGAAGTTACCACTAGTGAGGGGTCAACAGACTGTAACTCTTGTAATTTAAGTCATTCACTAGTCTTAGTGTCTTTCCTCTGGACCAATAAGGAATTAAGTTTCTTTTAATTAAGTTTTACTTAAGAAATATATGAAAATCTGAATTTCATGTCTTTTCATGTTTGCTTTTTTCATATACTTGGCATCATCAAATGCAATAAAACTATCTTTGTCTGAATTTTCTGATGACAAATAATACTTGAGCTTCTGGTTTATAATCTTGGTTTTATTCCTGGTTCTAACATGTTCTAACAGGTAAGGCATGCATTTCTTTCAACAAGAAGGATTATAGAGGAGCCCTTGCCTACTACAAGAAAGCACTGCGTACCAATCCGGGCTGCCCAGGTGAGACAGAAAGTATTTGCTACTGGAAGAATTTGCTCTGCTTGCAAACCAGCTCAGTCTTCCTCATTCAAATTCAAAGGGCATTTTTCTGGTCTATATCTGTCAAAAGAACCCCAACCCTCATTATAGAGGGATTTAGGCATTCATTGGCTTGAAAAAAATTTCTTTATATTCAGAGAAGAAAGTTGTGTTTAGGAAAATACTGTTCTTTTGTTAAGGATTACTTTTTAAAGAGGTATTAGAAAATGGGATTTTGCATGTGAGAGAAATTAAAGTTATATGGGGAGTGAGGGAACTGTCCAGGACTCTTGCAGAATTTCTTTCTCTGTAAGCTCTTGGAATAAGGCTTCAGAAATGACATAACAATAATGAAATAAGACATAAAAAGGAAAATTCTACTTATAGTGCATGATGTGAGTTTTTCTGGTCATGTATTATTTTCTTTATGCAAAAAATTTGGGCAAGTGATTTTTACTGGCTGTAAAAGTGATACATGGAATTTAGATACATTTATTCAAGGTATTTACATTAGGAACATAAATACCTGAAAATCTCTTGAGAGATGTGATAGACTTTGCCATAACCTGTTTGAGAAAAGGTTTATTGCAAAGTTGATGTGTGTTCTGTGATCTGCTTTACCATAAGAATGATTGCTACGAAAGCCTTACTTTTCAACAAACCTCTTTCCTTTGCTCCCCTTTTTCTAACAGACACCGGTTTGAAACTGCTGTTTATCAATTCTCTGTGCTCTTAGATCACAAGCAGTTGGAAAGGGCAGTATGATGTGAATTTTCTGTATTAGTCCATCTGTACTTGGTCATGGAAGTTGGAGGATGATAAACAGCATGTGAATCAGTTGATCATTTGAGGAGAAATGCCAGCTAAGTTGTTTATTCATCTGTGTTTTCTGAAGGCCTGCTAGTTTGGGGTGAATTTAACTTACCTGAGAAATGTCCAGCCCTTCCATCTGGCAATTTTCTAATGCTTTTCTCTGTTATTTTTTAATACATCCCCATAAAAGTAATTTTTTATTTGCTTGGCACTGAAGTCTGTGGGAGATAGATAAGTGTTCTGGGGTTTATGAAGAAATAAAGTCTTACTAAAACATTTAAGTTCATTTTGTGGCCAGCCAAGTACGGGCTGCTGCCTTGAAAAACAGCAGTTTGTTAGATGGCTTTACAGGTTTTAAGGAACTATGAAAAATTCTGCTTTCACTCCAGATTGTGGAAGAAAAAAAAAGGCATAAAGTTGGGATTCTGAATGATGTCATGTTGTTCTCTAGCCGAGGTTCGGTTGGGAATGGGCCACTGCTTCGTGAAACTGAACAAGCTGGAAAAAGCTCGCTTGGCCTTCAGCAGGGCTCTGGAGCTGAATTCCAAGTGTGTGGGGGCCTTGGTTGGACTGGCTGTTCTGGAACTCAATAATAAGGAGGTGGGTCTGACTTAACAGTCTGAATCCATGGTCAGTTTACTTTTAGCTAAAAAAAGCAAGTTTTTTATCCTTTCAAAGACAGTCCAGTTGTATGGGTATTAACTTTTATGGTTGAATAATTTCAACCTGCTGAATGATACTATAGACACATGCTTGTGATGTGAGCAACACATTCTGAATAGCTTTCTTATGCTGTTAAAAATCTTCAGGTCTGTTGTTTATAGAAGACATGTTTATAGGTTTCTGTTTATAGGTACAGAAAAACAGTGCTAGGTTAACTGTTTCATTTAAAATAATAAAAATCCATGGTGAGATATGTGAAAGAAGGTCAGGGTAAAAGACATATTACCAGGAGGTTAGAACAAGTTTTTTAGAAGTTCAGGAGTTAAGAACAAATTTTCAAACAAGTTTCAAAGTTACATTCAGGCATGCATGCTGCATGGTAAACCAGAGAATAGGCAAGAAGAAATTTTAACTGAGCTGATAACAGTAGAATTAAGTGGTGATCCTCCTTTCTAGGTATTGTATCACTAGAAAAATACATGCAGATATAGCTTAGTTGGGATCATAACTTCCTTAGCATGAATTAACCATATCAGCTATTATCACTGGAGGATGAGACCCTTAAGGGTTTTTTAAAAAATAAATATTGTTATATAATTGTATGTGGCTGAAATTTAGAGTGCTGCTTTCTGTAGTTCCCTAGAAAGATCTCTTGTCAGCACAGAACGTTGGAAAATTTGTTTGCTACTTCGTGGGGGGAAAAAAAACCCCTGTTAATACTTCCATGAAGAAACTTAAAAAAAAAAGAAAAAAGTGGGCAAAAGAGTTTGTTGGTTTTTTTTTTTTCATAAAACTACAGAGAGAACCAAAAATACTGTAAAGTCAAATTTTAATAAATTTCACGGATGAGAAATTGATGGTATTTGGTATCTATCTTTTCCTGAAGATTTTTTCACTGAAGTCAAGGGATGAGCCCACTCACCTGAAGATTCAAAAAGCTATGATTAAAAGCTGAGCCAGTCAAAGATATTTTGTGTTCTTTCTAAGAAATACATCATCTATGCTTTACTTCAAATTGTTCTCACAACTTTGTGTTAATAGTTAGTGTAACATTGAAGTGTTGACACGGGGAAGGGAGAACACTCCGGGGAAAAGATTCTCTCTGAGTCATTGCTATCTTTATTGTGCTTAGATATTTCTAATAGTTCTTCCTCCCAGAAGATGTTACGATATCAGATCAGGGTTGAGATGACACTGTGCTCTCATTGAGGTCTATCTGATCTACTTTTCCTAAATGAAAGCACTTAGAGCTTTGGGATCTCTACCCTACTGGATTTGGTTGAAATAGGACATGAGACTCAAGTTATCGGAGAGCTTGGACAAGTACACAGTGTGATTATAAACATTTAACTTTGAAAATGAAGGCAGGAATGATTCAATATCTCCTTATCCAGATGTATTGTTATGCTAGGTTTGGAAAGATTGAACCTGTTCAAAATGAAATTGATTTTTTAGCTGCCTTCATGCTACATTTTAACCTCTTAATACCTAATCTGTTCAACAAGACAGCTTTCTGCTCATTATAATTGCAAAGTAAAGCACAGCCATTAGATGATTTCTTTATACCATTTTTGGTGTTTCTGTTCAGAAATAAATACACATTAAGCTGACGTGCTTGCAATACAGATTTCATGGTTGTCCTAAATAAAGAGCAATTATTTTATCAGTTGTGGATTTGAACTTGTAGGTAAATCACATTTTTGCCCGAGGGAAGCTTTCTTTAAGGTGTCAAGTTTCTTTAGAAAAGAGTAAGTTGATGCAATGATATTCCTGTGTAAACACCTCAAACTTGTACTGATTTAAAAACGAGATCTAAAGTTGTTATTTAGAATTTGAACGTGAAAATATCTTCATTCCACTGTTGAATGAATTGGGTAAAACATTGAAACCCAAAGCAGTCACTGGGGACACTGAACAGGAGAAGGAACAGAAGGAAGGCTGTCAGGCTGAGAGTGTGACAGGTCAAAGGACATCAAGACTAAGTCTTCTTGGTTTTTTTGCTTTTTTCTTTTCCTAGAAAGTTCTGCTCTGCTCTTTTCCATCCCTGTATAGTAGCTTCATTTCCCATTTTCCACCTGTATGCTGCAGGAAGAAAAGCTGGTAGCTGAATTTCCTTTTTTTTGTGAGCTCAGTGTGGTGTTGTCAGAATTCCTGAGCAGCCTAGACTGAAAAATAGTTTTGAAGATGATAACAAGATACAAATATTGAGGTGCTGCTGATACCTGTCAATGTTTCATTTAGGCTGATTCCATCAAGAATGGTGTTCAACTCCTCTCTAGGGCTTACACAATTGATCCCAGTAATCCAATGGTGTTGAATCATTTGGCTAATCACTTCTTTTTCAAGAAGGTAAGAGATGGCTAAAATTTTACAGTAAAATGCTTGATAACCTCTGAACAGCAAGAATTCTGTGTTAGAGTCAAACATATTTCATCAGGTGCCTAATATCTGTTAATCTAGATGAATGAGGTTTTTGGTCTGAATTGTGTATAAACCTTTCTCAAGAAAACCAAGAAAAGGTACACTTCAATCAAAATCAACTTTGTGTCCTGGAGGCGTTTTTGATTTTGGGATTTTTTTTTTTATTTTGGTTGGTGGGGTTTTTGTTGGTTTGTTTTATCCCTTCCTTACTCTTCCATGCTTTTAAACATGAAATAGAGAAAAGAATCGTAACAGCTAAAACGAAATCTGCTGTTATTTAGTCAGTGCTGTGATTAAAGCTTTGTTATATTTTCCAGCTATCCATGTTTAAATCATAAAATCACTTGTCTGTAAATAAAACCTTCAAAATTTCTTTTAACTTCTTTTTTTTTTTTTTTTTTTTTTTTTTTTTTTTTTTTTTTTTTTTTTTTTTGTCAGGACTATGGTAAAGTACAACACTTGGCTCTTCATGCTTTCCATAACACAGAAGTGGAAGCAATGCAGGCAGAGAGCTGTTACCAGCTGGCGAGGTCTTTTCACGTGCAGGTAGGGCAGTTTCTGAAAGTCGCCTTTGAGCTCACATTTTTAAAAAGTCTCTGTTATAAAAGTTCATAAAAAGCTTGCTTTTAAAAACACTGACTGTTCTTCATTTAATTCCTTTTAATTAGGAAGATTATGATCAAGCTTTCCAGTATTATTACCAGGCCACTCAGTTTGCCTCATCTTCTTTCGTACTTCCGTTTTTTGGATTGGGTCAAATGTACATTTATCGAGGGGACAAAGAGAATGCTTCACAATGCTTTGAAAAAGTCTTGAAAGCCTATCCTAACAATTATGAGACTATGAAAATCCTTGGATCTCTTTATGCAGCTTCAGAAGACCAGGAGAAACGGGATATTGCAAAGGTGAGTTTTCCTTCCTCCAGCACCATGTGTTTACGTGGAAGAGTAGAACTTGGAAATCAGACTTGAAATCAGATTGTTCCTTAAGTTGAATAAAACTCAGGGTTAGGTGGCTGTAGATATGGAATATTTCATATGGGCTGTCATGAGGGATCATCCTGTCTGTGAAGAGTCACAACTTCTAGATAGAACTGAGACTACACTGGGCTCTGAGTAAAGCAGGAATTCAGAGAAGCCCCAGCCTCATGTTTCTCTTTGGTATGTGAAAAGGGCAGAATTCTTTACATATATATATATATAAAAATATATATATTTCACTGAAGGTGGGAAGTTAGCTCATGATTTTGTGAAGACAGCAAATCAAACGGTGATTTCCAGAAAGCATTTGTCTTGGCTTGGCTTATCTGGAAGGACAGTAGTGCTTTTTTTTTTAAAATGAAAGATATTTTAAATCTAATGTAGGAAATGTTAAGATATTTCTCTAGCTTTTCATGTTGGTGTAATAGCCTTTGCTTCTCTAAGACTTGAAGCAGGTGTTCTGTTCTACAGAAGAACAGAATAATGAAGGAAGGAAACTAATGCAGATTTATTACTGTGCAGATGTTTAGGATATTTGCTTCTGCAGTGTGGTATATCTTTCTAGTGTTATGGTTAATGCCTTCACTCTTTCTTTTATTTCTATTTTTTTTGAACAGGCTGTGTGTCTTTGAAGTGGCCTGATTATCTTCTGCTGTTTTTCAGGGGCATTTAAAGAAAGTCACAGAACAGTATCCTGATGATGTAGAGGCATGGATTGAGCTAGCCCAAATTCTAGAACAGACTGATATACAGGTATTACTACTACACACTTGGTGTGTTATGTGTGTGCTTTTCACAAGAGCATGTAGAGCTCATTCTCTTCTTTCTTTCATCCACTTTCTGTTTCTTTCTGAAGGGTGCCCTGTCAGCCTATGGAACAGCCACACGCATTCTGCAGGAGAAAGTACAGGCTGATGTCCCTCCAGAGATCCTGAATAATGTGGGTGCCCTGCACTTCAGGCTGGGAAACCTGGGAGAAGCAAAGGTATGCGGTTACTCAGAGTTTGAATGGTGTTTCTTGATCACACAGAGGTTTTTCTTTGAGGATATTCTGGAGTGCTTCATTCCTCTTTCCTTTCTGTCCCTCAGAAATACTTCTTGGCGTCGCTGGATCGTGCGAAAGCAGAGGCTGAGCATGATGAGCATTACTACAATGCCATCTCTGTGACAACATCCTACAACCTTGCCAGGCTCTACGAGGCCATGTGTGAATTTCACGAAGCAGAAAAGCTCTATAAAAACATTTTGAGAGAACATCCAAATTACGTTGATTGTAAGAAACTTTTGGCATTTCAGTTCTACAGTTGTCCTTACAATACCAAAAATCTTGTGGTTGACCGTGTCTTCTGCTCTCCTTTTGTCTTTCTTCCTTTGTTTTCACAGTAGTTTTGGGGCTGACCTGTGATGTTTGGCACACATCATGCCCCAGCCTCATCTGTAGCCTTTTCGCTGCTTGTTTTCCATTTTCACCTGCAGATACCCTTCCAAAGCTTATGGAGGTGGGAGAGCTATTTAAAGTGGAGGGAAGGGAATTATGTAACTGATAGATCCTTATTTCTTTGCCATTTTTCAGTTGTCTTTAACTTACGAAGCAAATTTAACACATTTACAATACTTTAACTGTCCAAAACCTGCAGTTTTTGTATGGCCATCATGGGTGCAAGTTCCTCTTCATGTTGTATTTCTCATTGTGAATAGAATGTGAAAGATGTCTTAGTGATTGCTGCCTTTAGCTGATGAAGAGAAATACTGCTTTTGAAACTCATGCATGGACAATATTTTCTTTGTTCAAGATGACTTTAACTGGTTCCCTGTTCCTGATTTTTATTTTGTTTTCCATTTTTATTTTCAGGCTACTTGCGCTTGGGAGCTATGGCCAGGGATAAAGGGAATTTTTATGAGGCTTCTGATTGGTTTAAAGAAGCACTTCAAATAAATCAGGTTTGTAACCCTTTAAGCACTTAACATTAAAGCACTCTAAATAATAAATTAACTTAAAATTTGCTTTTCCTATTTTTGTGTTTTTATTCTGTTTGTTCACATAAACTAGGGGAAGAAGAGAGAGCTGCCAGATCTGCTCTCTGTGTTTTGTTTGGGATTGTTTTGAATATGGAATTATGTTCAAGGAGAGTAATACCTTATACTTGGAAAAGAATCCTTGCAAAGGAAAAGAGTGCTTTTGTGTAACTTGGAATGAATTTTTATTTAGGATCATCCAGATGCCTGGTCTCTGATTGGCAATCTTCATTTGGCTAAACAAGAGTGGGGTCCAGGGCAGAAGAAATTTGAAAGAATATTGAAGCAGCCCTCCACACAAAATGATACTTATTCCATGCTGGCTCTTGGCAACGTCTGGTTGCAGACTCTCCATCAACCCACAAGAGACAGAGAAAAGGTAATGGGCATCTGTCTACCCTGTGTATGGGTTTGTTTATTTTTTGCATGTTATTAGCTATTCAGAAACTCTTCTTGATGTCCATTTGGCATCTTCTAGTTCCTAAAACCTCTGGGTAGATCTTTTCATACCCCATTGTAGAAGTGAGTGACAATTTGGGGTATTTCTTTCTGCAGGAGAAACGTCACCAAGACCGTGCATTAGCCATCTACAAGCAAGTCCTCAGAAATGACCCAAAGAATTTGTATGCTGCTAATGGCATAGGTGAATATCAGATTCTAGTTTTCCTTCAGAAGTGATCATATCCTTATACAGAGCATTGATTCTAATTGAGAATTCTTTTTTCAGGGCCTGAGCACTGTAGAGTGGAGCTCAGGGAATGGCAGCTATGTCAGTTTTTGAAGGGACACTTTATTGAGGCAGTATTGAATTTTCTGTGGTAGGAGTGCACAGTGCATGAACCTGGAAGCTCACACTGTCCATATTCCTCTCCCCTCAGGAGCTGTCTTGGCCCATAAAGGATATTTCCGTGAAGCTCGTGATGTTTTTGCCCAAGTGAGAGAGGCCACAGCAGATATCAGCGATGTGTGGCTGAATTTGGCACATATCTATGTGGAGCAGAAACAGTACATCAGTGCTGTGCAGATGGTAACATCACGACGTTGAACTGCCTTCTGTCTTGGCTTAGATGACTTCTAGATGTCTCTGTGTTGTCAGAGCAGCTGGGAAAGTTGCTGAGCAATGTTTTAACAAGTTCTAGGCCTGTTTCTAACAAGCTGTTGGCTGTCAAGTCTAGACTTAGTAACAGACTGCCAAATGTGGGTGAGGGCTAACAAAGCACCTATCAACTTTTAGACGTTTTTTTGTAGCAGTGTTAGAATTTTGGTTGTGGAATAGATCATTAGTCGGAGGGGTTTCAGTCAATGCAGTTACTGTGTGTGATTTACATTCAGATGTTTCCAAAGTAAGTAAATACAATTCGCTGCTGGGATTTTCTTCTAAATAGCAACAATTCCTGTTTTTGTTCTTGTAAATGATCACATGAATTATTTAAGAGCTGCCTTAAAAGCTGACTGGGCTATAATTTCACTCGCCACAGTTAAAATCACAAAATAATTGATGTTTGGAAGGAGGCCGTTGAGGTCAGCTAGTTTAACCCCGACCTGCCCAAGCAAGTAAATGTTCAAGTGTCAGCCTATTCTGAGTAAATTGATTCAATTTGCTGATGAAAAGCATGTGTTGAACAGGACAGAAACTGAGAACAAACTTGTGTCATTTGAGTTGAGTCCTTATTGAGGCTCAAAAATGCTTCATTCAGAGCTATTCTGCAGCTTTTTGTGATGCTTAATGAAGAAGTGTTACTGGGCCTTTCTTACATGATCAGGAGCTCAGTAGTCACTGTCCTCTACTGAAGTATTGTTAGCAAGCTTTGGCAACAAAGTCACACTCATTCTGTTGAATTGGGTCTGTTGCTTTTTTAGCACTTTTTTGTTGACAGAAAAACCTAATGAAAGTTCTCATTTTAGCAATTGTTTAAGCAGTGAATTACAGTGGGGAAGTGGGTATCACTTTGACCTATCGATTTGGGAGAAAAAATATTTTACTCATTTGCTAATTTATTTAAGAAAGGATGTGATTAGAAATGTATTTATTTACTGAAGTGGTTTATTATTCCCTGGGTTCTACTATGCAGTCACAGTGTGAAATACGTTATATTGGACTCAAAGGGAGACAAATTGAATTTACTAGCCCAGCTTACTGCAGCCACAGTAATCATCCTGCTGAGTTCTCTGCCCTAAAGCATACAAATCTGAGGCAGCTTGAGCTAAACACAGAATCTCTGATGCTGAAGGTGTTCACAACACAGTGAGATTCAAGAATAACAACATCAGGTGTTGCAGTTCAGGGCAGTTTTTCTGTACTTGAGCTGCAAATAAAACTTACTTTGTATTCCTTGCTATTCTGGAGGCTTAGAGAGGGTGAAGAGCTCTTTGAGAAAAGAGTATGTCAAACAGAAGATGCTTTTTACTGAAAAGTATAAAGTATGGTATCTTTGAAGTCTTTAATTCTAGACCCACAGAAGCTATAGTAACAATTGGAGGAAGTGATATCCCTTGGCATAGCCAAGTTGTTCAGCTGAGTAGACAGAAAAAATTTGGTGTTAACTGGAATGTCTGGTTTTTTTTGGGTTTTTTTTGTCTTTCAAGCTAAGTACATCAGATATATGGAATTACTATATTAAGTATATTTCAGTTGGTAAAATATCTGATATTAATAAAGAAAATAGATCATTTGTTTCCCCCACCGTACTGTGGAGAATATTTGAGTGGTCTTAAAATGAGTCATGTTGCCTGGACTTTGTTGCAGTAAATGGTACTTTAAAAAGTATTGTTTTGTATTTAAGACCTGCAGAGCCTTCTGGGCTGCGGCCAGTTTCTAGACAAAAGCAGGTACTTGCTATGGACTACGAGAGAGAATGTTCTGATCAGTGCAAAGGAAGCACCCATGTAGCATAACACACTTCTTTATAAAACAAAAGCAAAAAAAAAATATTAGCAGTAATGCTTTTTAGGAATAGAAACATTTGCTGGAGTTAGCTAACCAAAATAACAAACCTCTGTCGCCTATTTCTTTGATTTTTTTTTTTTATTTTATTTCAGTATGAAAACTGCCTCAGAAAGTTCTATAAGCATCAAAACACTGAAGTGTTGTTATATTTGGCCCGGGCACTGTTTAAATGTGGCAAATTACAGGAATGCAAGCAAACTTTGTTAAAGGTATGGATCTAGAACATCATGCATCACAGAATGAAGTTACTGGTAGTTGATATGTGTTTGTGTTTCTTTAAATTTGGTGGTCTGGGATTGAAATGATGTTGTTCATTCTCTGTATGTCATTTCTGTATCACATTGTAGCTTATCTTAAAAACACGTGGTTTTTTTCCAGGCCAGGCATGTGGCTCCAAGTGATACAGTCCTCATGTTTAATGTAGCTTTAGTACTGCAAAGGCTTGCTACCTCTGTCCTGAAAGATGAAAAAAGCAATCTGAAGGAAGTGCTTAATGCTGTGAAAGAACTGGAGCTTGCCCACAGGTAAAGATGATTTGTTTCTAATCATTATAATCTAATTTGTTGTCCCCTTACAGTATACTTGCATTATTGAGCACAA
Organism: Cinclus cinclus; assembly: GCF_963662255.1. Taxonomy (NCBI): domain Eukaryota; kingdom Metazoa; phylum Chordata; class Aves; order Passeriformes; family Cinclidae; genus Cinclus; species Cinclus cinclus. The sequence goes on along the minus strand of NC_085051.1, from coordinate 10,807,956 downwards.
ATCTGATTAGAAGAGCAATCATCTTCTGCAAAGCACTGTGTAATTCTAGAGTTGCTGGTAGGAAAACAAAAGATTGGGCCTGACAAAACTGTGTGTTCAGATTTTGTTCCAGAACCAGTTTCATTTGACCAGATGCCAATGTGTGTTTCTCAGAGAGTTTTGTTATTGCTGTGACCAGGATGCTCTTCTTCCCAGAAATGCACAGTTGAAAAGATGTTGACAATTATTCTACAACTTGAATACTATTTTATGACTACTTTCAAAGCCAGCTATAAGGCTTAAAAGCAAATCTGTTTATCTTACATAAGAAAAATTAATGACTGGCAGTCCCTTAAAACTAATTTTATCCTCCTTTTGGCAAGTAAAACTCAAGTACTGTCACAGTTTAAGAACTGAAGCAGGCATTTGACATATTTTAGTTCTGTTTAAAAAACAATAATATAACATTCTTTGCAGACAGCAGTGTGATTAATCTGATCCGGTTGCCACCATCCTTGAACAGAGCTTTCAGCCATTTATCCTGCTCCTAGGTGTAGCTGGTGCATGATTTGTGCATTCCTAGCTCAGCTGTTGAGGATAGAAGTTCTAAATTAAATTTAATGAGAAGCTTGTTATTTATTGTCTTGAAGAAGTTACATGAATTTATTTTTGCCTATTAACTAAAATTTTTGGAAAATACTCTCCATAGTCTAGAACTCAAGTAAGGAATTATTATATTCATATGCCCAAGAATTTGAGTCTAGCACAAAAACACTTCATTTGAAATGTGTCTGAGGGTATATGGGAAGAAACTGTGGAAATCTTGAAAGCTAGAAGTAATTTTATTTTAAATTGGAGAAACTTTTCAAAGCCCTGATTATCATAACTTACTGATCTACTTGAAAGTTTGTTGTGTTCTCAAGGGCCTGTCCACTAGGTCAGGGAGACTGTTCTGAAAGGATTTTTGGAAAACAAGTTTTCCTTCCTTCTCTTATGCTGAATTCAAGCATGTAATCTATTACAGATAAGGAATCAATCTGTTGGGGTTAGAAATGTCCTTACTGGTAGGAGCCAGCAAATGAAATCTCAGAACTCTCAATTTTTTCCTCTCCACAAGTGCTTTTGAATGCTTTCAATTAGGAGAACTCTGAATGCACTTTTTAACTGTTAAAAGGTGCTGTATTAAAAGGTGTTGGCACAGAGGAAATTGGAGAGATTTCCTCATGAGTTTTACAGGTTTGTAATTCAGGAGTAAATGCTTTGTTTTAAGGCAAAATTGAAATAAATATGTAAGTAATGCCATACTTGCTTACTTTGCTTTCTTGTGATTTCCTTTAGGTACTTCAGTTACTTGAGTAAAGTAGGTGATAAGATGAGATTTGACTTGGCACTTGCTGCTACAGAAGCCAGGTAAAAAAAGAAAAAAACAACCCACAACACAAAAAATATCCTTCATTCAGATTCTAAGTGGAATATTTTTTTCCTGGATTGTTTTGGGGGCTTTTTTGTATTAAAACTAGATTCCAAAATTTCAACTGTCAATTTGTTAGAGCACTAGAAATACAAGTGCAGGGTCACTCCTTGCTACTGTTTCATTCTTTTCCTGTGTTTCACTTCTGCACATTCTTGTAAGATTTCCATAGCCCCATGCAATTACCATATGTTGGCCATCCTGCACTGTACATCTGAATGGTTATCATTGATGCACTTCGTGCAGAAAAGAAAATTTCAATAGTAAAAGAAATGTCATTTTGGCATCAGCTGTAAGAGGGTGTTGAAAGCTTTAATGTTTGATGTGACTTAGACACTTTATGCAAACTTAACTCTCACACTGTTGAGCTTTTTAAGCTTGAATTTTGCCTTACCTTTCCAGTTAGGTTTGTTAGGTTGTTGTGATTAAATACAAGTTCTTATTAACCATACTTCTGAAGCTCTCCAAATTGGTTGGCGCGATTCCTTTTATGTTCATGTGTGAGTTTTGTGTATATGAATTGGCTGAGTTTGAAGTGTGAAGCAATATGTTCTGAAATGATACATTGGAAGATAAATTAGCTTACTAAAAATGCTTTAATTTACTCAAAAAGCTGCACTGCTCTTCTTTGTTATTTAAATTAGCTGTTTTTTTTTTTTTTTTTAGTTCATTGGGGATATGAACATAGTGTCGTGGTGCAGGCACTTCATAAAAGCACTTCTTTTTGTGTTTGCCACCTTGCCTTACCTGCAAACCTTGGATTTTGCAGGCAATGCTCTGACTTACTGAGCCAGGCCCAGTATCACGTGGCTCGGGCACGCAAGCAGGACGAGGAGGAGAGGGAGCTGCGTGCCAAGCAGGAGCAGGAGAAGGAGCTGCTTCGCCAGAAACTGCTTAAAGAACAGGTTTTATTCCACTAAATTCTGTATATTGCATTTTATAAGTGTACAAACTGACAGAATGTGTGCTCCTGCTGCTCTGGGGTGGTACCTAGTCACTGTTTTTCTTAGTCACAGTAAGTGCTAGCTGAAAATACTACAGCTAACAGGTAATGCTCTTTCTTCCCCATGGTCCCAGAAATACTTAGTTGGATAATGAAATAAAATAGATGTGCCAGAAGTTCTGTCATCAGACTTTTACCTATTGTACCACTGGCTTTTTTGTAGAAAACTTTTTGTAAAAAACTTTTTTTTTCTGCTTCTGCTGTGACACAGAGCATCAAAAAGCAATTTTCCAGTCTCCTGACAGCAAATAATTTCTGTGCTTGCTATAATAATCACCATGGTGGTGCAAATACAGTGGTAATGGTTGGCTTCCTTGGTGTTTCAGGAAGAGAAGCGCCTGAGAGAAAAAGAAGAGCAGAAGAAACTTCTGGAACAAAGGGCTCAATATGTGGAGAAGACCAAGAATATTCTGATGTTCACTGGTGAAGTAGAAGGAACAAAGGAGAAAAAGCGTGGTGGTGGTGGAGGCAGGGTAGAACAGATTTTTTTAATCTCTTATTTTGTCTTTTCTTCTTTTAAACCTCCTTAATTTTCCCCTTCTGATATATGGTGTCTTGCAGGAGCACAGGTTTTTAATTTCAAACTCCTAGGCTTTAGTGAGTAAAACTGCACATGTTTAATGTTAAAAGGTCAAAACTGGAAGCTAATACTTAAAAGTTCTGAGTGTGGTGGCATCACTAAAATTCTTCAATTGTTCAATTGTTAAAATAACAGAAGATTATCTTATTATGTGCCAGTTCTGAATCAGTTTCTAAATGATCCCCATCTTGTGCCAACTTTGCCGTAGTGTCTAGAAGGTCTGTATTTTTTCATCTCTTCCAGAACGTGTTCAGCTAAATTTCCATTTTGAAATGTTTCCTGGTAGCTTTGTAACTGGGTTTTAAATAATAGGTTGCATTGTCTGTGTTTCTTACAGCGTTCCAAGAAAGGAGCAGGGGAGTTTGATGAGTTTGTCAATGATGACAGTGATGAAGATCTGCCCATCTCCAGAAAGAAAAAGAAGAGGAAGGGCAGTGGCAGTGAACAGGATGGGGAAGAAGAGGAGGGTGAGAGAAAGAAGAAGAAGAGGAGAAGGTAGCTGATACTTTAATAAATTATTTATTAATGTTAATTTAATATTGGACTTCCCTGAGCAATAGCAGGGCTTTTAAGTAAATTTTCTGCAGTATTTTGTATCAGTTTAAAAACAAACTTTTGTCAAGAGGTCACACGGTTACTTTTTATTTACACATTACACCTTATAAGACTTAAACAGTCCACACTCTGCAAAAGAAGTAGGAGTAACACTTGATGGACATTCCTTAAGACTGGTATTTTTGTGTGTTTTAAGGGATTTTTGCAATGTTATGCTTTATGCCATATAAAATGTTTTTCTGTTCAAGACCCCAGAAGGCAGAAGAGGGGAGTGATGATGAAGAACACGAAAACGGCCCACGGCCTAAAAAGCGACGTCCACCCAAAGCAGAGAAGAAGAAGGCTGTAAGTTAAACCCTGAATAACTGCATCATTCTTTAAATATGCTTTTGGAGTTCAGCATTACCCTGGTCAAGAGAGATTTATTAGTGTTGAAAATTACAGCAAAACCTCTTGAAGCCAACTGGCCTTAGAGCTTATTTTTATCCTCCTGCACTGTTGCTGCTTCATGGATGAAAATGATATTTCCAGAGCCATCTAGAATTAAGTGATAGTAAATGGAAAATTTTTTAAAAGCATGTCTTTTTTTCTGAACTTGTTTCTACATTTGGGTCCTGTGCCATATGAACAAGCAGCCCTTTGTGTTCCCCCTATACAGCCCAAACCAGAGCGTCTGCCTCCTTCAATGAAAGGAAAGATCAAATCAAAAGCCATCATTTCATCCAGTGATGATTCTTCTGATGAGGACAAACTCAAAATTGCTGATGATGGGTAAGAACCTTAATTAACTTTGTATGAACTTAGACTTTCAATGCGTGCCATCACTAGAAAATGCAGTGTTAATAACACAAATATAATGAGAAGTTTTTAACAGTACTAACAACATCCCTTCCCAGTGCAAATGAATTCCACTCATTCTTCTAATACTACCATTACCCAAATCCTGTCTAGCTTTATTTATCAGCTAAAGGCAGCACCTTTTAATACCTTTTTCCCCCGCCACAGGCACGCTAGAAATAGCAACAGTGATTCTGAGGACGGGGAGCAGCAGCACAGCAAACGCATCGTTTCCGATAGCGATTCCGATAACAGGAACAAGTCTGGCAGCGAGGCAGGCACTCCCCGCAGGTCCAGCGCCCGCGCATCCGAGGAGGAGTCTGACAGTGACAGGTCCCCGAGGAAGAGGCGGCGCTCGGAGTCGGAGCAGTCGGACAATGAGTCCGTGCAGTCGGGGAGGAGCCGCGGCTCCGGCGGCTCCGAGAACGAATCGCGCCCGGCTTCGCGCAGCGCCGAGTCCGACAGAGACTCCGAGAGAGGCTCTGACCACGAGGGCTCGGCCAGAGCTTCTGGGAACGAGTCTGAACCAGAGGCGTCCAATGATGAGGGCTCTGAAGGGGGCTCAGATGACAGCGATTAGAGCTGAATTACAGACCATCTTTTAAAAACCTTCATGTAAATATGTCTCAGTTACAGGGGAGATAGAATTTTTATATTTCAAAACTGTGATTTAAAAAGCATTTATGTTTTAGTAGACTGTTGTGAGACCTTCTTGTGATTGTTTCTGTTAGTTACTAGTGAATGTTTCTCTAAGTTGCTTTAATGGTGTATTTTTAAATTGAAACCACTGTAGGTGCACAGAATCTCTGTCCTGTAGTCAGCACACCGAGGATGGAATGCATGTAAAAACTATGGAACATAAAATCTCCTTTGGTGGTACAGTGTGGCTAAAACTTTGTTCTCTGATTATACATGCATAGATGGATCTTAAAATCCTACCAGATGCAAGAAAGAGCTGTGGATATTTATCTTTTTCCTCACTTGGAGTAAAGGTCAGTAGGGAGGTTTTTTCTTATTTTCTGTTGAAGAATAAATGTACCATGATGCAGCTCTTTTATGTTTTCAAGAGTTTGTTCTTTTGCTTCTGTTTTTCTGTTAAATAATTGAAAATGTGCAGGTCATAGAGAAATTTTATAAACCAGTGATGCAGATGTAGATGAAATATTTAAATTGGCTGGTAAAGACGTTTGGGAGAACTCTGTATTACTTGAGAAAGGTGAAGCTGCAAGTGTTGCAATAAAAATGTTTTTGCTTATTTGGTTGGAGTGATTTATTTTACTCCTTAGAAGGTATAAGCGGAATATCTGAAAACGTTGATTTTGACTGTGGAATCTATTTGAAGGAGGTGGCCCTAACTGTATTGTAAGTACATGGCTTTTTGGGAACTAAGTCTTTTCATATAGTGTGTTCAGGAATAACAATGAAAAGTTGCAGTGCTGTGGACTAAAACTGGTTTCTCTCTGTGGTTCTGAAAAAAAAAAATCAGTATTTTGTACCAGGCCAAGGAATTATTTTTTCTTTTTTCATTGGTCATTAAGTCCTGTGTTGAGCATTTGCTAAGAGAAGATTCTGTAGGTCTGGATAGTGTACTAGTAGACATTATGGCCTAAATGGAGGCCGGGATTGTCACTACTGATAGTTCACTTGAAGCACTAAGTGAAAGTGAAGTTTCCCATGCTGCTATTTCTGGTTTGCTGTGAGCATGAGCTGTTCTCATTGTGGATGGGTTTTTTCATGTGTTTATGGGTTGTTGGTAACCATAGCAGACAGCAGAATGCAGAACAGTCAAGATGTGTCTCTTTGTGGCTCCGTTGGTATCAAGTTTCTGTCTTTAGCCTTACCTAAAACGTAGCATCAGAGTAGAAGAACAACCCTCAAGTTTGCTGGGTCAGAGCAAAGCTGAATCATGACCCAGAACCCCAGGGAAGCAGTGGACAGCTGAGGTGGGAATGCTTGGTGCCATGTGGCTTCATTTACGAGGCTGTGGAGAAGTGTGAGGAAATTGGTGCAACGAAGGAAAACTGATAACATGCCAGGTGAAACAAATGGAGTACAGACAGCAGTGGCAGGTGTGAGAATAGCCAGCTCTTACTAATGGGAAGGAAAAGGATGTACAGCACTTACTATGGGATCTTAGAAACTTTTCTCTGCCTAAAATACGTCTCTGCTGCTATAGCTTTATCTTGTTACTAATTCTGTCTTCCTTGTGAAAAGTCTGAAGATTTTGTTTGATACTGTATGTACAGGAAAATACATTTTGTGTTGGCTAAAGATAGCTCTAGATGAAGAAGTGTTGAGTGGGTCTTCAGACCTAACATGCAGCTGGAGAGAAGTGCTTCCTGGAAGGGTAAAATAAAAGAGGTTTTCAGACATCTCTTGTGTGAGAGGTATTTTTTGTGCTCTCCACAGAAAGGAGTTGTGTAAAGAGAGGTTATGACTTAATACAGCTTGAATTGTGTGATGTACAAGAGGCTAATCAACAGAGAAAGAAGGGGAACAAGGGATGCTTTTGCTTCACTGTTCCTCTGCTTTTATGTGGCAAAAGAGGAATCAAAAAGCCACCAAAAACCAGAAGTCATTTTCTCTTCCCTTGAAGAAGGAAAGTTAATGGGAGCATCAAGGTTATATAAAAAGTCATGTGTTGCTGTAATTGGAGAGAAAGCTGTGTTTTAGCTTAATTCATATTTCCTAATGCTTGTTTTCTGAAAGTGCTGTGGTGGAATAACATTGTCGTAATTCTCTCTTGGCAGCATTCCTTGCCTTCTGAAGTAGGTGGTTGGCTTGCAGCTATTAAATTCCTTTATTTTTAGCAGTAATCTATTCCTGGATAAAACACAGCAAGTCAGAAGTGTAACACTAGTGCCTCACTAGAGAAGTGGTTTATTCCTAGTTTCCATTTTGCATGCACAGTTGCAGGATGTGGATTGCATCCATTCAATCCACAGTTCCATGACTCTAGGAAGCGTTTCCTGGTGAGCTCTGTTGCAGCTCAGCATTTTGGTGTCCTCACTTGTGAGCAGCACATCATCCCCAGAATACAAGAGGAAAGAGGCATGTAGAATTTGCTCTCATTCCTGAAATTTGTTGATCTGGCCTTTCACAGAGCCTTTCAAATGTAACTTGTCAAAAAAAATATAAAGTTACTGGGTTGGGTACTTTGGTTTTGGGGTTTTTTGTGGTTTTCTTTGGAGGAGGGGTGGAAGAGGGGAGTTGGTTGGGGGGTGTGTTTGTAAATTTTTCGGTTTTTTAATCCACTTACTCAATTTTCTCTTTCAGAAACTTTACCAGGTCAGTACTTGGTGGGAAGGAATAGCTGTCACTGCTGAATGACAAAGCATCTGTATGTAACTCGATCATTCTCTTCTTAAATGTCCACTTCTAATATAACTCAGAAAACCACAGTTCTCTATCTACACAGAAGTAAGGAATATATCTGGGAATGTGCTGCAAAGGAAGGGTTTGGACAAGGCAAGAACTATGGTAGGAGCACAACAGCAAAAATTTTATCAGTTCTTTCTATAAGGAAGTGCCACTTCCTGGGAATAAGTTGCTTTCCACATTAAATATTTCACTGCTTAGAGCTGTGTTTCTTGCAGTGAAGTTTTAAACTTATATTGGGGGTTAATTAATACTGGTGACATCTTCTATTAAGACTTGAAGGCTTTCTAGAAGTTTGCTCCCTACTTTTTTCTTCCTTACTTTGTTTTGCAGTTTTTTTTAGACTCCCTTGTTAAATAGTGGTAGTTACCTTACAGTCAATAAATCTAGAGTTTAGAACTTACCTGGAGAAGTTCTTACAGCTGGAGCAGCAGGGACAAATTCAGTATCAATACGAGTAACAAAACAAGTTGGCAAAATGGATGTGAACAAAGGTATGTAACTGGGTGCTCATTATTCTCATTGCTATTTTGTTATTTATCTAAGCACTAATTGCTCTGCAGAACAGGGTTTGAATAAGAGAGATAATCTAAGGGAATACCAGATATGGGAATACTTAGGAGAGAAATTGAAAGTCAGTATACTGAAAATGGGTATTATTTCCATCCTGTCTGTGAATTTTGGTCCACATCTGCTCAAACTTCATGCTTTTATACAAGAAATACTTGGAACTTCAGGATTTTTTGATCTTGACCTATAGAAGGTACAGTTGTGTAGTCATGTAGCTTGTAATGTCTTTTTTACCTGTGGTTCAGGACTATTGGAGAGATTAAGAATGCTCATCATAGTTCTGTTGTTCTTTAAGTGCCTCTGGGTTGTTTTCTTCCTCTTTGTAATTATTCCTTTGCCCTGAGGCAAAAACTTCTTTCACTGCAGCTTCCAGAGCTTGGGGCTGGCAAACTTGATTGAATTTACCTCCATTTGAAATGATAAATGTTAAAGAGTCCCTATTGCTGCTTCTAAATATGTGTAATCATTTTATTCGTGTCCCTTTATCCCCCTGTTTGGAGATGCTCCCAACATTGTTGTGGTGTTGCCTGAACCCCAGCAGTGCTGTTTGACTCAGCAGCACACATGAATTTCATGCCTTCCTACCCAGCCTTTGCTGATTAAAATACAAATACCCAGTTTTGGCTGAAGAAAATGGGGTTTGAGCACCTGAGAGTGAGTGTTTGTGGCAGTGACTTCCAGGGTATTTTCTTTTGCCTTGGAAGGTTCCAAGCAATGCTCTGGCTCTTTAAATGTTTTTGAACCCTTCAGAGTTCTTAGCACATCTCTTGCCTCACTCATATGCAAATCCTATGTGCTAATTGCAACAGCCAAAGCATTCTTGGACACACTGAGGAATACCTAAAACATTCTTGGACATTTTGGGGAATACTGTGGGCCCACTCTGGTTCTTAGGGCCTCCTGTCCAAGGTGCAGTTGAGTTGGTTGTACAATCTATCTTCAGTGACTGATAGGTCTCAGCCAGAATGTTGCAGACTGTATCTGCTAATTCAGTAGTGACTTTCTGATTTAGGGCACACACAGGTAGTAGTAGAGAGCTCATCTTTGCTGGCTGCTCATTCTATAGGACAGAGGAGGTAATTTAAGAAGAATCTCATGCAGTGCTGTATTCCCTCTGGTTCCACAACTCTATTATTAGAGAAAACTGGTTTTGGAGTCTTCTCACCTTTGCAACTAGAGGTTCTGGCTGTACAGACACTGCTGGACCACATACTCCTCCTTTAGGCAGAGCTAATACTGATAAATACTACTAAATACCAGTCTACCAGTCTGACAGTTAACTACCAACTCTGCAGATGCCTCAGAGAACATGAAACATCTCTTCATCCATCTCCACTCTTTAAAGACAGATAACTGCTTTGTTCCAGCTTTAAATAGAGTTTGAACTGCTCTGAACTGTCTGTATCTGTTATGCTGTCCTAAATTATTCCAGTACGTGTTCCATTTTCTCATGGGAATCTGTCTAACTAAAAGGTAACATTCTTTTTTCTTGTGGGAAGCTGTCCCAGACCAGCTGGAGAGGAAGAATTATTGTCAGCAGCTATTTACTAACACTAAAAGGAAAGAGGAATTAGGTCTCGTTTGGGTTTGCAGGAGCAAAGCATGTGCATGCACAAATTCAAGGTGGTGATTTTAGTCAAAGTGTTCATACTAACAATTCCATATTCATGCAGCTGTTTTGGTTTTTGGTCACTGCATTAGGGGAATTGGCATAATTCTTGGAGTGTTCTTCATTTCCTTCTGCAGTCTGGGCTGCTCAAGGTTTACCCAGACAGTAGCCAGGGTATGGCTGTGAGGGAATCAGGAGCTGCCATATTAACAGCACGGTATTACTGGAAGGGGCAAGGAAGGAAAGAAAATCAGTGATGTGTCAGATCAGTGCTTAAGATAGATATTATTTATAATCTTGACCCTTAATTACTTGGCTCTCTGTAATTCTATCTTGGATCTTCTATGTTGTTTTTTTTGCTCTGCACTCACTTGTCTGTAATTAATGCCCCTAGAGACACTCGTCTTGCCATGAGTGTTTAAGTTTCTGTTGCCTTTAAACAGTGCAGGAAAAGGATATTTTATTCAGTGCATGTGCAAGAACTATTGATCTATCCAACTGTAAAACCAAAGAGTGGAAATTGCAACTGTAAAATCAAGTGAAGTACACATTAAAAACAGGAAAAATGTAACATAAAAGACATAAGGATCTAAATGGATTTGTCCAGTCCAGACTGTGCTGTGATCCTAGAAGAACCCAAGATTCACCTCAGCTGGCTGCAGTGCAAGCTCTACATAAGTGAGAGGTTGGTGGTATCTATAATATTTGCATAGAAATTGTTCTCAGTTAAAAAGAATTGAAATTTTTAAATTGTTCTCTATCCTGGCCTAAATTGCCCCAAAACAGCAGCAGTTCCCTTCAGCTGTACTTTTGCAGGATGTCCTGTTGCTATATTCCAGCTGAAGTGATGTTGTTATTTCTTAGGTTTTCATACATTTTTGTATTTGGTGTTGCTTTTAAGAAATGTGTAAAAAAACATGGTGGGCAAGGGGTGGGTGAAGATGTGGGATCCAGATTGTGCATCAGGACCCCATTTCATGTAGCACTGACATGAAGCTGCTTTGGGGCAGGATGATTCCTTACTGAGCTGTACTGAACTTTTGTCTGATGTGCAAGGTTTTTGGAGCATAAATTGTACCTTGATTTTAAAAATGACAAACATTGTTGCTTGATTAGTAATAGAACCGCAGCCTCTTTCTCCTTCTTCATGAAGTGTAGTGAAACAGATCATGTTTGGTTTTGAATGGTTTAATTTAAATAAAGAAAACTATAAACACATAATTTTGCTATTAGAAAGGCTGAAGTGCTGGCCAAGAGTATGACTTGAAAACAAATTAGGGCCAGAATTGTCTTACAGAATTAAACCTTTATTGGTAAAAGCTGACCATCCTTGTTGTGATCCCTACATTGAAGAGCTGGGTTTTGGCCAGGCATGACTTGATTCAATTCCTATCCAAATTAAACTGCTATGAAGTTGCTTTGCTTTCACTGAGTGCTTTTTGTAGGCAATTAATCAATATCCCCTGGAGAGCTTCAGCAGAGGCTGTGGTTATAGTTGCTCAATCACTGAGGTTGCCAAATAATCACATGCATTTGTTTTGTTTGGGAAAACTTCCTGTGATGATTTGTTTAAAAAAACCAACCCAAAACAACCACAGACCAATCATTGGGAGTGGCAGTGGGGGGTGAGTGTGGGATGCAGAACCAAAAAGCCATGAAAAGCCCTCTCAAAATCCACATACTATGTGGATTATCTGGAAAAACTTCACTAGACAAACCTGCAGTCTTAGATGTCCCAGTAAGTGAATCAGAACTGCTTTAGGTACAGTCCAGGGATTTTTATCTCCCTAGACTTATGGTCCTATCCTATTTAGCATCCTTCCTCCTGCCTTCCAACTTGGGTTTAGTTTAATGCCCATTCTTGATGGTCTTTGCTTTGAACTCCCTGGTCAATGTCTCAACTACTAATTGCTACGAATGCAGACATTGCTTCTGTTAATAGTAAAGAGGATGTGTTTCTGTGATCTCTTTTTAAGAATTAGTAAATCTGACATGACTAAAATGAGCCTGTGGTGTAACTTTGGGATATAGGAGAAAAGCTGCAGCAGTGCTGGTTATTCCACAGCCAAGAACTTCTTTTCCTGAAGCAGAAATCCTTCTGATTTGCATCTCTCTGATGGAGATGGCCATTTGGATGAGCACATGGAATATGCTTTCTTGTGGATGCTCTAAGTGGTTCATGGGACCAGAAAACAAAGTCAACTTAAAAATCAACAGTGAGAGCAGAATTCAGCTGAGGGTGTGGGCAGAGAAAGGGAGTGGAAGCCATGTCCTGGCTGTGCTTCTTCCTTTCCCTGTGAGCTGCTGTGCCTCGAGAGGAAACGGCTGCTGCTTTAGCCCCTGGTAACAAATGTGCTAAATCCACACCCAATCTTGGGAATCATGTTTAGAAATTTGTTATTTGTTGATTTTTTTTTAAATTTTTTTTTTGTAACAAAAGTCATTGGTAACATTAATCTCAATTAAAATGCTACCCTGTAATTTCAGATTGACCTGTGAAATTGAGATATGTAGAAGGGAATGTTCTTGTCACTTCAGTTAAAGGAAATTATAGCCATGATTAATGTCAAGTGGAAAAGGATTATTTTGAAAGCAAGCTAGGACTGCACAGAATAATGGAGAGTTATCTTGGAGAACACTCATGTAGAACATGAAAAGAATAAGCTAAAAATCCAGCTGAGAGAATCAGGAGAGGACAAAGCTAAATTTAAAGCAAAGCAAGCTTCTTAAATAAAAGGTATTGATATATAATAAATCTAGGGAGTTCTGTCAGATTACAGGGCTTCTTTACCTACTGTCTGCTTCCCAGGAGTTCCTTTTGATTAATGCAGTTGTCCCTGAGCAGCAGAGCATCACGTTCTGTATTCAGTATTGCCATCTTGTTTGATCCTGATTCTTGTTTTACCTGCTGCTTTTTCTCTAAGCCTCACCTGCAAGAACAATGGGAACTAACACTCCTCATTTTGGGGTTTTTTTGTTTTGTTTTATTGTCTTTGGTTGGGTTTTTTTGTTTGGCTGTTTGTTGTTTTAAGTGTTCAGCCTTTGTGGCTGCAGTGAAAAGCCTGGATGTCTGAAAGGAAGCACACCAGGGATGCAAAACTAGAAAAGCAAGGAAAAACAAGCCAGAATTTACTATGTGTCAAAATTTCTAATTCAAACATTCTGGATTTAGATTTTGGTGGACTCATCTCACATCCTTGAAGGGTTAGGGTGGAAAATGAGGGAGGTAGCACAGGGTGATGTGTGGAGAAGCATGTGTGCATTTATTTTCCTTTGTGGTGGTTCTGAATTGCATAATTGTCTCCCCTGGGCTCAGAGAGAGCTGTCTCAGCAATTCAGAGCTGCAGCAGCTGAAGAGGCTGTAGGGAAGTGGGGCTGACACCCTTCAATAGGGCAAAGAAGAGAAGGGGAAGGAATGTGGGTTAGAGGTGTAGAAATCCAGTGTTTCAGAGAAACTCCTGAAGTCTCCAGAAGCAGAAAAATCAAGAATGAAAAACAAAAAGACAAAATAATTCTGTAAATAATGATTACCAATTTGATAAAATGAGCACTTGAAAGACGGTATTAAAATAATAAGAATTTCAGAAACCTTGAGAGACATTATGGCCAAAATTTTCATTATGTGTATTGCTGGTTTTGTTTTTTTCCCATAGAGCTGTATTTCCTGCATCAGATACTACAGGTTATGTATCTAAATTTGAAATTCTAATTAAATGGGTTGCTGTAAGTGCTGTGTGGAGAAAATTACTATGTTGGTTTCCAAATTGCATCAATCTCATGCTGTCATCAGATGAAAGAAAAAAAAAAAAAAAAAAACGGGGGCTGGATCAATCACATTCCTAAATTTTCCTCTAGCAACAATGGCACATTTTATTAGTGTTACAGGGCCAGGTGATTTAAGTGAATTTTATTTATCTTCAGACATCTAAAAATTAGCAGTCTAGACACCTTGTAGAGACTCATGGCCTGGCACCCCCGGGGGGCAAATCATCCCATCCCAAGGTAATTGTGTCAGGTAGGAGGGATGAGTCACTCTGAGGAACCTGTTCCCGTCTGCTGCCCCAGGAGTGTGGGGATGTCTAGACGCCCAGCATTTGGATAGTTAAGTAAGAAGAATCCCACCCTGCACCACAGGAGCTCAGATGTTTTCTTTGTTATTCACTTGAATTAGTTTTCAGTTTAGATGTATGTTTTCCCTCTCTCTCTTCCCTAGACCAAGCCAGTAGGATCAAGCTTACATGAACCTTTTATCACACTGAGGAACTGAAAGGGAGATTTCCCAAACAGGCATGAATACAGCTGGCATCCATCTACCAGCTCCTTTCTTAACTGTGCTTTTGTGAGATTCTTTTGTTACCTTTAGGGGTTTTTCTCCCCAAATTGTGCTTTATGTCTGCTATTTCAGCCAATGCCAACAGAAAACTTTATTCAGATTGTCAGCCAAACTAAGGATTACTTCTTGTGGAGCTGTGAAAGTGCCTAGTAAACAGCATCTGGGAATTGAGAACTCCTGGAGGTGCTGGGGCAAGTATACAGACACAGCACAGTGTTTAAGATGTTGCAGGCAGGGAGACTCTTCCTGTGTGGTGCACATGCTGGGATCCAGAGCTCTCAGCCTGAGCTATTCCAGTGCCTGCACCAGGTTCTGTAGGAAGCCCATTCCCTCCTTTCCAGGCTCCACTGTCTAATTTAGCTGCAGGGTTGTGTGTCTTACTGTACAGGCAACAGGTATAGTGCCAGGATTCAACTCAATCCATAGTGTCTTTTTATGTTCCTTATTGAAGGATAAAATCCAAAGCTCATGTGATGTCAGAAGGAACAGGATTTCCTGGATTTATATTTTTCAATCCAAGGAGCAGCCTGTTTCTAAAGCAAGAGGGGATGGAAGAGTTTGAATCAATGACATTTCCCCTTACAAACCAATTTAAGTGTGTAGAGTCTTTGAGGAGATTATGTAAAATATGAAATGATTCCTGAATTGAGTTGCACTTCAGTCCTTCATGAAGATTATTATGGAATTTGCACTGGCAAGAATTCCACAAGGATTGCTGATAAATACAGAATGTGCTAGTCTATAACTGATGTCTTTTATCTTTTATCAGAGCCATTCCAGCCCCTGGACTGCCACAATCAGTGCACTGCCCCTGACAGATTTCACCTGTTGCAGGTATGTGCTGGGCTTTTACTACATTATGGTCCCTACCTGCATGGTAAATCTACCAAGATATTTATCTAATTGAATTTATGAAGGGCATTTCATCACAGCTAAATACTTCATGGTCTTGCCAATTAAATTACATCAATCCTATAGCTGGGAAACTTTGGGAAATTGGAGGTCACCATGGAAACCTTCACTGGAGCAGGAGATGAAACTGCTGTGTTGATCAAGTGAGTAATCAGTTACGTACAGCCTAAATGCAGTGCAGTGCACCTCCCCTGCCTCTCATGGCTGTGTCGTGCTGGGCCTTTTCCCCACAGCCTGGCTAGGGCTCTCTTGACTTTAAAAATGCTCTTTGTATGAAACTGAGTGAGCCCTGCCCTTTTCAGCTGGGCTCACAGGGCTGTTTAAGGTTAACATGGCAGCTGAACCGCAGGCCAGTTCCTGTTTTGCTGTCAATATTGGGAAGAGGGATTAGGACTAATGCTTCTCCTGTTACTCAGAAATATTAACATCCTAAGCTTAAAATAATCAAGTAACTGAATGGTATTTCTCCAAGAGGAGCAAAAAGAATAAAGAAAAATGGGGATATACATGACATGTATGTGTGTATACCTGTACAAACAGAAAAACCCAAGTTTTTAATCCTTCCCCTGCTTTATGCCTCTGGGAAGGAACACAAAGCTGGCCTGCTTCATGTGCATGAAGCCTTGTTTGTTACTCTGCTCTGGAGGCAGCGGTCTCCGAGACCTGAAAGAACATGCAGTCATTTCCTAAAGAGTTAAACAAAATCCCTAAAGAAATGCAGATCACCTATCTTTCAGTTTTAACACTCTGTACTTTCCACTTCTCAAATTTCATTTTGTCCTACCAAAAAGAGAAGCATCCATTTTGTAACCGAACAAACTCCTCCACACTACCCCACCAGTTAAAGATCCCTTTTCCTTTCACAAACTTAAGTGGTTTTGCATAGCTTCTTAGATAATAAAATTATGGGAATACTTCACACATCAGATCCTTCAGGCACTTCTACTGCTAACGTAAACAAAAACTAAATGCAAGATTGACGTTGTTCTAAACTGCAAAATATTTGAAGATAAAAATCCCCTCAGCTGGCTGCTTTCCTCACTCCAGCCATGTATCCATGCCAAGTGTAACTGTTGCCATGGCTGCTTCGTCAACTCATTAAAAATAACAGTTCACTCCTCTCCAACTACTCTCCCTTAAAGGAAAGGGATGTGGGCTCCCTAAATTAAACCCAGACAAGCCTGTGTACTTTTACAGCACCACTTAAAAGGAACTCCTACCTGAAGAGTTAGTCCCTGACCATCAGGGAAAGGCCTGAACCTGTTTGAGAGAGTTCTCGGTCTTTTAGAAGTGAAGCTTGTTCTGAAATGCCAGGATAGTGGTGGACCTAGGAAGACACTCTAACTGGCTTGCATCTTGCTGAATAACAAACAGCTCCTTCTGAAATAATGACAAGTTTTTTTTGGGGTATATCTTGTGTTGTATGTAGAACCACCCTGCCATAAAAAAAAAAAAAACCCTCAAAGCCATGTTGATACAGTGTCCATTAAATCACTGTTACACCCTGATGCTGCAACTGTAGCTGTACAGCTTTTCCCTTTCCTATCAGAGCACAGCTCCCAGCCCAGAGCTGTTTCTTTTGGCTTTTACAGATACAATTGTTCCAGGCTAGAGCTGTGCCTACAGATCTTTGCCCCCTGAACTGAGCCAGGATCTGCCTGCTGGGCAAGAGGAGTTGCTGTGGGCTCTGGTTCCCTGGCCAACAACATTGGCGATAAAAAGGAGCAGTGATCAATTTACAGGAGATTTATGCAAGATGAGGGAAAAAGCCACTACCTTTGTGTGATATTTTGACCTATTCAGCCACTAGACTCACACTCTTGTCCCATGTCATATTCATTCAAATAATTTGAATCATGGCTTATTTATCAGCTTCCAAGTATCAACCTCCTCCCAAATTTAGAGGAATCCTTGTGGTTCCACATAGCCCAAGCCCTTGCACCCATCCCAGACCAGGACAAGGCTGGAGCTGAGCAGCATTTGAAGCAAACACTGCTTATTTATCAACCACAGTTGATAAATGGAGGTTTCTCAGATGAGCACAAGCCCACCACCCTTCACAGTGCTGTACCAGCTCCCTGGGAATTCACTTCTGAGTATAAGCATGAATTAGCAATAGATTCTTTTTTAATCAGCCTCTGTAGCTGCTTGCCTGGATTGCAACATAAGCCATGAGAATTCATGGCTCAGACGCATCCTAAATTTTTACGGTTCAGGAGTGCACTGAAATGATCAAATTGTTTGGATTTACACACTGTTCTGGGGGAAAAGCACTCAAAGTCCAAATAGCATTCAGAGGGAAGCTTCCATCTGCTAAAAGAGCAGGTCAGATAAGCCACTCTTAAAAAAATTTTGTTCTGAATCCAGCCTCCTCCTTTTCCCACACACCATAAAGGCTTCTTCCTGCACTGTTCCCCAAGAAACAGAACTGCATAGCAGTGATGAAAGTGTTTTGACTTTTAGGAACGGATCAGGTGATTTGGAACACCCCTCCCGGGGGGCAAGAGGCTGAAGCTGGGGTTGTTGAACCTGTGTAAGATTCTTCTGACAAGGGCAGGTATTGACAGGGCAAGGGGGAATGGCTTCAAACTGAGTTTTTAGGCGAGATAAAAGGAAGAAATTCTTGAGCAGATTGCCCAGAAGAACCTGTGGCTGCCCCATCCCTGTAACTGCTCAAGGCCAGGCTTAATAAAAGTTTGAGCAACCTGGTCTCTTGGGAGGTGTCCCTGCACAACACAGGGGGGGGTAGGAACTAGATGTTCCAGGATTCAGTGATCAGAACATATTCTTGGAATTCTCAGATTTCATACCTAAGCACCACTGCAGCTTGGACAGATGCTACTACTGCTATGATCAGTGACAAGGCAACAGCTGAGGATTCACCAGACAGGTCCTTTTCAAAACCCACACCTGACAGCGTTAGGGTTCCTAAATAAGAACTGCAACCTAATTGTGAATTTCAGAGGATCAGAGTTGCTGTAACTGGTAGGAGAGGTGTAACATGCAGCTTCTCTCAATGGTCCTGGCAGTAAAATTATACCCAACACTTAAAAATAATATTAATAAAAACCATTATCATGTATCAGTTACAGTGGTTTAATTTTGACTGAGACTTCACTATGGAGAATTGAGCACTCTGTTTACATTAAGTACAATGCCACTCAGTCAACAGGAACACAGAAGTGAGACCAACCCAAAGCCATCCCATTCCAGATTAGCCACACATTTTGCACTTGAGCACTTAAAAACTTCAAGCAGCAGTAAAGACCATGAAGGTGCTACCCCGTCCTCATCTATGGAGAGGCCACTTTGATGTGCACACACTGCAGTAAGCACCATTTTTACATCAGTTTGAACAACCCAGACCTGTTCACACCACATGAGGTTTTCCCAAGTCACATGATGTTAATTACACCTTTTTGTGGCATTTTCTACTGCTTATGTTCTAGTCTGCATTTTTATTCATTCTTTCTGTAGTTTTCTCAACTGGAGTTCCTAAGTCAGTGATCAGTTAGCAACAACCCAAACTGCACAGTCTCCATGCACTGGTATATAAACGGCTGAAGTAAGGACATGTTAGACTGGGCAAGAATACAAGGCTTAGTTACTATGTCAAGGAGCCCGCAGCTGCCAGCTCAGCCTTCTCCAAAATGTGGCAGAAAGGCTTAGCTGCAGATTCTGTATCTATTCCCAAGTTTTGACTTGCACATGCTTCTACCTTTTCCTCTCACCTCTGGTATAAATGGAGTTGGAAACCACTCTTTCCTGACTTGTAGTTCCTCTCCATCTTCCCTCTGCAGTGCACAAGAGCAAAGTGCTTCAATACAGATTACCCGAGAGACAAAAACTATTACAGCACCACACACCGCTAAACCCACCAGGAGTTAACAGCAAGGTTTAAAGATAAACTGACAAACTTGGAGCAACACAACACTATTAGAGAAACAATAGTAAATTTCACTTCACAGCACCTTATTATATTTAAAAATGCAATTCTTGAACAGAATTCTGAACTAGGACTAAATGAACCCTACAACTACTTGTATTCACCCATCCTGTTGAGCACTGAAGTGCAGAACCTTAGTGCCTATTGCACACACACCTGAGCCTGCACATGGAGTAAGGAGTAAAGTCTGCCCCCCTGTAGTTCTAACAGTGACTACATCCCTCTGCAGATAGGGAAGAGCTATGGGCTTCCCAGGAACAACACACCATTAAATGTTCAGGGAAGCCCCAGAATATCAGCACTCACCACTGCTACCGAGGTGCAGCTCCATCGCTCACAGCCAGCTCTCAACCTCGAGCCACTGAACTGCAGCTGAGCATTCCTGTCTCCCTTAACCGCACCCCACACCAGTATCCTGCTCTCCCCTAAAGTACTGAATGCACCCAATTTCTGAGATGGTACCATGGCATTCTGCTAGCACTCAAGCTCAATACCTTTCATGCCATTTGGCTGGTACAGCACAGTACCTGCATTTCCTGGGCTCCACACTGTACAGAAGTTCCCAAGGCAGCAGCAGAACTCCCTGACAGATCATGGCTCACTCAGGAGGTCAGAGCTGTGACTGGAGCCAGGGAGCCCTCCAAAGCAAACTGACCTGCTTTTCCAGCCACAGCATTACAAGATGCTCCAGGCCAACTCCAACTCTCCCTCCCTTTCCTCAAAGCAAGCCTAATTATCAGCTCTAGTCCTTTTCTTGGGCTCCACTTCTGCACCTTCTGTGATGCATTAACAGTTTACAGGCTACAGCACTCACACCACTGGCAAACAAAGCTCCAGTCCAGGAGCCACTACCCTTTTGGGCACTACAAATACACCTTTCTCAAGTATCAACGAGGACAAAAAAATTCACTGGGGACAAGGTTCTAGGAAGTAAGGTACTTTTGAGTATTTAATAGATGACATTTCAAGCCTGTACAATGCAACATCATTCAAAACTCTTTTGTAGGGATTTTCTGCCAATCTGATTTGGTAAACAGGCAGCTAACAGACAATGCCACTTGATTCAGAAACATGCATGTGGCCTGGGGGAAGCTCAAAGCATTACCAAGTCAAAAGCACATACTCACTGATAAAGCATACATTGGACCACAAGGCAAACCCCTACCATTTCTTCAGCAGAATTCCATCATTTTCCTCCTGTCACAACACATCTGTAGTAGTGTCTCATCTTGTCTGTGACCTTATTTAGAATTCATCTGCGTATCCAGACAAGGAGAGTAAAAATAATTTCAGGATGGCTGCAACCTAAGACAACTCCCACTGATGTTTCCTTTCTTAAGTGAAGAAGTCATCAGCCAAAGCTTTTCTACTGGGAGACATTCAGAAACAAGTCAAGTATCACAATGTTTATTGATAGATACAAGTATATAAAATCAGGGCATGAACATGTCTTGATAAATTAAGTAGACTTAATTTCAGTACTGTAAGAGGGACCAATTCAAATTTCTCACCATGGCATGTTTCACACCCACAAAAACCTCTTCCAAAGGGCATTAAACCATCTCTTCAGCCGATCAGTTTTTGTGCAAGTAAACTGTTCCTTTTTAAAAAAGACTTGTGCACTTGCCCAGGCTCAAGGATATTAAAACCTAGCACATGAAGCCCATTACTAGAGGTAGAAATACAGGCAAATATACTATTACGGCAACAACCATCGATTACAGTTAAGGATTCTCTGTAACAACCAAATGGATAATCAAATATTGCAACAACTCAAGTATTACACTGAGCAAAGTGCATTTCTACAGTATTCAGTGTTGCTATTCAGTTTCTAACTTAAAAACAGCCTATGGTAACTGGCAGCAAAGAAGACCCTTGCAACAGACTGCTTCTGCTCGAGAACTTAGGATGTAATTATTGCATGCTGCTAATACACTGTTATCTAAACATTGAAGATACTCTAAAATATTTTTATTGTAGACTATTAAGACATACTACAAAAACCTTTCGCAGAGAACATCCTACTGACATACTTCTGCTTTAAATATTGTGAAACATTACAGCGGAATGAATTTTCGCAGTGGTTAGGTCAAATGCAGTTACATCATAGCAACAGTATGTTTGCACAATTTAAGGCTTTGGCTGGTTCTTTAGTCAGCTTCTTCTTCAGATTCTTCTTCTTCAGCTGTTTCCAGCCAGGTTAACCACTGGTTTACCTGCAGTTACACAAAATTGGTTTAAGGGAGCAGGAATTGTTTCCCCATTAGCTACTTCTGCAGAACACTCATCTTCCTCCCCAAACTCATCTTAACCCTTGTTCAGCCACACCTGCACCACACACAGGCCTCCAGCAAAGAGAAGAGATTTAGCTCATCTTGCTTTTAACTCCTTCCTAGTGAAATATTCCATGAACTTTCTAGATCTTTACAAGTCTTAGACACTACAAAAAAAATAAAAGCTTTCTCAGACACTCCAGAGCAACAGAAATAACAAAAACCCAAAATTATATTCTAACAATAGCAGATTTACCTGGAATAAAGCTTTGCCTTTCCCTGGAAACTCTTGAGTAATGTCTTCTTTCCACGCCAAGAAGGCTTCTTCTTCAATGATCTCCATGTCATAGAAATGAACAAAGAAACGCAGTAACATGCCTATGGAAGTAAATTCAAACTTTGTTAGCCTGATAATCTTCTTAACAGCTTACTCAATGTAAACAGAAGCAGGGACAAGCCAGTTCAGGTAAGACCTCAATGCACTTACCTTTTGGAAAATTATTGTTGTAGCAGTGCACCTGGAGTGCATATAAAGCACTCACTTGCAGATCAACATGGTCATGGAGGAACTTCTGCATCACTGGCTTGAAGGAAAGAAGCAGCTGTTTTTCTTGTTCAAGCTGCTCTTTAGATGGAGCAGATGAAGAATCCGATTCATCACTGGGTGGGTTTACTTCACTAGAAATATACTGCAAGAAACTGGACAGAAAAAAAGCCAAGCTAAGTCCTGCAAACTAAGATCAAAGCACTTGACACAGTTATCGCTACAGCCATCCTGCAGTTAGGAGCAAGCACATGACTTTTTTGTGGGTCACAGTGCACTACAAAAATCCTTGTTTTGCCTTTGTTACAGCTCTATATTTTAGAAAAAACACATTGGCCTGGACTTCCTCCCAAAGAAAACCCCTCCCTTCACACTGATGCAAGCCTGGAGACTTGCTTTTATTCTCAAATACAATGGGATTTTACTAGATAAGGTTCACTGAGAACAATCCGTCTCCCCATGTATCGCATCTCAGATTTCTGCAGAGCTACATTTGAGCCTCTACAGAGAGTGCCTTACTGCTAGCTTAACCATGCAAGTACCTAGAATACATCAAAACAGCAATTCACCTGGTCATCAATATATTCACAAATCCCTTATCTACATGAAGCTTGGGTGAAATGTTATCTTTAATCCACTTATAGATGGCTTGAGGGGATGGATCCGATTTGATTTGCTTTAGCAGTTCCTTCTCCAGTTTCAGAAGCGGGAACAAGAAGCTAAGTCCCTTCCCTTCCAAGATCTCCAGCATGCGGTCCTTGTTCTGGTCGATCTCTGACAAGGAAATAAAGACATGTGTTAGTGCTTCCCAAGAGTTCTAAGTGAAGGGTCATGGCTCCAGCCACCCCTTAAGAAACATCACTCTTAACAATTATGACAGCTGTAATTCCACCAAGATAGCCCTGCACGTTATTCTACTCCGGCATAAACTAGAACAACATCTCTAGGATCATCTTAGGATCAGGTGACAGAAGAGCTCTGTGGCAACTCTTACCTGGTAACATTTTCTGCATGTTCACTTTGCTTTGTTGGAACAATTCTGTTAGCCATTCACGGTCTTGTAACTTAGCTAACTGCTGAAGACAGAGCAGGAAGAGAGGGAAATGGGTGCCACTTTCCAGTGGTTGAGCCAATTCAGAAATGCTCACCAGGTCTGAAATAATGGCACGGGCTGCAAACTGTGCTAAGTAGGATTTCACCAATGGGATGTCCACCTCCAGTTTGGGGCACTGGTCCAATACATTCAGGAATGCCTAAGAAACAGTACACACAGGATGAAATCCTTGATTCTGTTCCTGTGCAACATAATACTCATAGAATATCTTCTGTAATCACTTGCAAAGAGGATCCCAGATTCCAACTGCCCAAATACTACATGTCTTTTCATTACTTCTTATGCCCCTCATAGGTTCACTTACTATTTTTACCTCCCCACATTAACAAGACTTAAAAAATATTTGCACACTGCCTTTCCAGCAGCTACACACCATAAAGAGACAAAAAACAAAGACTGCAAGATTATCAGACTACAGTACCTGCATAAAGTTGTCACTGGTGGCTATTCCCTCCTGCTTGAGCAAGCTAATCAAAGTACTTGCTTTCTCTTTGTCCTCATCTGATCTGTCTAGGGATTGAAGGATTACTTTGCTCAGCATCTCAGGAATGAAGTGTTTCGGAGCTCTCATTTCTCTCACAGTATTGACAGCATCATTAGCATTTCCATTGTTCAGATACTCAGTCACAACAGCCTCCTGGAGAAGAAAGAAGTACAGTTGAACATTCTTTTTGAGGAGTACATCCAAAGCTCTAAGACCCACTACTGCACACTAACTTACAGTTTGTTTAAGCAGCTCTTCCTTAGAAGGAGGTGGTTTCTTGGTGGTCTTTGCAGGCTTCTCTTGTATAAGTGGTGGATTTGTTTTAAGACCAAGTTGAGGTGGCTGAAAGAGACCAGAATTTATTTCTTTGCAGCACATCTACCTTTACTTGTATCAAGTTTTACAATACAACATGTAAAAAAGCAGATGGAACTCAGGTTTCAGATGTTCTTTTCCAAGTCTTTCCCTGCTCTGTGCAAAGACCTCTCCCCCTCCCTTCCCACATTAAAAATTAAGTTTTCCCAAGTATGAACAGGAAAGTATAGCCAACAACATACAGCCATTTTTTCTATTTACCTGTCCCAAAGGCGGTGTCTGAGTGCGTGGTGGTTGAGCACTGGGAGGAATCATAGTTATCTGGGGCTGAAGCTTTGGCACTTGGTTTTTATTCATTAGAAAAGACTGAGCAGGTCTCAGGCTAATCTGTAAACAGTAAGTCGAAGAAAAACTCAACTGTTTATAAAGTATTCTGACCAACAATACACAGCCACGGACTCACTCCAACTGATCTCACTGAAGCATGACTCCATTTCTACAAAATTAACACTCAAGTACAGATGAAGCCACATGTGTTCAGAAACTCCCCCAAAAGCAAGTTACTGGCATTTAATTCAACTGGTATAAAAATCTAGAAATGCTCCTTTTAGATGCAGTATGTTAGAGACCCAAGATAATAAGCATGTTTGCTGATGTATTTTACAGCCAAGATAAAGCTACCAAATTGCTCAGAAATCGGGATACAAGTCTGGTTAACACTCAAAATCACAATGCAGTTTACTCTGCATTTGAAATTTTGCCTATTAGCCAGTTCTAAACAAAAGAAAACAAAAAAATTAACCTGGTCCAGCACTTCAGGGTTTCTAAAGTTCAGGATTTTCTGAAGTTTTAATTAAATGTACTGTTATCAATAGGATGCATGGGAACTGATGTCAGAGTAGTGTTTTTGGAAGTGTGTGGGAAGGAAGGGACACCCCAAAAAATTGCCCTCATATCTCAGTCTTGCTCATAGGACGCTGGATACCCTAAGGGAAGTGGGGGGGGGGGGGGGGGGAACACAAGGTGAAAGAGGAAGGGACAAAGGAGGAGAATGAGGAGGAGGAGAAAGAGTTCCAGCATTAGTCCTCATAATAACGCGTCTTGCTATAATCATTGGGCAATATTTAGAATAGGCTGTAAATAATGTAGGCATGTCATGTACCTCATCTGCATTAAGCTGTCCTTTCTTAGAAAACCGAGGTGGCATATCCTTCGACTGTCCTTGTTGCTGGGATAAGAGTCCCTGATTCTGGGTATGGTAGAGTTGGCTTTGCCCCTATTTCAGAAAGGGAGATATAGAGAAAGAAGTGCAGATGATGGAGTGGTGTACATCATATGGTAAGTAGTACCAGAAGGACCAGAGGAACAAAGATTCTATTTGCCAGGAAGGGAGAAAGAAGGAGCAGGGGTGGTGGGAGAGTAAGCATCTATCCCTAAAAACAGGGCTATCTTTTAAATAAAACACACCGTTCTGACCCACCAAAGCCACATGCACCTTTTCTTGCAGTTAAAAAAAAAAAAACAAAAACAAAAACAAAAAAACCAAGAAGTGTATGTACTTCTTTCATCTTTTGTACAATTTAAAAAGTGGTTTAGAATTTTTGTATCAGCTGAGCATCAGTTATCAGAATCAAATCTGAATAGGTCTTTCAACATAAACAGACTACAATCCATAACATACGCATCTCAGGAAGTGCTTCTAAACAAGCTGAAATCACTGTGTGAACATCTCCCTTACCTGACTTTTCAGAAAAGATTTGCCTAGGTCTCCAAACTGGGATTGAGCAGAAGGCATGAGGTGACCCCCATGGCCATTGAAGAGTTGGTTTGAACGATGGCGTCCCATGGTGGGTGAGAATCTATCCTGAATAACCCCTGGACCAGTACCAATTCCGCTACCTGGATTAGCAAGGAGACCCATGACAGTTTTAGTTCTTACCCAACACAGCAGAGCCACAGCCATCCCATCACCCCTGCAGTGCCACTGTACCTGGCATTTGTCCAAACATATCAGCAAGCCCTCCGAGTGGGTCCCTGTCAAGTTTCATCCTGGGTGGCATAAAGGGTCCCTCCAGAAAGAAGTCGCTTCGCATCCCTTGAGACATAGGAGCAGGAATAAAAACTCCCAGATCCTTTGAAACAGGAATTATAACTCTGGTCAGTTTCAAACAGCAGCCTCAAGAAATCCAAGTTTTTAGCCCCCAGCTACTGAAGTCCATCTGGTTTTAACCCTCAAGTCAACTGTCACACTGTGAGAACTACTCCCAAAGGTACAGCACCACCAAGCCAGGCTCTGGACCTTACATGGAACACTCACTTTTACTGCATCTTGACGGATTTGATTGATAGTCTTTGGTCCATTGTCAAGAAAAGCTTTGCGAGGAACCCAGTTGTGTTCTCTCAACTCCACAGTATCCTTGGAACAGAAAAAGGTTATTTAAGAAAGGTTTCAAGACAATTTTACAAGAAAAAAGCAGCAGGAAGCCATTTTATCATCATACCTGCAGCAGGAAACGAATCCTTGCTGGCAATTCCTTACTTGACATCAAGGAGCGCATACGGGCAAAGTACTGATCCATTAAGGACTGGGGAAACAAAAGTTATAAATTGGGGTAATTCTATCAGTGACGTTTTCACAAGGCATTCAAGACAAAATAATGCAACAAGCTGCCCTTTTCTGCCATCTCTAGCTCCCTGATGACAGTTTAAAGATCTAATGCATCAAGACACATCAATCAGAGATAAGCAACACAGCCAAAATTCTGTTCAAGCTTACATTCCAAATTCTCATCTCTCCAATCACCTAACTGTGCTAAAAATAGTTCCTCAGCATATCTTTGCAAGCAGTGTTTAGAAAAATCAGTCTCACTTACATGATTTCCTGATGACCCTAACTACATCCTGGTGAAATGTTTAAAACTGTTTTAAAGATTGGCTTTTTCTATCAACAGAATTGGTCTAGGTGCCATAGCTACCACTCTTTTCTCTGAAAAATTAAACCTGTTTTGTATGTATGAATACCGAACACAGAAGATTCAGGCAATCAAAATTCTTAGCCACATAATTTAATTACGTTAATGACTGCACTACAGAGGCACATACCTTGGCTTTTGCATGATCTAATCTAGGTCCCACTGTCCTCATTATCTGACAGAGGCACTCCAAATCCTCCCCCATATCTTTGAGTTGAACTCTCTTCTTCTTTTCCAAAAGCTGAAAATTTAAAGGGGAAATTTAGGATTTAGAATTTTTATAAATGACCACTTATAATAAGCAACAAGCTTTGTACACTGACACATACAAAAACACTGTTTTCTTCTGAAGGCAAACGGACAGAATTCATTTTAAGAACTGACAATTCTTAAGCTGGTGTACTTTGAAGCACCTATGGCACACATTTCTGCCTTGGCCAAACTGCATTTTCCCTTGGAGACAATGCCTATGACTTTGAAAAAAGCTGATTTTACTTCTTAATCATGCCAAAAGATAATAGTAAAGCGACGGTTAATCATCAGGCAACATTTCTGTGGCATTTTATGAGCCTGCTCCAAGACTCCCAAAGCATCACCAACATTTCAAGATTTTTTTGTTTTCGTTTTTAAGTTCTGTTTTTGCTCCTAGCCCCCACCTAGTATGAATACTCACTGTTTTGATGCACTTATGAAGGATAGATTCATGAATAAGATCAAGCTTGCCAAGTTCTCCAATGAATTTGATGTTCCCCAGCATCTTGATCTTGGCAATGGCTCTCTGTTCCTCCTCCTCAGGGAGGAGGGGACCATCATGCTTATCATAGACTGGAAAACAAAGAAGCCTGTTTTACATGGCTGTGGGAAAAGATGACAAATAGATCCTGTATTAAAGTAGTCTTAAAACTTACTATCAACATTTCTGGTTCGGTTTTCAAATTCATCTTGAAGTTTAGATATTAGGAGGCGTCTGAATGTCTACAAAGAGAACAAAGAAGACGATTAAGCTAATCAGGTCAGCTACAAATGCATGCAAAATTTACCATTCCAGACTGAGAGATGCACTCACTGTGCTTTGCTTCTGTCCTGGATGACTCTCTGCTGATGGGCCATCAAAGTTGGGTGCATCTTCTGCCAGTCGCAGACATAGTTGAGCGTACAGCGAGCTATACTTGGGCTCTTCAAGGGCTTTGTCTACGATCTAGAGAGATTCAGGTTGAGTGAGGCAGCAGCCGGCAGTAGGGTGCAAGTGTTATTTGGAAAGTCAGTTACAAGACACAATGCATTATAACCACTCTCATCTAGAACATCCTGTCTTCTGCTAAATCAAACAAAAACAGTACAGTCCAACACTGGTCTTAACGCTGAAGCAAAGGACAAAAGCCATTGCGTGCTACTGAACAGCCTGTATAACCTTTGGCCAACAAGACCCAAATTTATTATCCCAACACCTAAGTTAGTATCACCAATCTGATCTCATGTCAAAAAGTGATGTAACAGTTACATCAGTGTCCCAAGAGGTCACCAGTGGTAGCCTTTCCAAAACTAAGAGGCTTCCTCCTCAGGAAGAGAAAGAAGGGGAGGCCAAGCAAATAAGACAGCTGAACTAGCATCTTAGATTATTTTAAAAAATCATCATAGAACCCCAATTACATTTAGTGACCATGGAGACTTCTGAATTAGAAACTTACAGCATTAAACCTACTTCCTCCACAGTAGATCCTTTTTTACACAGCAAGCAGGGGCAGGGTGCGTGCTTGATAATCCAAATACACAAAAGCATTATTCATGCTACTTCTGTATACCATCAAAACCAACCAACCCCCTGCTTTTAGCATGCAAGAAAACTGTAGTTAAATTAAATGCAACCAGCTTACCAGCAGTATGACCCCTTTTAGGATGAGCTTAGATTCTACACCCACATTGAGGAGCTCAAGGCATAGCTTGTCAAACTTTTCAGGAGTAAGCTTATTTAGTATGCTATAGAGGAACAAAAACCAAAAACACAACATACAGATATTGTAAGCATGCTAGAAGTCACTTTAGACTCAACTGATTTTTTTACTTTTTAAGTCCATTAAGAATTTTAAAGTGCAATTTTCCATTCAACTGTTTTTGGGTTTTTTTGAGCTCTTCAGACTGAAGTACCATTGAAAACACTTACTGTTTACAAGAAGTACTTTAAGTGCTTTCCCTGCTAGATTATCAGGTTGGCTCCTTGCTAAAGGACACACCTCCCCAAACTCAAGGCCCACATCCTCCTTTCTTGCAGCCCATTTCTTAGGTACACACTGTTCATAAAAACAGCAAGGAAAGAAGTAACTTTGTGAAGAACTTACCCTCTTACTTTCCTGAAGATTGCATCATGTCGTTCTTTGTCGTTTGCGGAGTCGTCATCTCGTCTAGTGCTTCGTGAAGGAATCCATTTCTGAGCGTTTTGCCCTGGGGTTTTCCCCAGGAACTCGCTGCAGAATTTTGAAGAACATGGTTATTAAAACAGTAACAAGTGGTTTAAAGAACTGCCCTTTTAACCTTTCAGTGTTCCCTTACTCAAACCAATTCCATTACTTGCTTTGTTAAGAGCACACAATTGCCCCTACAAACACTGCAATATCTGCTGCACAGAAAGTACTCTGTCAACATCAACCTCTGGCACCCGAAAGTTCTCCACACCTTTTACATTAAATACATAAACAAATCCACGCACCTTCTATCAGCCATGAGGTATACTTTGAAGGGCAGACTGGAAAGCATTTAAGGGTCTTTAACTGCCTAGGTATAACTTTAAAGCTAGCCTATTTTCAGTTCCATATTCACTATCAAGCACGCTCTGACTTTGAAACAGTGCAAATCAAAGAGCAAGATGACATACCTGTTGCTGGCAGTCTTGGGATAGTGCTGAGGTGCACCCCTACCACCTCCTCCGCCTGAAGAAGCACTGTAAAAAACAACCATAGAATACTGGGTAAGCCCAAGCATCTCAGTTTTGGTATACACATCACATAAATTTAAGATCTCAAATGAGGTTTTCCATTGCTAACTACTCAAACAAACAAAAGGTACCTGAAACGAGAAGCACCCCCTTCTGCAATCGCACTCTCCACTTTGGCGGCTTGACAACGAAGAATCTTCAAAAGAATAAAATTAAATTGACGGGGTAGGGAAAAACAAAACCTAGAAAGACAAACCAAGCATTCATATTATACTTGTTTACTATCAGCCATAGCATCTCGTTTTAAAAAGTACAAATGTTTGTTAGTGAACGAGAACCCTCCAACACCGAACTTTACAAAAAAAATAAAGCTTTCATTCATGCAATACTCGGGACAGTCACGGAAATTCCGATTTCTTTATTATAGCTGTGTTTTCCAGCGAGGGTAAGGAGAAAGAGACAACGGAATCATGGACTGAGCAAAAACCCCAAATTTACCCAAAAGCCAAGAGTACTCTCAGAGAAGAACAGAAGTACTTTCTTCCGATTACACAGCACAGTGAGTCCTTTATTGACGTGATTTAGAAACTACGATCTATAATAGCACGACAAAGCAGCCAAGTTCTGAAGTGAAAAGCACCAGACAACAAAACGCACGCTTGATACTGTAAAAGGCGTGTATTCTGCGTCTAAATTGCACACTAAGCTACCAAACAATGAAAATAGGTACCGTCCGCCTACTACCCCAACCTTCAGCTTGCAGCAAGAACCTCACTGCATTGCTCACGTAGCAGAAAGGCGAGCACGGAGACAGAAAGGCCTGGGGGAGAGGGAGAGAAGCCTGAAAGCGTCCCGGATGCGCTCGGGGCCCTCCCGGAGCCGAGCGCGACGAGATTCCCCCGCCCGCCCGGCGCGGGCACGAGGAGCGGCTGCAAACATGGCGGCGGCGAACAAAAGGCTCGGCCGCGGAGGGCGCCCCCCGCAGGAGCCGCGCGGCGCCGCCGCCGCCCACCCCAACCCTCCCCATCCCCGCCCCGCCCGCCGGGCGCCGCCCGCTGCCCGAGCCCGCCCGGCTCTTTGTTCTCCGCCGGGGCGCCGGGCGGGACCCGCTCCCCCGCACCACGGCCGCCACTCCGCGAGGCACGAGGGGGAAGCAGGCGGGATCGCCCCGCACAGCGGCGCCCGAGCCCCCAAACAGGAAACGTAGGCGAGGCTGATGCCGCCTGACGCGGCGTTTCGGCGGCTCGCTCTCCCCTCCCGCGAAGGGAAGGCAATGAACAATAGTTTAAAAAAAAAAAAAAAAAAAGTAATTAGAAAATCCTCTCGTCACCTCCCCACCAGCAGTGGGGATCCTCGGACCGCAGCCCGCTATGTGTACCGCGGCTATGCCCTCCAAAGCACACCTGGGGTGGGCACTGCGGGTGCCCGCAGACCGCGGCCAGATCACCATCCTGCAGCCGAGCCGAGGCAACTAATGGCCCGTGCGGACAGTCACTACCCAATCCCGTCTCCCTCGCTCTAACCTGAAACGCCACTACTCAGCCTCCCCTCCGCGCCCGGCGGGGACTGCCGAGCTCCTCCACCCCTTCGCTCAGCGGCGGCGGGGCTCTCAAAGCCGGCAGCGAGAGCGGCCGCCGGCCCGGGCCGCCATTTTGTGCGGGAGAAACAGACAGGCAACTGACAAGAAAATGGCGGCCACTCCGGGCAGCCGCCATTTTAAGCTGCAGCAGTACCCGCTCACTCCCGACCCCAGACCCGCGCTTCTCCCGCCACTCCCGCATTTCTCACCTTCCCTAAGGCCTTGTCAGCTTCCCCGGGTCCCGGCGGCTACCAAGGGCAGGGGAAAAGGCAAGAGAAGGGGGGGGAGGGGAAGGGAGCCGGGGACCGGGGCTGGGGAGGGGAAGGGGGGAGCGCGCAGGGACAGGGCGAGTCTCCGAGTCACCACAGCAGCAGCAGCAGCACCGGCCCGATGCCTCCCCCCGCCACCTCCATAGAGCGCCGACCGCCGCCGCCGCGTCTCGGGCGCTCGCCGGCAGCCCCACTAACTTTATCACCCTTCACGCAACCTACCCCACCTCCCGCCGGCACCCGCCAATCGCCGCCGACCGCTCCACCCGTCCTGCCAATCACAACCGAGGAAGGGGGCGGTGCCAGGGCCGGGGTGGGCGGTGGAGGGAGGAGGTTTGGTTGCGCCGTGCCTCCGCCGCAGTGCAGCACCGGTATTCACGAACACTGCTACGCCAGGGGTTGCCGGCGCCGCCGCGCAGGGCATTGGGGCCTGCGCAAGTGGCGTAGCCGCTCTATGGCGGCCGTTCGGCCGTCGCGTCCCCGTGCTGTTCGCTGCCGAGCTGCAGCCCTCACAGAGTTGCAGTGCCGGGGGCCTGCTGTGCGAGCTGCAGGCGCGTTCACAGACGGGTATTTTAATGTATATGTGCTATCATATATGTTCGTAAAATTTTTGTTTGTTTGCCGTTTTTAAAATTGTATTTGATAAATTTCTTTTAAGCTCCCTCCGTCAGCCCACATTTCAGATTTGGCTGAGGTAAAAAAATGAGCCGATAACGGACGGTAGCCCTGGGCTTGCAGTCAGAGCCGAAGGAGGATGTTTGCTATATGAGCTCCAGGAGCCTGTCTGTAGGGATCCAGTTTCAGGTTTGCTTTTGGGGTTTGGAAACTATTTCTCTGCATGTGCTTTCGGCCGTGAACCGGCCTGCCCGGGGCTACAGGCACCCCTGGGACATCCAGGGCTCGGGAGAAACGTTTGTGTTTGTCGTGGTAAGCACTCAGCTAGTGGAGTGTTCCTGCTCAGTTAAACAAAACAAAGATGGCCAGGCTTCCAGCTGTAGGTGAAGTTTGAGTCGTGGAGACTTCCAGAGACACCCGTGAGGGGTTTTATCCTTTAACAGCCCGGCTTCCATCGCAGGTCGTGGCTAAAGCGGCTGCCACCGTGGATTCCGAAAGGTCTAAATGTAGTTGCCCTGGATGGGGCAGGGTACAAAACAAGGGCTCTGGAAAGGTGAGGAGAAGCCCCACAAACACCCACATCTGCTTTGTTCACACATCCGCCTTCAGCTTTCGGTTTGTGTGACTCACGGTTCAGATGACTGGGAGAAAGTGATCCATGGAGTAACTCCCGAACCGTGCAGATGGCAAGTCCAAACACATGATCCTGCAGAACTTCCAGTTTCTTTCCAAAGACAACCTCATTCCTAATACTTTAAACACAGCGTGCCACCACGTCCCAAGGGTTATGTAAGGCCCAAAGGGGGCTGCCATGCAGGAGTTCTTATGTTGCATCTCATCTGGGATGAAGCTTCTTCAAGGTAGGTTTCCCCATATCATACCTGTAAGCATTAAACACAATTTACTCACTGGATTGTGTTATGGAAAATTTCAAACAAACTACCTGAAAGTAAGTTTTGAGCTCATATGTGTTGAATAAAGGTGACACAACTGTGACAGGTACTTGTTATACCAGAATTTTTATATAATGGCCTTTTCCCACATGTAACAATAACCACACTACTGCAAGAGCTTAGACTTCACTAGTAAATCTGCAAGAACAAAACTGTGTAGAAAGCCACTGAAATCCGTGGAGTCCATCTTGACAGGAGGCAACAATGGGCACAGAGGAAACAGCAAAGTCAACTAAATTTAAACCAGTGTTAAAACTGATGAAGATTATTGAACATTTTCAGAGTAAAAATAATAAAAAAATACTTGCAAATCTTAAAAACAGAAGTGAAAGCAGGGATTTTGTTTTGGATCCAATGGCAGAATATTCTCATTCAGTCTTTCCAGCATAAGCATTCCAATACTGTTAGACTGTAAATGCAAACTAAGAATTTATATATATTTAGGGAGGAAGGGCAGGAAGGGAAGAGGACAGATTGGAAAACCTGAAAAACATAGTAGGTGCATAGTGACAAAGTGTCACCTTTCATTGTGTTTTTTAAAGCATGCTATAAATACTTATTTCCATAACAACAGAAAATCCCCCAACATTTGGTCAATAAGAGAACAGCGATGCTTTCTTAGAGCTGTGGTTGTTTTTTAGGATTGAATGCTGAAGGATTCAGCAGGATATATGGTGTTCCATAGTTCACACTGACTTTAGCAGGTGGGAACCAAAGAAGTTTCTGTGCTTGGCTGCTCATAGCATCCCTTCACATGTGCCACACTTTGTCAGCTCAGAGACCTGCTGCACAAGTACAATTGATGAAGGCAGTGAACCATAGTGCAGAGGACAAAAAAAAAAAAAATTGTGAAATGCCTTCTATTTTATACATCTCACCTGTTCCTTAAATTCCTTCGCTACTTGCCATGGAAGACACCATTATTAATGTCTGAGAATGTAGCAGCCAAAATGTTTGTTTTGACTATTTGATAAAAAAATTACCTAAAGAATCTTTTTTTCAGTCTGTGCCCTTGACTTTACCAACAATAAAAACCCACAGCCCCTGTCCCCCTAACAAACAAAACCAACCAACCAAACAAGCAAAAC
Source organism: Cinclus cinclus (assembly GCF_963662255.1). NCBI lineage: Eukaryota > Metazoa > Chordata > Aves > Passeriformes > Cinclidae > Cinclus > Cinclus cinclus. The sequence goes on along the minus strand of NC_085051.1, from coordinate 10,773,648 downwards.
AACCAAAAATCCAAAAAGCAATTTTGTGGTAGTACCACCTTGCATCCATCAAGTCCCCTTTGTGATTTGTCCAAATTCTACCTCCCCTTAGTATTTTTCCCCTTTTTCTCTTCCACTTGCACTGGACACAAGTGATGCTTTAATTCAAATCAGGTGGTTTCCAGTTGGCATAGTGGTAGTTCTGGATTTGTTCCTGCGAGTCTGAACTTGCAGAATCGATACATAATTCCAGCCTGAGTGCAGTGCCACTGGTTATTTTGAGAAGGGATGTCTGTCAAGTGTCCTGAGGAGCCCTGTGTGCTGCAGGCTGTGCGGCACAGGAGCAGGAGTTACTGCACAGATGCAGCATCTGGCTGAGGGGAAGAGAGATGCCCTTTGCTGCACGTGTGGGAGAGAGCAGAACCTGGGCAGGCTCCTGTGAAAGCAGCCCACAAAATGTGGGAAAGGAGCTTCCAGGACTGGGAGCTTTCTCTTCCTGTTGCTGAGCTGGAATCGCCACAACTTACCCGGTGTAATATGTTGCCTTGCAGTGATTCCAAGGCTGGCCCCTGCTGGGTAGGGGTTCCAGACAGTGCTGGGGACAGGGTGGCTGGGGTAGTGTGGCACTGCACCACCCCAGTGCATCCTGCATCTCATCCCGTGCTGGATGTGGGGCTGGCCGGGCTGGCTTTATTCAGAGTGCTCCATTAATGCACTGTGGACATGCAGATAATGTGAGCCAAAGCACCCGTGTAGAGAATTACTGCACTGGCAATTCACACCCGAGTTTATTCCATGTTAGTTTTTCCAACATAATCACCCTTTGCACCTTCTAATTTTCCCAACAGTTTTTCAGCCTGTGCCTTTTCAGGGGAGCCTTATTTTTCTCCAAAACCATAGTGACCCACCTGATAAATGAAGTAGCTGGCACACACGTTTAACCAAATGTAAAATGTACTAATTTAGTTTTTCCTGTGGTAGAAGCCTCTCTCAAGAAGACCTACCCTTTAGAAAAAAAAAGAAAGAGAAAAAGAAAAAAAAGCAAAACCCAAACTGAAAAACACACCTATATTTTTAATTTAAACATTATTTTGGCACTTCTACTGAAGCAGAATGTTCTTAAGAGCAAATCCATTCATACTGTGCAGATTCACTTTTATAAGAGTTGTTTGCATTGTCTCTTGGAGAAATGCACTAATAATACATTGGGTATGTGCCTAAATTTTACAATATGGCGTGGATGGTGTTAAAGCATTGCAGAATGATTTGTGGTTGTTCTATACAGGATTTTGATTTCCAAAGTATTGGTGTTAAACTGTGTATCTGTAGAGGTCACTTTGAGTGACACTGATTTAACACTCACTGAGGCAAGAGCATTCCAATCCTTCCAAACAGTGGTGCAGTTTAAGCCACCTGGGAGGTCCCTTCTCTTTTCCCTTCCTTTGGGAAATCCATTGCAGTAGATTCCACTGAGTCTTCCATTTGATAAATTATTTTGCTTTCTTTCCATTGTCTTCTGAAATGCTGCATCCAATACTTTAACTCACCAGCTGCTCAAAACCAGACACGCTAAAAAAATATATTTAAAAATCCACCTCCTGATTCCCAATTTAAGACTCAGAAGACTTGCTGGGTTTCTCAAGTGGAACAATACGTCTGGCAGTTACAACTGCACAGGACTCTTAGGGTGGTTCTCCCTCTGAAATCTGGAAAGATACCTGGGGTGTGACTTGAGAGTTAGCCAGTGAAAACTGCCTGGAATAGTCAAGTGTCAGAGATAGTGAGATTTCACCAGGGAATGTTTGTAGAGGCCATGAGGGAAGCGAGGCAGTGCCCATAGCAGCACAGCTTGCTTTGCTTTCACAGGCCTGTTTAGAACAGGGAATATTTTTAGCCGATATAATTGTACTAATGCATAATCATCATAGCTTGCAAAGAGGAAGATTGCATATGTATTCCCAGAGTGGTTTAGGACAACAAACCAACCAAAAAATAAACCCAGCAGTGACTGTCTTCTCATCAGGTCTGGTTCAGTGAAATATATAAGCTGCAACATTTTCACATTCTCTAGTCTTCTAAAATGACAGATTTGTTCATGGTCCTTAGCTCAGCGGAGTGAGTGTGCTGTGCTGCAATTTTCTGTTTCTGGCATTGGTTAGCACCGGCTTTACAATAAAGTAGGAAAGATTTCAAATTTATAGTTTTCATTATTTGCCAGGAGAAGAGCTCTTCTTTCTCCGAACCACTGCCAGCTCATGTTTGAGTTACCTTAAAGCATGTTCATAATTTGTAATTTTTATAGCTATTAGAATTTCTATTTTCTATGCTAATATCTAATTTTGGCAGCTTTTAGGCCCTCCAGTAGCACATTTTAGTGAGTTCTGTGGTTTAATTGTACAGTGTTTAAGAAGTAATAATCCTTGTATCAGTTTTAGGATGTATTGGCTTGATTCCATTGTAATCTGCCTGCTTAAGTGGTTTTGTGGCAGTCATCTTCTATATGAAATCCTTAGCATATTCAGGAACATCTACTGCAGCTGAACACAAAGTACAGTTAGTTGAGTTGGAAGTGCATCCAAATGTCCTATAGCTGCATTGCATTAATCCTTTAAAAACATGTATTATTGATGACCTCAGAAGCATGGATGGGAACTTACTATTACTTGAAATGCTGCACATGATCTTACCTAACCAATTTTGTATTCTGTTTTTCAGTGCAAAAGATGCTGTGTCATGGTTTGTGTGTGAAGAAACAGTAGGAATACAGCACAGAACATTTATATACATTTATCTGCTTGTAGCAGAGGGCTTTTGTTGGATATAAAGTGTTATTCCTTGCTGTTTGCCTTATTTTTCCATGGATAGAAACACAGAATGGCTTCTTACAGTTTAAGGTAATATTCAGGCATAACAGTTTTCAGTGGTTGCCTTTAATATGATTTCTATTAATGAAAAAAGAGAGCATCAATTCTCTGTTAGATTTGTGTAAAGACCATGTTTTCTGATATTTAGGGATCAAAGTTCCACTTGAGCTAGAAAAAGGATGAGGAAAATCGACTTTCCCTCTAAGAGGAAACAGAAACACAGGGAAATCAGGCAATTAGTTATAAATCCAGGTTAACCTTTGGAAGGCAGTGAAGTCCTTCTGTGTTACCCATTTGAAAAGTTCACAACCTTTTAATTTAGAAAGAGATTATTATTTCTATGTATGAGTATGTTATTACAAACTTGTATTTTTAAATAGGTTCAAGAATGTTAAACCATTAGATTACAATAAACAGGATTTCCATTGTTTGATCAATGGTTCCGTTTATTAAATCCAGTCTACTTAGAGTATGTTAAAATTGTTTTTCTGTAGATGCATTTCTGTAGATTAATTTTATATTGTCATTCTTTGCTTCCTTATCCATTTAAAGCAAGTGAAGCTGCTCAAGTGTAGTTGTAATGTTTTCCTTATTTTGGTGAAATCTCTTTTGTTTTTAAAGAAATTGCATAAAGAAGGCGTTTTGGGAAGACAGATGGGAGAAGAGAACCAAAGCCACTACCAGAACATGACCTAAATCAGGACAAACATTGGAAGACTGTCACATGTTTACAAAAAAAAAAAAAAAAAAAAAAATCTGGATCTGACTCTGAAATTTCCATTAACTGGTAGGTATTTCTGGCTTCATGTGGCATGATTTCATGTCATATAGAAACGCTGGTCCAGAGGAGGGCCACAAAAGTGATCAGAGGGCTGGAGCACCTCTCCTATGAGAAAAGGCTGAGAGAGTTGAGATTGTTCATCCTAGAGAAGAGAAGACTTTGGGGAGGGTTTAATGTGGATTTTCAGCACTTGAAGAGCACTTTTAAGAAAGATAGGGACAGATACAGAGCCTGTAGCAATATGAAAAAGGACAATGGTTTTAAACTAAAAGAGCGTGGGTTCAGGTTAGATGTAAGGAAGGATTTCTTTACAATTTGATGTGAAACAGTGGCACGGGTTGCCCAGAAAGGTGGTGGATGCCCCATCCCTGGAAACACTCAAGGTCAGGTTGGACAAGGCCCTGAGTAACCTGATTTAGTTGAAGGTGTCCCTGTTCATTGCAGGGAGGTAGGACTAGATGAGCTTTAAAGTATTCCATGATTCTATGAAAATGTTAAATGTGTTCTGTGGATTGAAAATAATTAATTCTCTGAGGCAATACAAGCTATTTCACCACCATAGAATTATTTCCTGTTAGCCAACTTCACAAGTTTAATGAACAGGAAAGTGATAATCATTAACAAAAGGTAAAAAATGCATCAGAGATATACTTGAATAGCATGGTCCCATTTCTCTAGATTCTCTTTTGTGAAATTTTGAGTAAAAATGGAAGGTCTGAAAAGAAAAGATTCTGAAAACCTAGTTCTTTTGCAAGTTTTTGAGCTTGTTTGGCTTTGCAGCCTCACATGGATGTATGGGAGTTGCTGAATTCTGGTTGGGGAATGATATCAAGAAGGGCTGCAAGGTGAATTTGGAGGTATGGGTGAGTTCAGTTGTATGTGTGCTTATTGTAAAATACCTGCAAGCAGAAGAATCTCCAACTGGAGTGATTTTTTCCTTGGTAAAAAGGAAGTGTCTCTGTTGGTAAAAAGGTTTGTCTCTGGGTTTTTTTCTGATAATTTGTTGAAGTTTAGGGTGTTTGTTTACTTTGTGCTTTGCTGGGTTTTGTTTGTTGGTGGTGGTGGTTTATTTTTTTTTAAGTGGAAACAGTATAAATAAGCATAATTTCATCCTAGGTAGTTATTCTGGTTAACATAAATAATTTTCTGAAATTATACTAATTTTGAAAGGCTTTCAGGTTTAGCATTTACATGCTGTGTGTCTGAAGGAGAAGTCCCACATTCAGTGAATCTGAGTTAACTCCTCTGCCCACCGACACATTTGTTTCACATGTGAATAGCTGAATCCCTAGACTGAGATGCTGTTGGCTTGAATTTACAAAAGTTTATACAGGGTAAATTCTACAGGTAATTTCTGGGTTAAGTGTAAGAGCTGAGCCTCCTGGGACTGAAGTATTGAAGAGACATAAACTCCACTCTTGAGTTAACCAAAAGCTTTAATTCCTTCTACAAATTCCTAGTATTGTGTTTTTAGCAATGGAACTTTGTTTAGGCCCTAAACAGACAGTGAAGGACATAACCACTGACTTAAGGTCAGTTTTATCAGGGATGAATTTCACTCAGTGTTTTATCCATAATGTATACTTTATTGACTCATTTATTGAATGCAGCAGCTCTCAGAGAGTTAGCTGAGAGCACTGCTATAGGGTGCTGGCTTCACATCCTGATACTTCATCTGGTTCCATTAGTAAATAACAGGTGTGTCATGGTTGTTTCCTAAATAACTGGTAGAAAAGCCTATGAAAAAGAGGAATCAGTAATTTGGAGGACATAACCACTGACTTAAGGTCAGTTTTATCAGGGATGAATTTCACTCAGTGTTTTATCCATAATGTATACTTTATTGACTCATTTATTGAATGCAGCAGCTCTCAGAGAGTTAGCTGAGAGCACTGCTATAGGGTGCTGGCTTCACATCCTGATACTTCATCTGGTTCCATTAGTAAATAACAGGTGTGTCATGGTTGTTTCCTAAATAACTGGTAGAAAAGCCTATGAAAAAGAGGAATCAGTAATTTCCATTTAAAGCTTGCTCTGATTAAAGGAGGCAGGTCAGAAGCTGCACTAGAAAATCTCAGCACAATCTCAGATTCTTACTCCTGTAAGGAGTGAAAGTACCTAGAGAAGCAGAAACATACATACACAAGTAATGTTTCAAAACTATCCCTGCCAATGGGTATTTCCATCATCAGTTAGCTTGGTGAAAGCTTTCTGGAGTTCTCTACACTTGTCCTTCTCTTCCTTGGCTCTGACTTTCTTAAGTAATAAATGCATTCTTAGTCAGCTCCCCATTCATCTCACTCCCAGCAACCATAAGGTAAATATACTCACTAAACAGATATAGAACCATGATAGCAGTGTAACAAAGAGAAAAAGTACAAGGATGAAGATGTGTGTCAGCAGGAGAGCACTCTGGAAGATGAGCCCAAACACACACAGTTTATAGATTAATTGAAATTAGAATTTGGATACCTTCAGACAGGAGTCTTAAATTAAATTGTTAAAGCACTTTCTAAGTAAATTACAAAAACAATTAAGCCAAATCAATTTTGTGCAGTAAGAATGTTTGATTAGAAATATAGTACAGTTTATGTGGTCATTTAAAAAGATAATTAAATAACTTTTCCTGTGTATACCTACATAGAAACAAATAAGGACTAAAGCTGTCTGCCTTGAAAGTGGAGTAAAACAATAACTACATTCAGTGAATCTTCATACCACCCTCATCGTTTTTCAGTACTCTAGGCTGTGTTTCTCTGTTTCAGTTTTCATGAAGTTTGGTAGCAACAGGTCTATCACACCAGCTGACAGGCTGAGGAAGAACTTGTACAAAGCTAGATTGTATTATGGAAGGAAATTATTCATCCTCCTACCTGGGACCACCCAACATTATACTTGGCCTGTTTAACTCACAACTGCATCTCCAGATGATGCATTGCCAGGAGGGTCACTCCCAGGAAAGGTACTTTCTTTAAGAGTACACATGAAAGAGACTGACAATTGCTTTGCACTGTGAACCGTGAGCAGCAGCACAGCGTGAGCAGCCAGGGCAAGGAAAGGTGCCAAGAACAGTTACACTCCAGTTCATTGACTGAAGTGAACCCTGGGTGCAGAGTGCTCCCTTCTAATAGTTTTTTCCATATTGTGTTCATAAAAGTTGCAAAGCCATAGAAGCCAAGTTATGGAAGATAGATTTTATTTATAACAAGTTTCTTCCTGCCCAAGTTGTATCATAAACTGCTACAGAAACATCAGATAGAATACAAGAAAAAACTCCAACACACCTGGGCAGGCGTTTTTACCTTCTGGCAGCTACATTTTGGATACTTCAGAGATCCTTTCTCTCTTCTTATCAAAGTTTCCTAGACCCTCTAAACCCTTGAGTGTAATCTTACCTAGTTCAGTGCCAGTGGAACAGGCACAGTGGAACAGGAAATTTAACTTCATAGTTGCTAGAGGTTGTTGTCACTTCTCAAAGGAAATAAGAACAAAAAGTATTTTAAAATAAATTGTAATCAATATTCACATAAGTGACTGTCCAGATCTGCAGAAACTCTGGGTAAGACAGCATTTGGAGAGCTGGTATTTGTGTTGCTGATACATTAAATCCATTAGTGACTTCCTCCACTCTGATAGTGGTCTCTTTCCACAAATCTTTGAAGGACTGGAGGGTTTCACAGGTTGCATGTCTGTTTCAAGACCAAGAATATTCTAATAGAAAACACATTCTAGTTGGTATGGAAAAATTTCATCAGTCAATTATTGCTTCTTTATTCCATCTGCTATTTCATTGATTCACATAGTTTAGGCAGAAGGAATCTAAAAGAATCTAAAAGAATCTTCAGGCTTCTCTGAGAAAATGCAGAACATCACCATGGTATTTATGTTTATAGATGTGAAAATCTCTGTAAATAATGCTGAGAAACATTAATTGTTTTTTTTTGGGGGGGTTAACCAACTAGCAAGGAAAAAAAAAAAGAAAAAAAAACTAACAAAACACTTCAGTATTTATACTCCAGGCCAGCAAGGCGTCAGAATCAGTGAACCTCAGGATTCAAGAGAGGAATTTCCAGCTTGAAAGTTTACTGGAAAGTAAACAAACAAAACCCATGTCAGAAGTTTCACTTCTCAAGCTAACTGGAGCTGATCATAAAAGGGTTGGCACTGATGTTTTAAACTATTTGGTCTTTTACAAGATGCAAAATTGTCACTTCGGTTGTCCCCTCTGAGACCTGATGCCACTGAGCTTTTGAAAGGAAGTCATTACTAATGCAGTTGGCTCTGCCTGGAGAAAAAAGACTGAAAACACTTTTGGTCCCTTTTGATGTCAGTCAGTGATCTGGCCTCACATGATGCCAGCTCCTCTATGTGGTGTTACAACCTCTTAGAGATAATAGCTTGAATTACCTGTAATCTAAAAAAAATTTGGTCAGACTACTGTAATAGCAATTCTTGTTTTTAGGGTGTCTTTTCTGAGAGGGAGAAGTCAGAGAACAGCATCTTTCCTCACAGGACAACAAACACAGAGAGTGGGATGGAAGTTTCCTGCTTACAGTGAGAGAGTACAACACATGCTTTACCTCAATTTTAAGTATGGTTACTTAGAAAAGGAGTAGACAAATTCGTAGATAAAACTGTACAAAATAATCTTGCTCCAAAATGTTTTTGTTGTTGTTGTTGTTGTTGTTACTGAGTTGTAAGATTTATGCAGGCCCTATTGTTGCTAATTTTTGAAAGGAATTTTAGAAATAGTCAGTGAAAACAAGGTTTGTTGTTTGTTGTTTGTAACAAAGGAAGAGGGCAAGACTACCTAAAACACTACCCACCAAGCTGATGTCTAATTGAAGAAGGAGTGGCATTACTGTCTTGCTTGCAATACTGTGAGAATTTATGGTACATTTGGCTTGATAACCTTTCCTATGAGACCAGAATAAAACCTGTTTTGTGCTAAATATATGTGTTATCTATGTTGTATTATGAAATTAATTTGATAAGACAGTTTATTGGCTATTTTCTGGTTATAATTTAGATAAAAAGATAGAAAAGAGTAGTCACATTTCATACAGAATATATAAATACCAGAGCATCTCCTTTTCTCATTCTCCACACTGCTATCCTTAAGCAACCAGGATTGTTGAATCTTGGTTGGGAACTGAAGTATTTTGGTTCATACATGAAAAAAAAAGTTCCTTTCAATTCTCCTTACAAATTAGATGTGATCTTTGCTATGTAATTGACAGCAGATCTTTCAATGTTATTTAAGACATGGAAATACAAAGTAGGGTGGATGGTGTACTATTTTCACAATGAATTAAGAGTTCAAACTTAGTATTTTACTTTTCTTGCTACTTGTCAAAAGAGATCAAAATTTAAAAAAAAGTGGAGGGAAGAGTTCAAATTACAGTGCACAAAATTGAAAATAATAGCTCAAACTGTTATTTCTTATGACACAGGAAATAAAGGTAAAAGTTGGATTCTGTATTTGGGATCTCAGAGTAGAGATCATCTTGGCAAAGATGACCACACAGCCCCAAATGAGAAAATTAATTACTTCCACCTTTGAGATTTCTGTCCAATTTACTCCTTTTCAGAAACTCAGAAATCAGTGTTTATAGCACTGAATGTGTACAGAACTTGTGACACTCAACAGGAGATCAGAGACAATTCCCTCTACAGTTTTTCCCCATGAAGTTTTGATTCTTTCTGTTGACCACATGGATTTATCGTAGTGCCAGATTATTCTGGGATGTATATCCATGTGGGAAAGCTTAGGAACAAGGCTTTTCATCCCAGACTGTCTATTTATTGACAGATCTTTACTGTAAACAGCAAGTGCCTTCTAAGGAATGTGTTCAAATAAATACTATTGTTTCTTAGCTTTTTAAACATGTAGGTGGTGGTCACATAGATCATTATATTATTAGAAAGCCATTAGTAGTAGTAGTAGTAGTAATAGTAGTAGTAGTAGTAGTAGTAGTAGTAGTAGTAGTAGTAGTAGTAGTTATTTTACAGGGAGTACCATAACAAAACTACCAATTGATTTTTATCTCAGTAAATTAGCCCTGGTTGAATAACTTATCTCACACATCAAAATCTTCACTTGTGTGTCCTTCATTTTTGTCTGCTTTTGCTTTTCTAGATACTTGTGTAGTTTCTCTCATTATAGAGCTATGACCAACATAGAAAAATATTGATATTAATAAAAGTATTAATGTAAATTTCTGTCTTGATACAACCTTTCACGTAGTAAATATAATATATGTTCCATGTAGGGGTTTTCACAGTGCTGTAACAAGGACAAAGGAGACACAGTACAAGACCAAATTAAGATGCAGTTAATTAATCTGTGTGATAATCTTTGCAACTGGGAAAGGAAGATTAAGAAATAAAGTCGTTGTCTTCATGGAAAAGTGAGTACTTTTTAAGTACCACGTTATGAACCATTCTACCATATAGACAGTAAAAGGGCATTTTCATGCCAAAATGCAAAGCGGTGTGCAATATCTAAAAATACACCTAAACTGAATTAGGGAAAGTTTGAGAAGCAGGATATTTATGACTAGATGGAGGACATGCTGATTCTGATCCTGAAACTTTATTTTTGTAAAGCACTTCACTATTGAATGTGGTTATACCTTTGGATTTTACTAGGATTCTCTTTGTTCAAAGTAGATTAACCCATATTCAGAGTGGGAAAAGCTGTTTTGCTTTTCTGTCTGGTATGAATATCTCCACCAGGAGTGAGCCAGGGTTGGTAGTAGGCTCAGATTGAGGCGAGTTTTCCTTAATGTTTACTTCCTTATGTAGGCAGACCCCGAGCGAGTGCGTCACACAGGAAGTCTGGGGAGTTACTCCAGATTTATGCTGATGTAACAGGACACGAGAGAAAATTTATGACTTTCTGTCCCAAGCAGATGGAATACTGTTAAGTGACAGCTCCAGCAGGAACAGATTTGGGTAGTACTTTTTTAAAGGCTTGTTGAAGGAGAATGTTTTAAAGAAAAGTTGGAAATAGCAGAAAGAGGAATGATGTTCTTTTTTGAGGTTTAAATAATGCCTGAGTAGTGCATTACAGGTCCATGCTGCTTATAATGCTGGAATGCTATCCAGTGGCCTCTGTTTCCCCAGTTTTATTGTCAACTAATCTATTTAAATTTAGACTATAAAGGGGAAAGACCAATGCTAGTTCTGATCCAAGATGTGGGTACTCCTGGTCTGTGCTGGACTTGTGGTAGGCTGCCTGTCCTTGGTTTGTGATCTTCCTGTTCTACTGCTGAAGTACTGAAAGAAAAATATTTATAATGCTAAAAGAACTGAGAGAGACCTTATAAATGTGCTAAAAAGCATCAGGGCAGATTTAAAGGTCTTTGTAAAAAGTAAAACACAAGTGTGGGCTTTTGCCTCTCCACCAGTGTAGTAAATGTCATCAAACTTCCCATTAGTAACATGTTGTGTTTTCCAAGAAGAGAAAAGCCATCATGTTCATCCTATTCAATTTTTTAAAACATATCTCTCTCTGTCTCCTGCTTCAAAACACTATTGAGGAGACTGAACAAAGTTAAACCCAGCAATTCAAAAGTCAGATCAATTAGCCAAGATGGAATTGGACTTTGTGCTAAAAGAATGGTGAAAAGTACTAACAGAATGAACAGACTGAGGCCTTCTTTAATTTAGATATTGAAAGGTTCTTAGTATCACATATTTTCTGGATAAATTTTACTGAATAGAATTTATTTTTTCTGGCCTAATGTTTTCCTTTGCTCAACAGCCTTATGTTCCTTTTTGTATGATGCATGTGATATAATAAATAATTCTATTCTGTTTTCCAATCAGTATTTGTTAGCTTCCACAACTCAGATCTTATTGCTAGGCAACTGAATGAGAAATCTCCATCTCTGTATGAAGCAGTTTGCTATATCCATGCTGACCCTGTGCTTAACTATACATACATCTATAAAATTACCTAAGTGCAGCCATAAACATCAAATGTAAACATGCTGAATATCTTACCCATATGGAATTTATCTTGAAACTGAGTTGTTAATTGTCAAAACAGCTTGGAAAAAGGCACTGATTTTCCCCTCCCCCATTTTAGATGTGTTTTCCTCACTTGTACCTGTCTTTAAGGGCAGCTTTAGTGCTGACAATTGCTTTTCTTTTGGTCTAAAAGAAATAGGGATTTATGTATTAATCACTGCAATTTTTTCACATCAGGATACTTCCTTAATTTAATTAATGCTTCTGTGAGATTTTCATTACTGTGATTCTCTGTTTGCAAGTTTTCCAAAGGAATTAGAAGGTAGAGGACTTAGTATGAAAACCAACAGCAGGGCTTTAGCAGATTGTAGTGACAGCCGTCTTTCTGCAGTTTTTACAAAGCTTATACAATTAATAATTTACTGAGGTCTTATTTCCATCTTGGTGCTTGATTGCATTTCCAGTGTCATCCAGTGTATTTTGGTGATCTTCTCATGATATGTCCTCTGCAATGTTATTGTCTTATTACTAAAGATTTGTTCTTATTTTCTTCAATGTTATTTTTGTTGCTAGAGTATCACTGTTCTGCCATGGAAAAAAGGGCTTCTGTCGTCACACATTGCACATTTGTATGACCTTTTTATTAAAAAAAAAAAATTAGATTGTTTTTTAACTAGTTCATGACATGCTTTTAACGTATGTGTGGAGTGGGAGTCTCAGGAGTGTAGAATTAAGGTCAGAAGGGGTGTGTGGAGGTCACCTAATTCACAGTCCTACTTCAGGCATGGTTACTCTCCAGGGTTCAGGGCCTTGTTGTGTTCTTTCTCTCTCTTCTGCTGAGTGCCAAGACTGGACACAGAATTCCAGTCAAGGGTGTTTTGGCTGTGGCTGACAAGTGCTGAGTAAAGAGTGACCAGGAGGTGACTCTTACAGGCATTGCTTAGACATGCTGCTGTCACCACCCCTTAGCTGGTGGCTTGGCTGGCTGAATTACAGCTTTCCAAGTAAAAGACTAGGAGGGAACAGGTCCCTTCAAGTACCCAATTCTGCATTTTTAATTCCTCTTTAAACCAGCTTCTGATCCTTCACTGAGGATCTGCAAGAGGAGTTTATGTATATATTTTCATATAGGTAGACCTAAAATTGGTTAGTATAAATAAAGGAGCTGAACTGATCCATTTTTCTGTTCTAATTTTGGTTCTGCTGTGATTAAGGATGTTCCACTGTCCTTCCTGTTCAGATCAGAAATAGATTGGTTACTGACTCATGTTAGAAAATACTTCCTTTAAATATAGAAATGATCGCATGCTGTGGGTGATCCCATGGACTGGGGCTTCAGGTGAAAGGAGGATTTAAATTCTCTTTTCTGCTTTGCTGTCATAGCACTGCTATTATTTATGGTTCCCACGTGGCACCGCTGTTTTTCTCACCTCCTCAGCCTCACTTGCTGCATTTAGGGGCTGAGGCAATCTGGCAAGTACAGTTGAGGGAACGGAGGAAAACTGTAGCTCTGCCCCATACTTTGTGTTTTCATACTTTGTGTGGGAGCTGGGAAGGCAGATGCTGAAGCCCTGCTGAAGTATGGATGGACACAGGTGTTTGTGCTGTGAGAGACTTGGTTCCTGTTCCTGAGTGAAGCAGTACTGCTGGGACCCGGCAGGCACTGTGTGTACTGGTGGCACTGGTTGCTCAGGCTGGCTCATGTGGCAGCCCGTGCTCAGCTTACATCAGGTGCACAAAAGAGCAAATACGTGGAAATAGAATAAGTTTCTCCTTTCCTTTCTTCCAGTTTGAAGTGAGCACTTCTAAAGAGGAAATGGTACCTCACTGTCAGATTCAGCAATTAGGGTCTCTTTTAACTGTAAAAGTTGGTGACAGGCAGTGCTGGTTGCAGTGATGTACATCTCTGATGCAAACCAACCAAACTGCACAGGAATATTCCCTGTAAGCCTCCAAAAAGCCTTCAGATTAAAGAGAAGCTTGCACATGCTCCCATTAGGAATCCACTGAGCTGTCCAGTATCCACAAATTGAAGTTATTATGTTTGGTACAGTTTGCTCAGTAATAACTTTTAGTTTAAGTCCTAAATTAGAGTCACAGAATCATTATGATTGGAAAAGACCATAAAATCCGAAAGGTCCCCAAGTCCCAGCACCACCACAATGTTCACCACTAAATTACTAAACCATGTCCTCAATGCCACATGTGACCAAGATGTATCTACTAGAAATATTATTCCTAGTATAATATTGTCTTATACACTACTTATTTTCTTTAACAGATTCTAGCCAGTCTTTTTGTTTTCTTATGAGAATTTTGTTGCAAAGTATCTAATTATTTAAGATGTTACAGATGGAAGCATGAAAATGGTATGTTATGAAGTAATTAGAAATAGTACCTGCAATGTTAATATTTTTATATTTTATGTCTTTAAAGAAATCCTACATTTTCGTGAAATTAGCTTGTTTTTACTAAAAAAAAGAGCTGTAGATGTTGATTTCTGATAGGATGATTTTCTTAACATATATCACTAAATCTCTTGATTATAAAAACTTGTATCTGTGTGGTCAGGCAATTGGAATAGATGATCATTTTAGGTCCCTTCCAACTGAACTATTCTATTCTATTTAGTACATTTATTTTTGCATGTTTGGGACAGAAAAATCAGGGTAATTTTCAAAAAACAGTTCAGTCTTCAAATAGAGTTGGTTCATCCATCCTTTTCAGCCTTTCTGCAATATTGCTTCAAAGCAGCAAAACCTATCTCAGTGGTGAGTTCATATCCAGACTAAATAAATCCATTTTATTAATCTGTTAGTTCTCTCACCCTAATTTTGCTCTCTCTCTCTCTCTTTTTTTTTTTTTTTTGTGCTTCAGTGGAGAGATGAAGCTGCTTGCCACAAAACAGGCTGAAATCAACACACAGGCTTTCAACCTTCAGGGAAAATGTGTTGGATTTTCAGGATAAGCATGATGGCAGACTGTAAACATGATAAAAGGAACTACATAGCCCACACATTCAGTACCTTCATCTTTGTGCTTGTAGATAACGTGCTGTAGTTGCCACAGCTTCAACTTTCCATCCTGAACTTCCTGACATAGGTGAATCTAACTTGCTCCATTCCTCCCAGGCAAACAAAACGATCTATTTTTTAAATTATTTAATCACAGGATGTTTTATTAAGAGGCAAGCTGAGGTGCAAAAAGGAAATACATTCTGCGGTGCAAAATTTGGCTCCAGCCTGCCCACCACCTTGAGCTAATATTGTCCATGTCTACATTTGCAAGTGGTGCCGTGCAGTTAGAGCCAGTTTGCCTTTGGTGCCAAGAACCTGATGTTCACACTGCATGTGAGTGGGTGGAAAGGAGGGAATGTGCTTTGAACTTGCTCCAGTTTGCTCCTGTGAACTGAAAGTCCAGGAGTAGCTGGGGCACAGGAGATGTTCTGCAGAGTGCATCTTTCAGCTTTGTGTCTTTTCAGGGTATCTGGCTGTACTCTGTGATCTGAGCTCGGTGAAACAAAGTAAGGTGAGAGGGAATGAACAGGAGATTCCCTTCAAAAGCATATTCCTGGTGTGAACTTACAAACTCATAAAGATGCCTCCATTGACTGGATGGTTTGAAAAGTAAACATATTCTGCCAGACTGTAGGGAATTAGTACCTTCTGCCCTTTGAAAATAAATTCTCCTTATATTCACTGATGCTTAAAAAAATATTCTAGTATTTATTCCCTGTGCTAGGGTGAGAAGGGAAACATAGTAGAATAAAAAAGTGTTCACAAGGGAAGTTACTTGTCTGGCTAATAACAAAGGACTCACCTGGTAAGTGATGACATTCTGCTTCATAACTAACATAGGGGGTACATGGACAGAAAGAAAGGTGTCTTCCATATATGTAATTTTACTATGTCAAAGCTCTCACTATTTACCTTTTTCTAAAGCTGCAACTAAGAGAGCTTTCCCTGATTTCAAATATTTTTATTCTTCATAAAATGAAAACTGATAAATTGAAGGCCTTGCATGAAATCCACTTAATTCCATAGCATTAGTTGCAGACAATACTATTGCTACCTTTATTCTTCTGAGTCAATACTGTAAAATAATGCAGTAGTGAATACAGAGAAATATGATAGTCCTGTAATAATGGTGGAACTGAAGAAGGTTATATAATTCAAACACTTGTGAAAGTAGTAGAGTGATGGATTTCTTGCCAAGGCTTGTCTTCTGAGACTGTGATTGTTTACAGGAGTTGTAGCATGGAAGCCCATGAGGGAAGATGAGATGAGGAGGCTGATTCTGTTGCCTCATTCAGATGAAGCAGGACTTGCTCTGAGCAGTGAATGCATTCATTTTCATGAGGTAGTCTAAAAATGGACTACAAAGCAGGATGGAATCCAACCCTACATATTAGCATTCAAATTCTGTTTAAACAACTGTCTGCACAGCACTGGATTGCACTTGTGTTTGGTATGGCTCACAGTGGAAACCAGTGACACCAGTATGTACCACCAAGGTGAGAACACAAAGCCAGAAGCCATGGCACTTTTTACATAGACTTACTTAAAATAGGTAAGTGGTCAGGTGAGCAGAGGTAATGAGCCATGTAGAAATCTGTACCAAAGCTTTTACAAGCCTTAGCATGAGAGCTGCAGCATTTATGTAGCTTTACACATGAATATTGTTGGCCTTTTTAAAGGAAGTCAATCCATAACTGAAAAGCTCTCTTTTAAAGAAGAACATGTAAAATAAGCACTCTTCTAACCCAAACTCTCTCTCCCCCTTTCTGAACCACTCCATATTGTTGTTCCACATGTGATAATTCCTTCAGCACTGCATCAGCCTGTGTGGTGGTCAGTGGGAGTTTTGCCAGAGTACAGTGTAAAGCAGGTTTTGGCAAACTGTGATTGCAGATTATAAAAGGCTTGTGGTAGAGTTAGAAGCCATAACACTGTGAAAGTTGGCTAAGAGAACCAGTATGTTTCTCAGAACTCAGCAGAATCCCTGGACCTGGGAGTCCTTTCTTCATACTGCTGATTTTAAGATCATGTGGTGAGCAGCATTTAATTTCTGTGAGTTGGAGATATTTTCAAATTCTGCTGGGTGTCTGTAAGCACCTTATTTGGGGAAAAATAATATAGTGTAGTGTACCACATTCAAAAACTCTCAGACCCCTTAGCATTTGAGGTTTGATCTTATTTTAATTGTATTTAGGGCCTGAGTAATTCTAACCATTGCTTGAATAGTAAATGCTACTTGGTCCCTCAGGACCCTTTTTTTGAAGAAAGGCAATGGCATATGTAAGAATTAATTAATTCCCTGCAGGTTTTTGTATTCTCTTCAACTCTCAGTCTGATTTTCTGGATCTTTCTGCCTGTTCATATGTATTCAGCAGCTGAGTAACTATGGTAAAAAAAACTGAAAAATACCAAAACTCTATTTTTCTCCTCCAACCTTTCAAAAGATACCTGCAACAGAGAGGGTCAGGAATTTTAATGCCAGCTGATTTGAGACCTAGGAGAACAAATAGCTACATAGCATTTTTGCCAGTGTAATCTTTGGTCATTAGTATTGATTGAAATGAGGCTTAAAAATGTGTTTCTTCTGAAGTCTTTTGAAAAATGGTGGCTGTCAATACGCTTTTAAGGCTGAAACATCTATCAGCAGCCCTGTAAAGATGGTGAATTAATTCTGCTGAAGTACTGACACCTGTGAGAACTCCTCAGTGTGTCTGATGGGGAATAAGAGGTAACTTTCAAATTTTGGATACAAATGGAGGAGAAGAATAACAATTCTCTGTGATGTGCCAATTTATGAGCAATGAGTAATTGCACTATGCAGGTTAAAAGCACCTAATTTTTGAGAAAGCAGCAGGGAAGAAAGTGTAAAATTATGTACTGAGGTCTGACCCCTAAAATACTTAACTTTACAAAAATTATTCACCAAAACCTGTAGAACTCAGAGAGAGAGTTTCCTGGGAAAAAAAAAAAGCTGTAAATGCTTGAGAATAACTTCTTGAGTTTCATAGGGTTGTGATCTGATTATTTAGTTAGGCTTTTTCTCCTTTGAGTTGATATTTGACATCTGTCAAGTTAAAGGTCTTGCACGAGAGTGAAAGTTATTTTACAAAAATTATGTGTTACAGAAATAATTGATTTCCAAGAGCATGGTCATGCTTATGAAGTCTTGACAAGAACATTTTAATGAATTTCTATTCTAGAAGGTAGCATTACATATTTAAATAAATTTAAAACTCCCTCAAAAAGACAAAAAAAACCCAAAAACAAACAAACAAACAAACAAAAAAATGTGCAAAGAGTAAAGTCAAGTAATTTCAGGTAATTCATGCAGATTATTCTTTCTGATATTTTATGTACAGATAATCTGTGAAGTCCCTTGAAGCAGAACAAAAGCTTTAAGGATACTCTAAAGATGTATTGATAATATTCATAAATGTTATCAGTGAGGAAGTAAAAAGCAATTTTTCCTGAACTTTGCCTCAATGAATGATTGTTGACAAAGGACTCTTCAGGACTAAATGTCACATCTTCTTTTTTTCTGTGCCTTGTGATAAGTTGTGCAATCAAAGTGCTAGGGTCACTATTTTTTTTACTAGGAAAGAGTTTATTATGACTACGTGCCCAAATGTTTTAAGTTCTCTGTAACTCTGGTGGCACAATATGTGATGGAAGTAAAGGAAATCAAGGTAATATTTGTGTCTGCTAATACAAACACAGCTGTACCACCTCTTACTAGTTAGGTAAATACTCTGCACAGTTCAGGTCTGGAAGTAAATATCAAAGATGACCAGTGTTAAATGTGTTGTTTAGATTAGGCCCTGGGTTCAGTTTGTTTCCTACTGAAGTTTTCAGTGCTGCTATTGACAATTCCCACTTACATAAAACCAACTTAAACAGATAATTCTTTTGCCTCTACAGCTCAATAAAATAAACTCAAAAGCAATTTCCTTTCCTCAAATACTTTTTATGTCTTTAAGGAGTGAATTGCTGCATAAAACTACTAAGCAGGGCTGTGATTATTTTTGTCATGCTTTTAGCCAACCTTTCTAGAATGGAAAAATATTTTAATTGTAGATCAGGTGCTACTGAAGATCTTTCAAATAATTTGTTACAGTACATAAAACAAATGTAATTTTGATTTGTTCTGTGTATAAATAGCTTCTCTAATGTATTAGATTTTTCTCAATTACTCAGATTACTCATATGTTTCCTACGTTATCAACAGATTTTTTATTTAAAGAAGAGGGAAGATTGATTCTGACATTTTCTCAGTTGTGTGCAATGACACTTTTGAAATCGTAACACTCTCCTGCCAGCTACGGATATTGACTCAGGCATGAGATTTTCGGAAGACGTGCTTACTTTAGAGACTAGTTTGTCATGTTTCCATCTGTTGGATGAATATCTTTTTGACTAAGTGTAAAACCCCAAATACATGTCATCCCAGATGCTCGGGAAATTTTTCACCCAACTGCTGAAAGGATGGGATGAAAAATCCTTTCAAAACACCTGCCAAGTGAGACTGCACAATCCTGTCCCAGGCGACTGGAACAGCCACCTGAGGTTTGGAACTTCAACAATCCCAATGTTGAAAACAGCAATCCATGAGACAAATCTTGCTGCTGGGTAGTGTATGATTACCCAGCAGGTGGGAGATGTAAATCAGGAGCCTGGAGGGAACTGGGAGATATGAGAATGGCAGAGGGTTGTGCGCTCAAGTGTGTGCCCTCTGCAGCCAGGTTCCCGGAAACCTGACCTTGGGTTATTTTGGATGCTGGCTGATAAGAACCTTTTCCTTCTTGTCTGAGCACTGAGACTGAAGAAATTTATATTCCTTCTCTTTGCATTTTATCCTACTGGCTGTACCAGATAGGACTGATAGGGGCAGGTGAGACTGAAATCCCACTGTGCAATCTCCCTCGCTGGCGTGCAGAGATTTCTGTCCCTCACAGGGAGTATTTGTTAGATAGACCTTGGGAAGTGTTCCTTCAGGGTTCTAAGAACAGTGTGTTCACTTGTAAATACTCTTCTATTTCCCTTTCCCCTTTCACTGAGATAGAATAATGTTCTGGTGGCAAAGTCTCTGTAGTCCTTCTGTTGCTTCGCTTCAATAGATGTGGAGGGATCTGTTGTTTAAATAGGAAGTCTTCTCTGCAGCACCAAAGTGCTTTCATTGATACTGGCCTTTTCCTTTCTTAAAAGTATTCTACCTATTGATGTATTTGTCTAGGAAAAAGTAAAAGCAGTTAAGGCAGAAAGTAAGCAAGAATGACAGAAGAATCACTTTGTACTGTTGACTTCTCCACAGCAGGTTTGATGAGAGCAGATAAAGACACTTTTATTTTTTTATTCAGTATTGAGTTTTACTTAACATAGCCACCAGCAGACTTGGTGATCCTATGTCCCATTTTATATGGTGTGATTTTTACCATGCAGCTTAGCCTTTTTCTCTGTTTTTTCAACCCAAAAAGCAGGTTTCTTTTCTTTTGTACTTAATTTTGATTCTGACCAAGGCAGTGAGCAGCTGTGGTCTTGCTATAAGTTGCTACTGTTATTTTCCTTATACTTTCCCAACCTCTGCCTGCAGAACAGGAATGTGAGTCTGGAAGTGACTCATTGGATCACAGAATCCACCTCTTTGCTGCAGAATTCATCACATCTTATAAACTGCCTTTAAAAACATCCAAACTTGGTCTTGAAAATGCTTTGTCATGCACCTCACCTGCTCTGAGATATCCTACATTGTTTAAAAAATGCTGTTAATGAACTTGAAAGGCCTCAGGTCTCCTCACTGCTGCTAAGTAAGCTTTTTTATCCCATGATATCCACATGAAAATAGGGTGTGTAGGTGTTTCTTTCCAGTTGCTCTTGCCAGAAAGCTGCTCTGGGACCCCACTGATTAGAAACATAATTATTTTGCTCAGCCTTCATGGCTAATTGATCTGTGCTTGGAAGTGTCTCCCAGCTTGCAGATTTGGTCGATTTTGTACAGATTTGCAGTTTCTTGTGTTGTCAGAACTCTTCTGGGGAGGTTTCTTTCAAATAAGTCTAGAATTGCTCACTGAGTTGAGTTACGGGAATGCACAAATTTATTTTGTCCATTTATATTACGTGAAGAATGTAGGAGTAGGGTAGAAGATCCAGGGTTGCTGAATGATACTGTAGTAAGGGAAAAAAATGCCTGGATTATCTGAGTATGAACAGACTGAGATTGATTACAAAAGCTTTGTAAATAGAAATATTTCAGGACATCTCAGTTGTGTGTTTAAAGTCAGCGTTGCAGAATTCTACTCATACATAGGGAGGATTTAAGTTTAGAATGCATTGAAAAGTAGTGCTACTGTCTCTATGATTGTTTTTCTAAACCAGTGGGGGGAAAAAAAAAATAACAAAAGCAAAACCTTTAAGAATGCTTCTATGATCACGTAATATCTGAGTTGGAAAGGACCCAGAAGGATCGTCGTGCATGGCCCACATGAGGATCAAACCCACAATCTTGGTGTTAATTAGCAACATGCTCTGACCAACTGAGCTCGTCCCAGGGCTTTTATAAAAGGAAATAGCATGACCCAAGTCTATGTCTTCTGGCAGGAACAGGAATGACAAAAATATCCTTAATTTTTTTTTTTCAGATTCTTTTTCCTCATTCACAAATTCTGTTGTCTTCTGTGGTGAATTTCTATGACCGCTGTTAGCCATGCCATTAAATTGTTCTTTTTCTTTTCAGTTCTTATTTCCTGGTCTGATAACATAACATTCTGAATTGGTTCCATAATTTAGGACTGGTATTATAAATAAAGCAGATTATTTTTGAATTTTAAAAATATTGTGTAAGTAAATTCCACCTTCATCTGATATTCTAAGAATTTACAGTCAGCCTCTGGCAAGGGAAATCAAATGGATTTTTAGATAAATGCAATACAAATTCCAGAAATACCTCTTTAGAACTCTCTTTTTTGATTCAAGTGCTAGTAATCATGGTGTTGTTCATGAGAGATTTTACTGATGAAGTAGGATAGGGCTCTTTCATATATTCCTTGGAGCACTTTATTGATGCTTTCAGGTCACATTTGCACAAATTCCTGCTTTTGGAAGAGCTCTAGCAAAGGCAGTTTGATCCAAGAGCATAGAAGGAGGAAATTTAATAGTGCAAGTGGGGCTGGCTGTGTGCTTCCAAAATTTTAAAATGGCTGCTTAGGGCTTGGTAACTGAGGAAACCTCCTCTGAGTCCAGTCATTCACCCCCACCTTTGTATGAGAATTGCAGATCATATTAACAACCATCTCTTGAGTCCTATTATCCCATTTTGGACTCTGCTACATTCACCGAGTCTCTCGACAGTATTGAATATTTTTGGCTGCAAGGGGCAGCAGCTGTAGAAGGAGGGGGTTTTGTGTGGGAAAGTTGCAGTGTCTGTTCATATATTATTCTGCCACATGATGTCCTCCTAAGACAGGTTAGAATTACAGAATGCAGGCACTCAAACTGTGCAATTCTTCATCATTCAGATATGTATTTATATAAAAGGTTCCCATCTTGTAGTAAATTATTACTCTCATAATATTAATAAGTAATACTATTACTTATATGCTAATACAATACTAATATAATAAGTAATACTATTATTCTAAACTAATCAGAAATACCTAATCTGTAATTTGCTTCAGTTGCTGTATATGAATAGTGAACATTTCTTCTGAGCTGAGCATTATTATTACAGCCTTATGATCACCTGCATTAAAACCCAAAGCTTGATAAACTTCAGCATTTTCAATTTGTTCAGTTTAATCTTATTGGTATAGCTCACTAATTTGCTGAAACATTTTGTGCTAGTTGAGTATTTTTTGTAGGAAGGCGCATTTTGAATGTTGCACACATGTGAGCATTGTAATTAAACTTGTGAATAAATTGCTTTAAAAACAAAAATTAAACAAAATGCTACTTCTATTTAGAGTATGACAGAATTAAGGACTTTTAGGTACAGGGTCCTGCTTTTCCTTTGTGTCATATTACTTGTTGCTTTAAATAACTCTTTCTGTCAAAAATTGGTGTGCTTTATAATGCTAATGTAGTGGTTTTTTGTGTACCTAGGGCTGCACGAATGTTAGTTTTCTGTCAGTTCATTAATTTAGAGGGGATAATCTCCCACCCAGGCAAAGGAAGATATTGAAACTAGAGAAGTGGCCTTGAGGATTCTGATCATGGTGCTGAGCAGCTGGTTCACTGTAGGTCAGTAGTGCACTGAGTTATCTCAGCTCTCAGTGTAGTGCTTCAGAACATTAACCAAAACAAGGATAGAAAAATAACCCTGCTTTGTTTTCAGCAGAGTCAACAGGTCTGTCTTCTCTCCATACTTCATCTGTGTCTGTGCATGTTTATATACATGTACCAGTATGTGTATCTCATCATATAGAACCCAGCAGAGATACAGGTGAAACTTCTCCCCTTGCTCATCTGAGCTTTTACTGTGTTAGAGATTTACATTGGGCATGACCTGTTTATAATAGCACAGGTTTACAAGGTGGTGGGATAGTAGCAGAAAGAAAATTTTCCAATACAGATACCTCAGTTGTTGAAAGTTTACTTGCAGATCTGGCTCTTACTACATCCACTTGACGCTTGGACTTTTGACACACTGCAGGGCTTTCTTCTGGTATGAAATTTAAGTTTAACCTAAACTTCAGTTTAGGATTTTTAAATGGGCTCATTCTTCACTTAAAAGAGGAGGGAAAGGGTCACACAGTGAATTATTAGGGAAATGAAAAGAACTGTTTTCTGTGGAATACTCAGTAATTGGTCCATCCCTCTACCACTAGTTAATTATACTAATCATCACACTATTTCGACATAGATAATGTTCACAAAGAAAAATGAAAATGCTGTTCTAGCATGCCAGTGAAATATGATTTGAAACATTAATCCAGTATTTATTTAAACAATGGTTATAAAATACTTAATTGCACTTTAAGATTTCTATTTCTGTCATCCTACCAGGTGAAAAATTCCAAAGTCAACATATGTCAAGCAATGCAGATGCCTCAAGCACATCAAATACCAGCCCATTATAAAGATTAATGAAAGAAACTGAGCTGCAATGTGCACAGGTATTAAATATTTAATTCTATTTCTGCTCTTTGAGTCTGAAGCAAAAGGGAAATATTCCTCTCCTCTCCCAACCCAGCCCTGTTTGTTGCTGAGGAATGTTAATCAGCTTCCTAGTGCCAGCAGGCTACAATCACCAACTACTAATTAGTTTTAGATAATGATATTGTTAATGTGGCTCTAGTTTCTCAGAGGCACCCGACTGAGCTTGACTCAGATTTATTCAGTTATTTATTAAGAATGTTATTGTGCAGTGTGAACAGTTTGAACATGTTTAATGCCAAATATTCATCTTTCATTTAATAGTATCAACACACGATTTTAAAGCAGGTTTTGCTAATAGAGCAGCTGATTTTAAATTAAGTTTCTATTTAACAATGACAGTATTTGTCTCCTTGCTACTCCAATTGTTAGATTACTCTCTTGGACATGTTTACTACTCAGGCAATTATCTAATTACCTGAAGTAAGGACACTTAATTGGGGAAGTTTTTAAATTAACTTCCTGTCACATTGCCTCTCTAGGAGGTCTGTTCATGGTCTCATGTCAAATGCTGCTATTTTTGCAAGGCATAAAATTCTCTGCTAGATGTTTCACAAACAAGGTTATAAGTTGTTGGAGCTGCCAACTGTGAGGCATGTAATGCTGTTGTCAGATGTGAGGTTTTGTATATTCCCAAAAAGCTAGCCTTAAAACTCTTTCCCCCATTAAAGCAGAGAAGGAATGCCATTATCCAGGAGATGACAATACTGTGGAATACCTGGAGCTGTATTAGGGAGGGAGAAATGAGACATTTCAGCATCTACATGAGGATCTCAGTTTGGAACCACCTTTCTATCTGGTAAGTTTACAGTGGAAGATTGTGTTTAATGGGTAAAAACATGAAAAAAATCCCTGTTTCCTTGTGACATTGTGTATTGAAAGTAAGACTACAGGAGGCAAATGTGTAACATGTTTCCTGGCATCCTGTCTTTGCTTCTGCTAAACATTTCAGGCCTTACTTGACCTTTAATCCCTTAAAAACATCAACCCACTGTCAGAAGATTGTGGTGGAAGAATGTATCATATTGAAATATTTTATATTTTATGCTTTTTGTCTTTTCATGGCTGTCTTCTTCTTTTACATTTTCAGTATTTTAGAGTAAAAGCCTGAATTTTCTTGATACTCCCAAAAGATCAGGTGTTTAAAAGCATGATTTTTGTCAAAGTCACATGTCTAAACTGCAGTTCTGAAAATGCAAGTGCTTTCTTTCGGTGGGCATGTGGAATGCCATTTTTGGGTTGTTTTTGTAGTTGAAAATTCCCCAGTATAATTAAAATATTCTCAATTTTGACAATTTGAGCACTAGAAATTGATAGATTTGTTATTCTTTTGAGTAAATATCTGGAAAGCAGGTTTCAGGGCATATGTAATTGTATTTATGCCATCAAGAAAATGTGTGCTGTTTCTATATTCCACTCAATAGAGCATCTGTCTGAGATGAAAAATACCTCAAGTTTTTGTTTTGGCTTCCAGTAAAATTTCTATTACCAGTAACAAATGTAAGAATCATTAATGAGATGCTGGGTTGCTCTGTCACATGTGATCTTCTACTAGGCCCAAGAAGCCTTGAATTATTTTCTTTGCAATAATGCACCTTCTGCTGGAGGTTGTAGAATGGTTTCCAGCTTGCTTCTTAATACTTTCTTTGGGAAAATGGAAGACATGGATTTGAACTCCCTCATTCTGAGGAGAAATCAAGGTTGAGCTTTATATTTCATAGGTGATTGCTAGGCTCTTCTATGAACAATAATAACTTATTTGTTTTTTAATTGTGTTTTGCCTTTCTACTTCCAAATAAAAAAATACACTCGGAATGTTTCAGCATTGTGATCAGCCCAGCTGAAGCCTAGAGATATCAGGATACATCAGTTATAATGAAAATACAGGTTATATGTAAGTGTGAACCTAGGTTATCCTAGGTTTTAGGCTAGCTGTGTCCTCCTCTGCTCACCAGCTGTATTCTGTGGGAAGTTTGTTTTAAAATATGCTTTCCTTATATTATGATTGTAAAAAACATTTCTTTTCTTTTTTTTTTTGTTTAATGTAATGGAGGGACAAACCTATTCAAAGGTTATAATTTATAAATTGAAATTGTCTACGGTAGATAGAATTTGAGGTTAATGGCATTAGAGTATGATAATTTCTGAGTGACTGTGCATAGCCCTGAACTTTATACTTAGGAAGAAACCTTAAATCAGGAGGAGATTGCTTCATATCGTTTTATTGAGTATGTTTCCCAGACTTGCTGATCAAACAGGGGATGCATCTCAACTATGAGATACTGGAAGCTGATGAGTAAGATCCCATTGACAGAATAACCTTCTCCCTAATTTTACTAGGCACTGAAGTGAGACTGACAAGCCTGTAATTACCTGGGTCTTCCTTCTCACACTTCTTGAACTTTCTGAACTTTCACTTTTCAGTCACCTGGAACCTTTCTGGGCTATCAAGACTTTTCAAAAATAAGGAGAGAGGTGCTGCAATAACACCAGCCAGCTCTTTCAGTACCCTGGGGTGAATCCCATTGGGCCCCATAGGAGATGAGGGTGAAATAGCAGTTTGGTTGAACAAAACAAACTGTTGAAACAACAGTTTGGTTGTACTCCAAATGGTCAGCTGACATTTCCTTTTCTTCTTGGAAGCACATAATGCACATGGACATTTTCTCTATTTCTGCCACACCAATTTTCTGCTTCCTTTTCTCCTGGAAATAGGAAATGATTGCACTTACCAAGGTGCTAATAACTGTGAACTAGTTCAGTGGAGAGCTCGTGGTTTTATCATTTAGACATGCCACGTTGCTGTGTGTCACACAACATCACTCATAAGAGGATTATGGTGTGCTTAAATGCATCACTCTGTGACAAACTCCTCAAAACTTGAATTTCTATATTTATTTGGAAACAAATTCCATAATGATGGTGAGTATTTCAAGTCCTCTGCTAATTTAAATTCTCTTTAGTCTGTCTTGATGTGTGAGCAGTGCAGATCATGAACTTGTCAGTCAGGCGAAGGCAATATTGCTTTACAGCCTTCTAATTATTTTAAAAAAAAAACTCTGTACACACAATTGTCCAGTGAACTTTTGAGGGTAAAGCTATCTTTGACATCTGAGAATCATGATGCAGTGATGCAATAGCATGTGAATCTACTTGGAGGAGTTCTGCTGACTTTTATAATAAAGAACCTATTCAAGTTGACTCTTAAAATTGCTTTACTTTCCTATTAGATACCTAAAGGTATAAGATTTTTTTTTTTTAGCTTTCTTGCCTTTGGTATGACCATGTTGACTGTCACCAGTCACCTCCTTATTTCCCATGTGACTCAGCATACTTTCCAGGCGTATCTGCTCCATGACCTTACGATATTTGAGTTCTGCTGTGCCAATGTACTAACTCATGAAAACTCTATTTTGGCATCCTCAGTTTCCCAGACTTGGGTGAAATATTTCATTTTGGCTTAATGATGTTTTTCTGTTGTGGCAAAAGGCTTTACAAAGAAGAAAAGACTAGCACATAAAAGCTATTTTACTTCAGTCAGACCCAATACACTGATTTATTAGGGAACTTGACCAATGGGTTTAGCAGAGAGTGAGACATCATGGCAGATATCTGTCTCAAGATATCTTAATTTTATCTCAATATGGTTAAATCTCCCCCAGCCCCAAAATATTTTTGTAAATAATTACAAGAGAGTTTTGAAGAGGTGAGGATATGAAGGACAGTGGCTGAATGCCATTTCTGCCTTCTCTGTTGTTAGAAGATATAGGGAAGTTGATGTCTGCCAGAAAGGTAAAGCTGAATGCTCTTTTTGTTGGAGATACTCTGTGTTTTTCAGGCCCTGGGTTCCTGACGTTGCTATCTACTTCCTGAAAACCTGTAGGATAACCCAATTCTAAAAAATATATTTTTAGCTTGTTGTGTCCATCTTTTGAATAAAGAAGTCACATAGCTTTTTACTAATTTTCCTTAATGTGGCTTTTTTTTGGCATGTTAAGTACCTTTATTTTATCATGTGGGAAAAAAATGGGGAAAAGCCACTTTCTTATAGGTATTTTAAGTAAATTTCTGATTTTTTTTGTGTTTATATATGAGCATCTCAGGTGGCAGATATAACATGAGATACACTTTTTAAATGAGAAATGCACGGTAAGAGTGAATTAATCCAAACTAAGACTGAGAAGAACTCAAGGATTATCTGCATTTTGATTTTCTGTTACATCCTGAGGCTGTTATCGCTGAGTGACATGCTCACAGTTAAAGGCAGTTTTGTGCAACCTATTTAAAACATTTTGAAACACAATTTTAGAGTAGCTAAAGTGGAAGTAGATGAAATTCATTTGACAGTGCAGTCTCGAAGATGTATAAATGCTCAAGCACAGCCATGAGTGTACAAGTAGTTATGTCCAAGTTTATGCCATGTGCATGTCAGTGTTGGTTTTATGGACCTGTAAAGGAAGCCAGTTTTTCAAGACATTAACTGTTGTTCTTCATCCCAGGCTTGTAAGACAACTTACTTATAACACTCTCTTCTCCTTCTCCTATCTATCCTTTGCAAATTTTAAAGGTAATATTCTCTTTCCTCTGTCTTTGCACCCTAGGAGTTGTACATATTGGAATTAAGAGTTGTAAAAGAAACACCACTTGTATTTTAAAAAACAAAAACTACTCTCAAAAGCAAAACAAACCTGTCTTCACCTTGTCAGTTGACTAAGAGGCTAAATAAATCAGGAGTTTGGCTTCCTTACCTCCTTCCTGAAGAAGAAAAAATGTTTGGTTTTCACAGTAAAGCACTATGCAAGTGTAATGCAAATCTAATTCAAATTGTATTGCAAATCTATGCTTTCTACACCTATTTTTAAGGAACTCCTGATGTTTCAAGTTGTTTTCCTCTTTTATGCCAGAATAGTATGAAATGTTTTGGCCCTTCTCCTGAAATTGGATTGTCCAAGTCAGAATTTCAGCTTTTGCTTTTGGGAATTGTGTGTGACTATCACCAAGATGTGTATCACACACAAAACACTAGCACAACATGTGGGAGGTCAAGATTTAAATCTCTGTTCTTGGTTGAGAGCAGTTTATCCTGCATTACCTGGAGGCATTCATGGATTTGCATATGGATTCCCTGTTTCAAACCATGCCACTAGACAAGCTTATCAAGCCTGAGCACAAGTTTATGTGAATATATGAATATATGCTTCTCCTATGATATAGTTCTGTGCAAAGAATGCAGCTTGGAATAGCAGTTATGATAAAGTTTCATTTAATCAAGAATACTCTGTTCATATCTATGTGTATAAATAGCAAATAATTAGTTATACTCAGAATAACTCATTAAAATTACATTTAAAGCCATTAAAGTTAATCTGGGCATTTAAAAGGTCGTTATCAAGCAATTAGTTTGCTGTCTGTTGAATACTGGACTTATTTTAATTGCATCTGAAAGGGGAAATTGGAAGTGGAAGAAACTTGCAGACAAAGCAACAAAAATAAATAAAATTACTTGCTGTTTGGTGAAAGAATTCTCCAGAAAAGCAAATAGGGATTTCCAAAAGTAGACTGCCTTTCTGATTGCCTGTTCTTTCCCCTCCCTCCTTAACTCTGCAGAAAAGCTATGTTTCTGTCACTTTTTCATTTCCATTGTGGCTACATCAGAGAAGACCAAATTATTTCCTGAGTGATGAAATGAGGGGGGGGTTAATTGAAATATAAAGTCCTTATTCAAACACGAATTACTAAATCCCAGCATTCTGTGCTGCAATGAAAGATAATGTTCTTAAGCTCCCTGTTTCTCATCGTCATCAGGGAGGTGTCCCTGCCCATGGCAGAGGTGATGGGACTAAATAATCCAAAAGGTCCCTTCCAAACCTTAGCATTCCATCCTCACTATCCTGCATGTGCTCTGCCATGGCTGCACAGTAAAAGCATCCCAAACTGCAGCTGCTTTTTGTCTTTATTTTCTTGATGATTCTTTTTAAGTAAAATAACTAGCAGAAAACTAATTGTATAAACCTTCTGAATTACCACGGTAGTCAAATGACTGGGAGAGTACAATGCCAGAGAGCAAACATTTTGGGGTCACTGGAGACTCATTCCATTTGTAACTTTTCAGCATACTGAATATGCTTGGGGATATATAATATATATAATTCAGGAACACAATTTGGTGGTAATTTGCATTACAATAAGAAGCTGTTAAGCAAATGTTACAAAGTGGTTTAGGTACTGAATGAGGTAAGAAAAGAGACAGAAATTAGACTGCAATATACTGCTAGTGGTTTCATCTCACCTTCCTTTTTTAAGGATGTGTTTAATCCTTTACTGAATTTTTTGTCATTTGTCTCCTAATTTTATTAAAACATTTCAATTCTGCCTACTTAGCTGCTTTGTACTCTAGAGTTACATATGAATGGACCTGTAAAGTGGAACATTTTCACTGGCATGTTCACAGAATAGCACAGTGATATATTAACATTTCTAAGAGTTTCAGTCCAAAGAAAATGCTGCAAGCCCTTGTTGTGAAATAAAGAACATTCTACCTGACACTTGGGCCAGATTCAGCTAATAATTTGGGTTTTTAGTCTTACTGTTTGCCATGGAATCATTGAAGCATCAGCTTCTTTCCCAGATGTTTTATTTAATTTGTGCTGTTGTTCTGCCACGGTGGGTGTGACCAAAGGCTCTTTAGATGATGCCTCCTCACTGTTGGAGTGGGCAGCAGTTCCCTCCTTGAGCAATGGCTGGCTGGCCTCTGGCCTGCCTTGGCCACTGACTGCAACCTCTGCTTTTATTCCAACTATTTCCATCTTGTTGTCTTTAGTGTTTTAAAGTGGGGGGTGAGATGAACTGGCGAGTTAATTGGAGTGAAAAGGCAGACAAATTTCTCATTGTAAAGAAAGGAAATTGTTGTAGCTGTGAAAGATGGAATCCTGCTAATAGCTTTTAACTGAGGTCTTGGCCACTGAGATCAAATAGATGGGTAATACTTCCCTGCCTTGACCCTTCCTGAGAAGATAAATTATGCTTTGGAGAACCTGTCAGCAGAGAGGTGTGGGCTGTCCCATGAAGGAGGATGGTCCAGGAGCCAAGAGTGACAAGGGCCCAGGCAGAACAGTGCCCTTATTGTCCCCAGGGCAGTCCCATATCCAGGTCTCTGGACCCTCGGGCAGTGGTCCTGGGGCTGCAGCTCCCAGATCAGACTGCTTGGGCATTTAAGGGCTGTTGGTGCACTCAAGACCCTGATGGAAGGTTTGTAGAGAATAGATATCCATGGTGAGCTGGCACTTGTATAAAAGTTTTTGTGCAGCTGGCCTCTGGCACAATTTGGAATAAATTTAAATGGTTTAAATTGTCCCTGAGATAATTATTCCCACATTAATGGAATACATTTTTGTCATTTTCTGATACAACATAGTGTATATTCTCACTGTGGATAATGGCCAAGTTAATAGACTGAATATAAGGAATTAAATCTCTCTATCAATACTCCTCAGTATTATGTGGTTTTGCTGTATTATGCAGAGCACTATGCTAATACAGTCACAGGATAAAATTGTGCACTGTTAAGTCTTTGGGGCTTTTGGCCTTGGATTTTTTGGATCACAAAGCTTTTGATTGCAGCATGAATCTTCTTTTAAAACATTTAGGACATTTCAGTGGTAAAATACCATACAGAGTGTTTCAATTCCTTACCATGTAGATTTCTCAAAAGCTTGTAAGAGAAGAGCCATTAACATTTAGACTTTTGGTTGCTTTCTCTATAATCTTCATGTTCAAACAAAACTTTGGATCATGATTTGATGTTCAGCCTCTGTTCTGCTCATGTGTTTTATCCTGTTGTACAAATTATTATCATATGTGGTTATTTAGCTTGCTCTAAGAGGGAACTGAGTTTTAGGTTAGAAATAGCTGGCCTTTGAGAGCCTGGCAGTTTTAAGGGAAACCTAGGCTGCAACAAGGCAAATATTAAAATACAGACTCCTCAAAAGATTAAGTACCAAACTTCAGTAGTTATGTTAGCAATTTTTGTGTGCCTTGTAGTGTTTGTTCCATTCTCTAATTACATTTTGTGCTTAATGAGATCATGTATTTTTGAATAGTGAATAAGTATAGAACTTCTTTTTGAAAACTACGATTTTCTGCATGCTTAGATTGTTTTGCTGAAGTAGTCTAGGCCAAAAGTGAAATATGCAACTTTTAAATGGAGATCTGATGTATTTTGAAGACAAATTATGACTATTTTTTGGAACTGTTTTTATGACGTTTTTCAGAAGAGCTACATCCCAGCCCCCTTTTAAATCAACTCTGCAGGGAACTATTTCTATTTGAATGTTTTGCTTTGCTAGTCTAATGGAGCTCTAAGTTCTAATTATGCTTTTAGATATATTAAAAAAACCCAGCAAAATAAAAAAAAACAACCAAAGAAAATTTAAAAAAAAAGTTGAACAAACACAAGCCCATCATCACCACCACAACAAACAAAAGAAACCAATCAAACAAAAACCAAGACACAAACCAAAAAAACCCACCTCAATGTCCCAAAACTTTGTCACATAGAATTCATTAACTTGCACTGTTAATAGTAAGGCTAATGCAGCAGATCAAGGCTGTAGCTGCTATTTGAATAACTTTGCTTTTGTTTCAGCACAAGCAATCTACAGTGACTGTTCCTGTAATGGTATTTCCCAGAGATCCTCAGGGACACTCACTTCGATTGGCAGTGCTGTAGGACAGGGCACTTCTGGACAATTTATGCCCCTTAAAACAGCCGCTCAACATTTTTGCTTAATGTGCAGTGTTCTATCAGGGCTATAATTTACAGCAAATTGAACGTATTTCCCAGTCCATTTAAAGATTCTTCCATTGTTAGAAGTCTCATGTCCTCTTTTATTTTTGTTGTTATTTTTGTGAGGGTTTGTGAGCTTTGCCTGGTGCCAGTGGCGGATTTATCTTGCCTCTTCTATATTTAATTATAGTTCCAGTGGAATTCTTGCTGTGAAAAAGCAAGTCTGACTTGCATTCCCTCTGAAGCTGTTCTGACAAGTAAAACAAAATAAATTTCTGCATAGTGCTATTCTTAATGTTTCAGGCCACATTCCTGACACAGAGAAAATAATTGAGAAAAAGGATGGATACTTCAAAGTTCTCCTTCTTTGTTTTGTGGTGAGTAGTATAGGATCCCTGCTCAGATTTGTGTCTACATGAGGTTCTGTGAAAACCTGGAGCTCTGACCTCAGTGACTGCTTGACCCTCAAAGCTTCAGAAGTATGAGTAAGGATACACAGATTGTACTTCCCAGGATTTCTTTTAGCAGTAACATAAACCTGTCTCAACAGTTACATCATATTTTGTGACTGTTTTTCTCTGTGGACAATGAATCTTTGTACCCATTTTTCCTTTTTATATTGTCAGTGTGTGCTGGTAGCTTCATGGAAATGGCTTCATTTGTTCTTTTCACCAACTTTGCAGTAGAGTTGTCTCATTTAATAGATATAGTTCCTTCTTTTGGTTTGTCCCTGTGTGATGCACTTTCCTAAGTGAAATTAAATTCCCATCATCTTTTAAAACCAAATTCTTTAAATCTGGTTACAACCCCCTTTATTTACTTCTAACTTGCTGCCCTCTGTCCCATGTAGTTACTCTTTCAATCCTTTGTCAGCTTTCACTGACAAACTGGGTATACAAAAGCTCAGCCCAGGCTGATGAGATTTGGTGCTGCCAACAGCAATCTTTCTTCCTTTGTCTGTTGCAGACTTTGGACTTGAGGGAGCCTTTTAATTCTTCTGTTCAGAGGTATTTGAGGACGAGAAACATCCCTAAGCTTTTTGATACCTGCTTGTTCTGTTCAGTCAGGAGACTCTAGTCCTTGCTCTATTCTGCCTGTGATGCAACTCATTTCTAATTTCTTGTTGCTCTATTCCTCAGTTTGATTCACAGCGGGCTTCTTAGGATGGCTGCTGATTCAGTGCTGGGTTTGGGTTTTGTTTGGGTCATTGTTTAATCTGATGTGGCTTGTAGCTATTGGAGTGACATCAGCACCCTGTTTGTATGATTTTTTCCTGGTGTAGTTCTGGTGACATGTGAACAGGCAGTTTAAATATGTCAAATTTGCATTTCAGTTGATGCACCCACCACTGCTCTTTATTGATTTAAGTGGATCTATGTTGCTTTAAAATGATGAAAGAACTGCCCTTTGTTTTCAATATGTTATTATGATTCTTAAGCTGTACTTGCCATGTTGTAGCTACTTAGGTAGCCACACAAAAATGATCAGGGCTGCACCTTAACATGTGCTCAATGTTCAGTACTAGGTCCATGATCCCTTTTTGCTTTTCTGTAACTATTTCTGGTTTTAGAAGTAGGCCTGGCTTTTTATTTTCCAGGCTGCTTTCAATTATAGGGAGAAAACATCAGGCTTTTGACAAATTCTATCACAAAGCAGATTATTCTTCTATCCTTAGAATATTTCTTGAGCTGTACTAGATATTAAGGTTGGTATATTTTCCACTGAAGTCTCCCACCAAAATGAAAGTGTCGTACAAAGAGAGTAAATGTCTCTTCATGCAGCTCCAGCTGCAGGGCTGAGGTATAAATGGATGAGGAAAAAAGTGACAATTTGCTTTCAAAGGATCCAGTAATCAAGAATTGCTTTTCTCCCCTCTGCTGAGAAAAATTGAACTTATAATTATAGTGTACCCAATATATCAGGGCATGCCTTTCTATTTTTATCTAAGCTGTCTTCCATCTTTTCTATCAAAATGTTATAATACTTATAATTCTTAATTATTGTAGCCAGTTTCTGTCTCTAACAATCTTTGATATTTCAGACTTCCAATCATGTTTGTGGTTCAACGAGCTCCATCTACAATGCAATAATTAGATCTACATGCTTTCTATTTGTTACAGGTGAATAAATATTTCAGTGCTGTGATTTTACTCTATTTGCTGTGTTTTGCAATATTGCTTGGTTATGACATGTACTCCCACAGCTGGTTGCCCATTTAGTAATTCCTAATATTACACAAAGTGCACATCCTGATTAGACAGAAGATTCTGTGTCTGCAGATGAGCATCTCATCTGTTGTGTTTTTGAGAGGCTGGTCCTTTTTGGCTCCAGAATCTAATTTTATGGAGTGAAATTCTGCTTTTGGATAGTGCCAATGATCATCTGGTTAGGCTTGCTTTACTCTTAAGGACACTTTAAATGAAAATAATTTTACTATTTACTGATGGAAAGAGTATTGTGTAATGTGATTTATAATATGAATAATGAACATCACTCATATGCCTACAGTACCTGGTACTGTACACAATTATTGTTATAAAAAGATAATTTAATTGATTAAAGAGCTTGCCAGTACACTTACCCCTAACTAAACTCTGTGAACAGAAAGTTAAGCACTGGAAAGGTGCCTTCCTTAAACTCAGGTGTTCTTGCTTTAATTGTCTGAGAATTTAGAAAATTACTCAACACTAATTACTTCAGTATCTTTTTATATGTGCAATCTACTGCAGAATGCTAGAAATAGAAGTGTTATCTTTTCTTTATTAATGCTTATTTGATTTGGAAGCCAGGGAATATACTAGGAAAACTGCTTGAAGATGTGCTTTGGAATATTGTAAAGATGAATACCCCAATGGAAGAATATTTCTGCCATACCCTGCAAGTGGTTATTATGAAATCTTGGAGTTGAATGCTACCATTTTTTGTTGCAGATGCCATATTGTATGTAGGACAGAGGTAGTGAGCAGCTGAATAAGAACTGATTGTGGATTTCAAGTTGCCTAGGTACTAAACCATGTCTAGTTATAGTTATTATGGATTTACTTTGCAGCTGGGATCAGAAGTGCACATTCTTTCAGGAGCACAGAAATTCATACAATCACCATGTGGTAATTTGCCTATTTTGTCTTCTGTCAGTGTCTTTTGAAGATCTTTTATCTTCTATCTGTTAACAACTGAGTGCCTTTATTGACAGGGCCAGGGAGACTCTCCAGCTCCTACCAGATATCAGTGAGACTTTGATTTAAATATGAGTATGCAGAAGTGAGACCTGGTATGGTAAGAACCATTAGCTGCAGGCATGTGATGAAGCAAAAGCCCTATTTTGCCCCACTCCTTCCTGTTAAGATGTGTTGAATCTAACCTCAAGCAACGTGGGGAACAGATAGTGAAAATGGAGCCAGAGTATTGGGAAGGTTTCTTCCCAGTCTGGTCATAGAATAATGGAGTGAGGGCCAGTGTGTTGGAACTGTTCAGCATCATGGATGGTTGATCTCCCTTCCTGTGTGTGAAAGAAAGTAGGGAAAAGGTTGCTGGTGACATGGAGCACATCTCCCCTTGCTTTCCTCCTCCCCACATAAGAAAGTATCTGTGACTCTGTGAAATATAACTCCTTGCTTTTGTTTTTGAGAGACAAACTGGGGGAAAAGCCTTCTTCACATACAAGGGGGATTTTTTCCGTCTTGTTTAAAAAAAAAATCAGTTTGTCAGCCTTTACTCAGCTTGTTCCCAGTTCAGCTGCATTTGATCAAAACATAGCAGCTTCCAGCAGTATCTCTCTTACCTCATAATATTAATTGCCATTAGGAAGCTGGATAGAGTATTGCAAAGATAGTTTAACTATCAATGACAATAAATACATGTCAGAAGCATGTTTTTGGGGTTTTTTTGTGCAAAATCTACCTGGTTTAACAGTGAACTCTAAGGCAGAGAATTTGTTTTGGTGAACCATTAATTAAGAATTTTGTCTCTTTGACCAAATGAATCAAGGTGTGGCACAACTTTAATCTCTGTGGAAATTGGATCCTACTTTTCGTTCTTACACACCTTTGCCTTCTCAGTGACATGTAGGATACATGACAGGCATATCTTTCTGAATATTCATAACACAGATGTGATATGATAGGTTTAATCTGAGCTACAGCCATCTACAGGATGTAGACTGTATTTCCACTGGATGTCACTCTTAGATTAGATCTGTGGGAGTTTAACACTAAGGTGTTGTCTGCATGAACCTGATACCTGTTGGTTTGTTTTTTCAAAGACATTTATTTAGCCTCATGGTTCTAAGTGTATTTTTAAGGAGAAAAAGTACTAAAGATAGTAATGATGACATGCTGATTTAGTTTTTACTTGTATGATTCTAGCATATTTCTGAAGGGGTGGTGAATCTGTGTAACTCAACAGTGTAGAGATGCACTTGGATAAAATTCTCAGGTATTAAGAGAACATATTCGTGAGTGTATTTCAAACTGTTCCCTTCTGCTTGGGAGAGCTGATATTCCACAATAGACATCCAATATTTTTTTGTATTTGATATCTAACCTTTCCTTATTTAGTTTCTTTGGTTACAACTATGTTGGGGGTTTTTTGTTGTTGTTTTTTTTTTTTTTTTTTGGGGGGGGGGGTTAATTTTTTAAATTTTTGGGGGGTTTTTTGTTTGCAATTGTAGCTTTTCTACAGCCAAAACCAGAAGTGGCTGGCATGGAGTGGGACAACATTGCATTCCTTTCCATCATTTGCTGAGGTAAATTCAGTTTACAAGAAGAGACTTTACCCTGGTAAATACATTCTCAAAAGTCATTTTATGTTATGCGAATGAGCTAAACTGCTTATTAATTGATGTTCTGTAGTACTCTACTAGAAGCAGAAATTTAAAATATATCACGCATAGGTTTTGGTTGCCTGTGTTCCATGAAGTTGTCACAGGAGTCTCCTGGTTCTGTGGTGTTTTATTTTGCACTTCTCTTCAGGGTCGTACAGAACAGCACAAAGCTGCCCCTCTGTATTCACATTTCAATGACACAATTCAGAAATTTGTGTCTTTGTTTTGACACTGACAGTGTCAGAATATATTGGTCACAAACGAGCTTGGAAATTAATGTTCCTTTAAGGTGAGTTGTGAATGTTATGTCTTTGATACTTAAATATCACATGACTTTGATTCAAAGGCAGAGCAGAGGGGATGAAACTAATATAGATGTAGGAGCTTCCCTCTCTTCCCTGTGACCACATATCACAGGAGACACTTATGGGGGCTGGAAGTAAAGCCCCATGGATGAATTTGGAAGTTCTCTACCATGATGGCTTTTGCTCCCGCTGAGCTGCTGTAAGCAGCTGATGCAAGCCTAAAGAAAGAGGTTAAGTGTAAGAGGTTAATCTGTTGTAACTTAGTTTTTCAGTTCTCAGTGACATTTACTCCATGTATATCCCAAAATGCCAAATCAGTGTGTTTGTATTCCAGCCTCATCTGTGAGTTACTGAACACACATAAGCAGGCCTAAATTACTGCAGCTTACCCTGGCAGCCCTTGGCAGCCCATCCTTGCTTGGTCTTTTAGGCACTGACAAGGCTAATTTCTTTTCAGTGTCTGTTAAAGGGAGAGATGACTGTTCATGCATGGTCACCACATACAGCCTCTTTGGTTTTGTATTACTCCTATACAGACTTTGTTCCTATTAGAAAAAATAATATATTTTTAATATTTATATTCCATTTTCTTTGATATTTCCATTGAAAATGCTGGCAATAATTATCATTAATGCATTTGATGGTAATATCCGTGTATTTAGTAACCAAAAATACACCTCATACCCTACAGTCTGACTCATTTTTGGGAGGCTATTGATAATTATTGCAGCAATGTTTTCAACCCTGGTCTTCTGCTAAAAGGAGTTTTCCAGTTAAGAGGTAAAAGTACAAGGTACTTTTAAAAAAATGTAATTTCCTTTCTTGTATCTACTAATTTTCAAAGAAAGGTACATTGTAAAAAGCATAGTATTTACATTCATTTAACTCTCCAACTTCTGCTAAATTTTAAAGCACAAAATAAAATATTTGTCTTGAAATAATTATATTCTGCTCAGTTTAAGCCTTCAGAGTTATGCTCAGGCCATGCATTTGGGTCATTCACTACAAATGAGAAGCTGACACAGTCTGATCAAGCAAGGCCTTTACAGGTGAGAAGAGACACTTTAAATATTTAGATTTTTATGTACAACTGGGAAAACTACCCCCTCAGGTTTCTTTCATCATATATTTAATATGCATAATAGTAGACCTAAACCCCTTTTCTCTGTGTCTATTAATAATTGGCTAATTCTTACTTTAATTTGAATAAATTCAGATCATGGTTATTCAGTCTTATCCTGAACATATGTTTGCATTAGACACTGAAATGTAAATTAATTGGTTCAGTTGTGTGATTAGCTCACAATATCAGTCATCATGATTTTCCTGCTGAAAGGCAGAACCTGGTAAATATGATCTGCCCTGCTTTTCTCACCTTCCCTCTGGAAAAAGAGAGGGACATGGACTGAACAGCACATTATAGCTGTTAAGAACAGTTCTGTTACCAGTTTTATAAAGAGAAGCTCTCAAGGGTCTATTTCTGTTGTATTCACAATACTTGCTGTATTCATTTATGTGAACACACATAAAGACTATTGAAAAAAAATTTTTTACATATATTACATTGAAGACAATATTGTGTGCAAAATGGTGTGATTTGAGGATAATCCCTCCGATTGTGATTGGCATTTGTTTCCATGCTGGAATAGCATCCTTTATGAGTGAATATGGACTGAAGCTTGCCTGAGGGAAACCTGAGGCCCTGACAGAGTCAGGCTTGGAGCTCAGCTGGAGATACAGAGATGCTTTCCAATGTGATCACTTAGATCAGCCATTCATTGACTGTTACTGGTTTGTTAAGTTTGATTCTGCTTCAGGAGCAGGTGTGTTCACTAGATCTTAACTGTTTTGTTGTTGTTTTAAACTGGAAAAAGCTGCACTCTGCTTTCTTACATTTGGGAATATGTCTTGCAGTGGTCTTGATTGTAAATTCAGATGTAACACTAGCAACTAGGTAAGTGGTGTCTATATATTGAAAAAAAAATGCTATTTGACAGTTTCTGAAGAGTAGCTGCTTCATCTAAAATAATCAGATAAAGGCCTGGAAGAGAAGAGGGGGCTTAAATATAGGCTGAAAAAGGTTTACAAATACATACTTCAAGGAAGGTAAACAACTTCTATGAAGGACTGTATCTTATCTCCTACCCTGAAAATTAATGGCAAGAATCAGCCTGAACAGCAATGGAAACATTGTTTCCCTCCTGTCTCCTGTCCTCCCCTTGAATCATGCAACAATTCATAAGGAAATTCATAAGGAGTGTCATTTGGATGTTTTTAGGCAACATGTGAACTTTCTTCCCGCATACAGGGTTGCAAACATGGATGAGAAGTACCATGAATCTTTGCTAGTATAGGGGTTTGTTCCAAAGAGTGAGACTGGAAAATATTGATCCCAAAAACTGTCTCAGTTCATGGTGGGAATGATTTTAAGAGTGAAACAGACCAGTCTAGGAGAAATTATTTAGTTGACCTCAGAAGAGAATATTCCTATGAGGAAATTCAGCTCAGTTTTGCTCCCCACCCCTGTGCTCTTTATACCAAGCAAAGAAAGGAGGCAGCTGCAGAGGTACCTAAAGCATCAGGTAATTTCCTGAACTGTAGGTGGGGAGAGATGTTCAAGGTGCTGCTCATGGAAGCTCTAGGAAATGTGGAACAGCAAGACACAAGGAGTTGGGTGTGTTTGACATCACGTTGAGGGTATGTAGGCACTGAATTTATTTATGGCACATGTAATCCTGTTCTGACTAGCACTACCCTGACTGGCATTTTTAAATTACTTCACAGGTTAAACTATTAAAATTAAACCGGGTATAGATGTCAACTCAGAAATCCTCTCCCTGGATTAAGATACATGGGTTGAATGAAATCACTGCTGTCAAGCAGGTGATAGATGTGTGAAGAAATGGAGAAATTCCCTCTCCATGCTTGGCAAATCTAGTACAATTCACAGGAATGAATCTTGTATTTTTTGAACTGAAATAGGAAATATAATGATACAAATCAATATATTTGTCGTACTGGAACTATCTATGATGTTAAATACAGGTAAAAGTCCAGCAATATGTTACTGCTAAACAACATAAGCCTGTAGACACTTAAAGGAGGGCTAGTTCAGTCTGTAGGTCCCTGAAGAAATGGAAGGATAGGACATTTTGCTTTAAAAATGGTATGTACAGCACAATTATGTGTTTTCCTCCATTATTTTAGTGTATGAGGTACATTGGTAGGAGTCAATTCAACATTAAGGACCGACCTTACAACCAGTCTGTCACTGTTCCAGCTTACCTTGACTCCCCTGTGGCTATATTGGCATTTAGGGATTGTTCTTGATTAGAGATGCCATCTTTTATTTGTTCTTGTATTTAAAGTTTGCATTTTTGTTCCTTTTTATTGCCTTTGCATGCATACATTTAGAACAAATCTATTTTATTTGATGGGAACAGAGTTTTGGAGATTTTTTTTCCCCCTTCCTTTTTAACCAATACTTGTTTGCTACAATTCAGGGTTACGATTTCTGTGTCAGAAAAGCCCTAAATATAACATGGACTTCTTTTTGCATTTTTACTTCATTATTTCACCTCTTAAGGTACATTCAGTGTCTTAACTGGGAGTCCTTAAGATTTTCTTAGGTTGCCATCAGGAAAATGATTGGCAGGCTGCTAATAATTTCCTGCTGTGGGGAAGCTGACAGTGGAAAGAAGGTAAGAGGAAACAGCTTCTCTGGTTTGAAATGCATGAAAGAGCAAAAAATCACTCTACTAACATTATTTTCTTCCTGAATATATGGATTTTTTTCTTCCTTAGGCCTCCAATAAGTGTGGAAATAATAAGAAAAGGATGAAACATTGCTACTGCATCAAACATTGTAAAAGTAGTTTGTTCAGTTTTCTGTCCATGTTGCATTTCCATTGCTTTCTCCATAAGGAACAGTAAACACTTTTGTTGTTGCTTTAATGAGTCATTTGTGTTGTTGCCTTGCATCATACCTTCTGCAGGAAGTTTCTCAGCTTTTCTCTGTAGCTTTTGACATTAAACACTGATCATCAAAGCAGTATTGTGGAATTAGGGTGTAACTTCAGAGATTTTAGTGTTTGTTCTTTTAGAAATGCAGAAATAACAACTGACATAAGTTCAGAAGATTTAGGTTCCCTTTTGACAAAGCTGTCAACTTTTGACATTTCTAGTCACTTTTTTTAACAACTCAAAAAGAGATTGATCCTTTATTTTTGTAGATCTCTTGCTGATGTTCTTACAACATTATTCTCAAAGAATTCCAGGGACCGATAGTCTTGATTTGTGTGGCTCTATTTTATTCTAGATGACTCAGTGCATAGATGACTCAGGCCATTGTTCCTAGGCAAATGAGTCAAAAGTCTATAGCGTCCACCCTGTTTTCATGGTAGAAGGATCTAAAAAACGTTATCAAAACAACTTAGATATGACCTATGATTTTTTTTTTTCTAGATAGGAACGGGTGAAAATTTACATTCCTGTCTTGTGACTGTTTAGAAAAAGTTGTTATATTGTTTCTCTCTATTGTTACACTGTTTCTCAGACAGCAATTTTCCCATGGGCAACATCCCCCCTAACCTTTTGCTGAGTTTACCTCCATTTTAAACAAACAAACAAACAAAAAAACTATAAAACTGGAGATTGCCTGGAGGGGAAAAAAAAAATCAATCACTGCTTGATATAAGATGTACAATGGAAGGGAATGTCTGGATGTAAATCCTGTTTGGCATTTCTCTTACATTCTGGGAAGATGATTTATCCACTGAGCTCGTCTTTTTTACACTGAGCTGTTCTTTTTATACCCTCAACTCGAGCATTTCAGTTGTTTGCTTTGTAAAGTGAATTCCCATACAATTACATCACCAAAGGCAGGAGTGAGTATGGGTCAAAGGTTGATGCAGAGGATTAGGGAGACATTTTCAACCAGAGGAGAAGAGGAGCCATAATCTATACACTCACATGTACACAAGAATAAAATTTCTCCTCATACACAAGGAGAGGGCCTTTTTTTACAGTAGCTGTATTAAAAGTATGAAAAAAAACCCCGTGGGTTTTTCCTGTGTTTTGCCCCTTGCCCCCAAAATATTTTCTGCTGAAATTTTTTCTTGCTGAAAGTTTTCCAAGCATTTCTAATACCAAAAGAAAATTCATATAGTGTGTGAGGTTTATCAGTCAGATGTTGTAGTAACCTTTTCACATGAACCAAACTGATTGAGTGTAAAATAA
Source organism: Cinclus cinclus (assembly GCF_963662255.1). Lineage (NCBI taxonomy): Eukaryota > Metazoa > Chordata > Aves > Passeriformes > Cinclidae > Cinclus > Cinclus cinclus. Next base: position 10,730,736 of record NC_085051.1, on the reverse strand, counting down.
TGATGTATTTTGTACTGATGGGCAGCAGGAACACTTTAAAGTTTCTGTGGTGCTAATCTGTAAATCTGGTTGCAGAGAAGAGCATTTGTCATGCTGAGGGGTAAATCCAGTGTCATTGCATGGATTATTTTACTGGGTTTAGTGGGAACTTTTTCTCCAATGATAATTTTATCTGGATTATGAATGTGGCTTGCTGCATTAGGATATTTCTGAAATGGACATAATAGGATTTGTAAGAGTTCCCACATATTGAGAGGAGGATGTGCACCAACCTCCCTCTGTTCACCAGGCAAGTTCACACTTGACCTAAGGAACCTGGAAAATTGGAATTGTGAACAACAATAATCAAACTCTTTTAAAAAGTTGGACCTTGAAGTTGTTGAAGTGCATTGGGTTTTGCATGAACAGGAATGTTAAATACCCTAACAAGTTTGCAGTGAGCTCCAAGAGAAACTCACTGTCAGGAAGGCTTTGTGGATATTCTTGTACACAGTGATGTGTGTCTGGATTATTGCTAATGGTGTAAGAAGTGCAATTGCGTCAGCCTCAGTTTTCGTAGTTCACTGATCCAAGGGACATAAACGAAGCTTACCTTCTGACAATCTCATTACAAGTTCATTTTTCTAATTAAAATTTAACAGTCTTTGTGTTTTCCTTGCTACTATATTAATTAAACAACTGTGATGCTGCTCAGGCTGCAGATCAAATCCAGCAAACAGGAAAGAAAGTGAATTATGGCTAGGCTATTAACTCAGATGAGAGTCATGAGGTGTTCTAAGCCTATTTTCTATTGGAGTTCTGGGCTTTGAAATTCATGTTGAATCAGAATAAGGCTGAGCTGTAAACTGTGACCTGATTCAGGTAATTTTGATTCCTGCATAGAAAGTCCTAAACCAATTAATGCTATCATAGAGAGAACAGCTAGCTTGGATCATATTCCTATATTTTCAGATGTTGCCAAAGTTGTGGTTAGAAAAGCTGTAGTTAGGAACTAAAGAAGTGCTTGGGTCAGAGTGACTTGGAACTGCAGGCACCCAAGAAGCTCCTTGTCACATGAACGACCTCTTTTATCCCAAATAATCTCAGAAGGGGCTATGGGTACATATAGAACCCTGTGTGGAGCTAATTAGCTCCCATGTCATTGGAGTTTGATCAGATTGAAAGTGAGGGCAGTCAGGTGAGTGTGGAAACCTTCCTTAAACTGGTGAGATTCATTAACTTTGCTGCTGTTATTTGTGGTGCCACTGACAGGAATGACACTGTTGGGATGACTTAATTTACCTTTATAGGAGAACCTGTATTGCACAATTGTAAAGAGTTACTAAAAGCTTCCTGTCTAGAAAAAAATGTTGTGCTAAACTCTTTATTTTTTTATTGATTTTGATGGGTGACCCTCATGCTTCCTTTAATGGGTGTGCATGTGAGGATAAATCTTTGAATGATCGGTTTTCACGTAGTGTCACCTGAAATACTTAAAAAAAAAATAGTTGGTAAGATGCTAGTTATATTTGACAGGAAAAAATTCCAAATTTGGTTATTTTCTGATACTTTCATACATGTGAATTTAAGTGTCTCTTCTTGTTCTGCTATCAGAGTTATTCTCAGTCCTGTTTACTCCATGCTGGTTTTAGGGGAGATTGAGGACTTAATTGTTAGTGTGCAGTAGCTCATTTTTCATTCAATCATGTGGTCTTGGTGTGATAATAAAAGAATTGGAATGGGAGGATGGGCCCTAACACATTAAAAAAAACAAATTTAAGGTTTGTTTTTAATGTGACAATTAAAACTAATTAACCTTTAGACCATGTTTGAATCCAGTGAGATTTCAAAGTTTCTTTAAAGAAAGCGCTGTAACTTAAAAATGTGACTTGTTAATTTAAAGGTTTAATACCTTTAAATTAGCTAAGTAATTTGAAAGAAGTTACTTTGCCATCACTTTGAAACTTGCTTCCATTGGTGGCTAATGGCACTTGAATTCTTTTCCAGATATAATCTGTTTCATGAGGGTGGCTTCATGTTGCAATAATCCTTCTCATAGCATTTCTAGCATTTGACTCCTTTTTTCCTTAATAACACTCTTGGCAACTAGTGTGGAGCAGCTTACTGTTTTAATAACACTCTTGGCAACTAGTGTGGAGCAGTTTACTGTTTCAGGTGTACTCTGCTTTTTAAAAATAGCACTGAAGCTCTGTAAAGTTTGCTTAAGGGCTCTTCTTGATGACTAAACTGAGGATTATCAAATACCTGCAGTGTTTCCAACATGCAGAAGGGATCTCAAAATCTGTGGGTTTGTTTGCATTTCCTGGACCTAAGAAAAATGTCTGGGGGTTTGGAGAAAATAGTTTTGTCTTTGTTTTCTTGTTTGGTTGGGGATTTTTTTCAGTAGTAGTTGTTGCACAAAGCCTTTATAAAAAAATCTGAGTGGGGTTGCAACACAACTCATTTAAGTCAAGAATTCTGTGTGCAGTGTTCCCAGATGGATGTTCCAAACCCCTGCAGTACTCACTGGGAGAAATCCTGATGGTTTCTTTCTATGTTAGAATATTATTTCCAGTGCCTGATGCTGGCTCATAAATGTCTGGTTTAAAGTTTTTTCAGAAGGACTACTGCTCCTCAAACACGGTGAGGATGGTGTACCTTAGTGACTTTCTAGTTCAGAGCTGTTTCAATAATTGCATTTAAGTAGATGTAGCTGATTCTGCTGTGTCTGAAAGGACTAAGCCTGCAGGGTGTCTCATTAGACTGTTTGTGTGGTTTTTCTTCAGCTTGGAAAAGAAGTGCAGTGAAAGGGCACATGACTAACTTGCCTTATTTTCTAATGGCAAAGGCTCTTTGGAAAACTTCCAATCCAATGACCATTCCACTTCAACAAAGCAGTGTCAGAAAATAGTCTTGCCCCATTAAACATGGAATAATTATATTATGTTGCCTTTATTAATTTGATCAGTGTTTTTATAAATTGATTCATTTAAAGAATACAGAAAAACAGAGTCTCTGAAGATAGAAAGACTCAGATTAATTTAGAGATAAATACTTTTTATGAGTTGTTCTTTATATTCCTCCATTAATTTAAGGGCTTGGTTTAACTATGTTATTCTAGTTTTTATCACATTTCCTATGTCAGAACCTGTTTGCATGTCAATTGCTTAGGTAGCCTAAAATAGTGGGATGAGCAAGCTCTGGGCATACTCAGTGGTTTGTATTCCCCTCTAGTTAAAAAAAATAAGGCCCCTTTTCTTCAGTTCACCCTATTTGTTTGCATTACAGGTCTCTATTGCTTGTATTGCTACATTGCATATGGCTTGAAAAGGGGCTTTAAGCCAAAAACATCAGTGTGATGGAAAGTGATCCTTTCTGAGAAAAGTGTGGGAGCAGCATCTTTCAGATGGAAAGATGCTTTCCCCTATTAGTTCCTAACAGTTCTACCAGCCTGTGGTGCAGATGTTCACCCATGTATTTACATAAGCTCCATAAAGCAGGATGTTCAGAATGAGGAAAATATGAAATAATTATGAATATGCACAGCCATTTGCTGGCAGTTATTTTTGCATATAAGACTGAGAGGCAAATGATGTTCTTACTGAATTCCAAGTCAGAAATGGCTAAAATTGGTATTTTTATACAGCCAGGAGCCATATGTGAGGTTTAAGTGGGTGTTGGAACTCTAAATTGAGCCAATAGTTAAACTCTGTGCTGTGATGAATATAACATATTGTGTTGGTCATGTGCTTTGTCCATTGAGGCAAAATGTTACTGAGAACTAATCCAGATTAAAGATTATGTAAAATGCAGTTTAAGACTGCTTTGTAAATCATGCTGTAAGGACCTGGAGTAGTCCTCATCCTGGTTCCAAGTGCGTTAGTTATCAAGGTCTTTCTACAAATGGCGTGCTCTTGGCAGACGGTGATGGTGTGACTGTCCTCTATTGGCAGTGAGGAAATTCCAAACTCTAGATCAAAGGTATAATGAAACATTTACTATATGGCACAAAGACTTGGTTGTGTGGTTTTGGAGTTTTTTTAATGTGGGTATATGCTTGCAAATCTAAGCTGAGATGTACTGATTCAAAAACACCAAACCCCAACATCTGTTGCTTGTATGGGTGTTTTGAGTTCTAAATCTGCTGTCCTCAGTGTTTTTGCTCTTTTTTCATTTTGGTTAATAAAGCCCTCTGTTCATCTGTTAACTCGGGCACTGGATAACAGCAGCATATTTGAGCTGGTTTCTGTATTGTGTTGGATTTAGTGATACTGGAGTAATTGCCACAATAGTGTTTAGCTCACTGGGAGTGTGAGGACTCACAAAACACGCAGCAGGCTCTTATGAGGCAGGGGGTAGCACCACTGCTGTCACAATACTCAGGTGCTTGACTTGACTGATGGGTGCTCCCTTGCTTGCCAGACAAAGTATTCTTCCCTTCCCTTCCCTTCCCTTCCCTTCCCTTCCCTTCCCTTCCCTTCCCTTCCCTTCCCTTCCCTTCCCTTCCCTTCCCTTCCCTTCCCTTCCCTTCCCTTCCCTTCCCTTCCCTTCCCTTCCCTTCCCTTCCCTTCCCTTCCCTTCCCTTCCCTTCCCACCATGGGAGTTGGTTTGGGCTGTGTGGCATAGCCAGAACAACAGGTTTGGTTTGATGGTCCTGATTTAGGCTGAGATGTTGGAACAAAATGCTTCCTAGCAAGCACTCCAAGGCAACATGATTTTCATCTCTTATTATTCCCTTTCCCATTTCCTGTCCCTTTTTTTCCTGCTGGCATACTTCCCTTTCTCCTATCCAGTCTTCTCCTTCTCTTTCTTTTTATCTTGGTCCCAGTTTTGCTGCATCTGTACCCAGATCTGACATTTCTGATGCCATTACCTAGATACTCCCAGTCTTTCGTGGTGCTGCTGGCCTCTACTCTCCAGAAAATCGCCAGCACTCTCCTTCAATTATCTGTGGAATTCATCTGTTTTTTGTGTTACTTCCATATTCCTACCTGTGAAGCCCAGTTGTTCTTTCATTTTTGCTGTCTGTACCTCTTGTCAGCTTCTTACCTGTGGCATTTTTCCATGCCATGCTCAGCTGATTTCCATGTCCCTGCAGCCTTAGTAGGCATTTAAGACAAACTCTCCTTCTGCCATGCCTTTTCTCAGGTGGAAGGGCTTCTCTGGGCAAGAGCAGGTTTTTTGATAATTCAAAATGTTTATGAAAGGCTTTTTCCTTGCCCAGCAACCCAGAGAAGTAAAATAAAACAGTCATGGCATGTCACTGAGCACTGAAACTGAACTTCATCTAGTACTTCATCACTGCAGTTTAGTTATTTTAAGAAAAAGCTTAAATATTTTGTGACTCATGGGCTTCCTGTTGTCTCAAAAGTTGTGCTGTCATTTCTATGGAGACAGAGATTCTTTTTCCAAGGTAGCACCAATATTCCAAAGGTTTCCCAGGCTAACATAATAATTCTGTTTGGTATCCACAAAGATCAGAAATGGTCTTTCAGAATAGTAGGTAAGAGAAAAATCAGTTCTATTACTGGTCAGATGAACTGGATAAAGACATTAATATTCATAAGTCAAAATTGATATGTAAATAATAGTAATGCTTTTACTCACATAATACCCTTTTTGCTTGAAAGGAAGCAAGAGGAGTTTTCTTTACATTATCTTACTTTTACAAGTTTTTTGCCTTTGGCACAGCCAAATAAATGGAAGTAAAAGGAGCAACTATAACAATGCATAGAGGATGTAATATTGGTCTGTTAAAACATTTGATTTAAAGAGCATGTCTGTTGTCTCTGACCTGACCTCAAGACATTGGGAGGATGAGTTTTGATTCCTGTGGAAAACAGCCACCCTTCGCATCGAGGTGCCTGTGGCCAAAAGTAGCTGCTGCTTGCTAAAATCACAAATATCACAGGTGTCTGCTAAGGAAGCCAGGAAATGGAAAATATAAATCCTCTCCCTCCAGGTTATTATAATTTTGAAATTAAGGAGCTTTCAGGAAAATATATGGGAATAGAAATAAAAGTTCTTTACTAGAAAAATAAAAAATAAAATACAGTAAGAACCCAGTACATACAAAACAACAATACAACACCAAAACACTGACAGAGTCAGAATCCAAACTGACACCCCATCAGTCAGTCAGGGTGTTGGTAGCAGTCCTGTTGAATGGTGGCTGCAGTCCTCCTGCAGTGACAGATGTGGTTCTGTTGGAGCAGTGCTGAAGCCTGTTGGAGTGCTGGCCTGGATTTGGGAAGAACCAAGTATCCTGGAACTGTGAGGTTTTTCCTGTCAGAAATCCATGATGAGGATGTTTTCCCTGGCTGTCCCAAGGAGAAGGATCAGCTCTGGAGTTGTTGCAGCCAAAGGCTGGGGATGCATCCCCTGAAAACCAGTTCAGGATTGTTCATCTGAGTCTGCCCCTGACCCATGGCTTCCAGGGACCCTCCTGGTGTTCTGGATATTCCCAGGAGAGGATATTCCACCACCTGCCTTTTGAGCCAGGAATTCCAGACCCAGTAATTCAGTCACATTCTATGTGAGCTATCCCAATAGCTGGATGGGAGAGAGAACACCCCACATTGCTGTTTGAGACATTCCCAACTGGAATGGGGACCGGCGGGGCATTTTGGAGCACTGAGGCCACAAGTTCAGCCTCGAATGGCATTCACAGGGAATGCTGAGGCATCCCATGCCTGTGGTACTCAACAAAACATCCCTGATGTGGAGCAAAAAGAGGAGGGGGGAAGTCCTGGGTTAATGGGAGGATGTTTCTTGAATGGAATTCTTAGAGGTGCTGGTCATACCATGGAATCATGGGGTGGTTTGGCTCGGAAGGGACACAAAGACCCTCTGGACTCTGTCATCCAATTCCACGGCAAAGAATACATCCAAAACTGCCTTCTCACCCTCATGGACAGCAGGAATGTCTTCCACAGCTCTTGTTTAGGAATGGGAATGGCTGTTTGAAGCTCTGACAGGAGCACCTGGAGACCAGGTAAGAACACCAATGGGATTGTTTTGGCTGCTGCTGGATGTGGTTTTCTCTTTTCAGGATGTTCCTCTGATTGGTGTTTTCACAGTAGTTTCCAAGGCCTCATTTGAGGGTAATTCCAAATGTTGGAAGTAGCTGGGAAACAGTGGGGAAGAAACATGAACCTGATCCATTTCTAGTAATTCCCAATTTCTCCCACAACACCGTTCTGGGTGAAAGCTGGTTAAAGGATAAAGGTGCCGAGGAACCAGTCTTGTAACGCCCCCTGGATTTCTGACAGAGCGAACCTTCCAATAAACCCAGTACACCTGTCTGAGACACTCTGGGATCATAAGGTTTTTTTAGGAAAGCAAAACAAGCACAGAGACAAGGGAATAGGCTTCCAGTTCATAATGATTTGATGGATATAGGAATGATTCTTGCATGTTTGATGCTCCCCTTTTTATTCCCTGAATAATATTTAAATTATTCCTTTAACAAATTATCTAAATTTGATAATTTAAATTTGAGAGGAAATGTTACAAAATAAATGCATGGAGAGATGACAGAATCCCAAAATGCTTTGAGTCTGAAGGGACCTTAAGGATCATTTCATTCCATCCCCTCCCATTCCATCCACAGCCCAGGGTGCTCCAAGCCCCATCCAGTCTGGCCTTGGACAGTTCCAGGGATGGGACAGCCACGATTTCTCTGGCTTTATGGGCACAGGAGGAAATTTGCAGCAGGAATGGAGATGTCTCCTTTGCTCTGTCCAGCCCCAGCAGGACTTTGGGAGGCAGAGGGTGTGGGAGCAGGAGCTTTGCCCACGGCCTCGGGGGAGTCTCTGATGTCCCAAAACGCAGCAGAGCAAACGTTTGTGGTTTAACATCCCCTTAAAAGGAGATGCCAAGCCAGGAACAGGAGCGGGCTGTGGAGCAGGGATGGTGCCCAGCAGCGGGGTGACCATCCAGAGGGTGCCACCAGTCCGTCCCTGCTGTCCAGGTTTGGGATGAGCAGGCTGGTGACTGTCCCTGTGTTTGGTCTGCAGGATGAGGAAGCCACCCGTGCCGAGGAGGAAGATGAGGAGGTGTGGGAGGATGGAGACAGCGGCCACTGAAGGCTGGGGAAGGCAAAGGTCCAGGTAGGAGATATTGCTGTCCAAGGAGAGGGACTTGTCTGTCCTGCTGGCATTTTGGGGTGTGAAGCCAATAGAACAAAGGGTCTGATTCCATTTTCTTACTCGAGCCAGGCTGTATTTAAAACAGCCCAAGGCAGCAGAGAGCTGGAGTAATTTCCTAGCAGGGAGCTTGACTTGGAAGCTGCATTCCAAACTTTTGTCCACGTTTATTTTATCTCCCACATGAAGAACGCCTAAAGAAGCAGAGGTGGGGTGCTCCTAACAAAAGAACATCCAAATTCTTCGGTGCTAGAGGGCTCAGAATTAAAGTATGAGTACAGGTGCCTTTAGGACACTTCCAATTCCTTAGGGTATGAATGGAATTTAAATTAAATATCCAGTCCTGACAAGCTTATATGAACTCCAAAGCCTCTGCAAGTGTTTTACAGCCCGGGAGGGAGACAAGAGTCTGGAGTCTCTCCCCAAAAACTGGCTGCTGCTTTGTTTGACCAGGCATAGGAATGATTGTCTATTGCCTGGGGCTGTCCTTATGGAGAAGGGTTTATTTATGTGCTCTGGGTTTATTCAGTGCATCTTCAAAATGATGGAAACCGATTCCATTGAAATGCCAGAGGTGCCAAATGCTTTCCCCAGGTAGAGCTCAGAGCCATCCCTGTGGGAAGGGGTTTAATGCCCATTTTCCCAATCCCTCGAGGCAGCAGCACTGGAGCACCTGAGCTGAATGTGCCCTGGCAGGAGGCAAATCCAGGGAGTGGACAGTGGGAGTTTGCACTGCTCCTGGAATCCCAGACCTGGAGCTGTGCTTCAGAGATGCCAGGAGATGCTGCCTCACTCAAACCTCATGTAAAGCTCAGCATCCCTCCTGCTCCCTTGGAATTATTGTTGGTCCCTTTGCTGCTGTTGCCCAATATTGTTATTGTTACTGTTGTTACTATTACTAGTATTATGATTGTATTAAATTCCTACTCCATGTCTTCCATAGCTCTTTGCTTTGCAGAGGTGGTGCTTTAGGAAAGCCCCTCCAGCCTGGGAAGATGCTTTTGGCTCCAGAGTCATTCCCAGTCCCAGGAGCAGCAGGACCTGTGCTGTTCCCAGCAGGTGAGGCAGAGCTGCCTTTCCTTCCTTCCTTCCTTCCTTCCCTGCTGCACTTTGGCTTTTCGAGGGCTGTCTGGGGGTCTCAGGGAGAAATTCTTTGTGATTCAGGGCAGAATTAGCCCTGGTCCCACTAAAAGCAGGAGGAATAATTTTATCCTTGTTTTTGGATACATGTCTTGTGTTTTCTCTCTGTTGCTGACACCGTGTGGTGAAACAGCAGCTCCCAACCTTGTCAGTGCTGCTCCCTGCAATAGTTCCAATTTGTGACACAATTAATTCCCTGCTGGAATCCCAGTCACAGCCCCAGATTGATGTGCAGTTTAAGGTCTTGCACCCTGACCAGGGCAATTTCCTGTTTCTAGGCATAGAAAATGGGGAAAACTTGGACTGGACTGTAGCCAGAATTCAGAATGGGGGAGTGAGGCAGTGTGCTCAGCTCAGGCTGGGGTTGGCACAGGGGGTGGTTCCCCATTGGATGACACCTGTGTAGAACTGATCCTTTTCTTCCTTCATCCAAAGTCCAATGGCAAAGTATGCAGTAAGTCACAAGTGGGGCCTGGAACGAAAATGGTTCTGTTAAAATTAGGCAAATAATTCAATAAGAAAAAAATGGGCATCCTTTCTATGTATGAAAAAAGTGGGGAATAAAATGTTAAAAAGGGGCACTTTTATTTGATGCCATCTCTTTTTAATTTTTTTTTTTAATAGAACCCTATAGAGAGCTATCAGAAGTGGGAAAGACAGGAGCCTTTGACTTCCACAGTGGACCTAATTTCCATTTTCTCCTCTCTTTCAGGACAGGAAAAAACACTTAACTCGTCCCATCTTTGCCAAAAGCTTTGGTGTTTGAGCAACCAAACCCAACAGGCTCCAGCCCTGCTGGCCTGCACTGGAGGGTCCCTGGTCCTGCCCATGGTGTGGGATGAGTCCCCAGAGTGTCCCAAACCCAGAGGGATCTGCCCTAGTTTCAGACTGTCCTTGTCCTGGTCCCTGCAGTCACCAACACCTGACACAGAGAGTCCTGTCCAGAGGGGCCTTTGTCACCTTGTCAGGAATGTGGTGGCAGCCCCGGGAGCAAGTTGGAGGTGAGAACTGGGGCAGTGTCTGGGACTGATCCAGGCCAGGTCAGTGTTTCCCTGTGGGGATTGTCCCCACACGCTAAGTTAAGCAGGATCAGGGTGACAGATGCTGAATTTTGTGCATCCTGAGAGTTCCTGTCCCCCCTGGAGATTTCCTGCTGGGATGTGGCAGCTCAGGGAGCAGAATTAAACCTGCACCTCCCGTGGGCAGTGCTGGCCTTTGTCTCTCTGTTGTGCCATCAGCCTGTGGGAATTTGCTGCTGTCACTGCCAGTGCCACCCCACCTGGGGCTGCATCCTCCTGGCAGCCCCTCCCAGCCCCACGCTCCAGCTCCAGTGGTGCCTGTGCCGTGTTGGGAGGGTTTGCTGGGAATGTGCCTCATCCCTGGGAGTATCCTTTTGTTCCAGAGCAGCCAGACAGAGCTTTTGGGCTTGTCAGCTCCAGAGTTTGATTGTAAAAGTCCCCGAAAGGAAGAATAACAATGAGGTTCGTTAAAGTGGTGCTTTCAGACCCCACCTGACAGTCTGTGCTTTGTGTTGGAGGTTGTTGTGTATTTGCACCGCGGGGAATGAATGTTCCCTGTCCCAGTTCAGCCCAGCAGATCCAAAGGCTCTTACAAGAATATTTATCCTTTGCTTCCCTTTGTGATAACTTAATCCCCACCCTGCCATGAGCCATTCCTTGAGTTCTCCTGGAGAAAACCTCATGGCAGAGACAGTTTGCAAAGGAGTCCAGAGCTGTGTTTGGAGCAGGGAATGCTGAGAGCTGCATCTGCTTGTGCTGCCCCAGCCTGGCAACATCCACATGGAACAGCCTGGGCAGATGGGATTAGATGGAGCAAAATCCCTTCATGGAAGAGATTTTCTCCTGTGCAAACCAGGCATGGGGCAGGCAGTGAACTTTGGAAATCAGCTGATTTCCCCCAGGAAGCATCATTCCCATCAGCATGAATGACAGGACCTGTGCCCACAGCTCAGGATTCACCCAGCCAAAATCAAGAGCAAAGGTTGGTTTGGGTCTGAGAACTTGAAATAACTTTGAAAGAGAAGAAATCACCTTTTTCTTCTTCCTTTCTTTCTTTCAGATGCTGGAATTGCCTCTGTGGACGTGTGCTGAGCTCTTGCTGCAGGGGACTGCCAGGCCTTAGTGGCTGCGAGGTCATGTTCTTCTCACTGGGGAACTGGAAATAATTATTAATTAATTGCAGAAATGTTTTCTGAAACTTTCCCCCTTTGGTGCCCCACCGTGTGGGACAAGGACAGAGAAAATGAGCAGAGAAGCAGCCTCAGGCTGGGGAGGGGCAGGAGAAAGGCACGGAGGGCAAAGGGACCTCCCTGGGGGTAAATGGAGGTGAGGAGTGGAGAGTTTAGGGCAAAATCTGAGATCATCTACAGGGAAATAAATAAGGGATATTTTTGAGGGAAAAGCTGAGGTAATGAGTTCACTCACCTTGACCCAAGTTATGTTTGCACAAAGTGGGACCAGAGGTGAAGGGCAATCCAAAGCCAACCCTACACAAACTCTAAATCCCAGGATAAATTCTACAAGCTGCCCATTGAGGGACTAAAAATCCAGAAAAAATTGAACCAAGAGCATTAAGAAGATTCCTGGAAATCCCATTACAGTGTTCTCATAGCATTTTTAACAGATCTTTGAGCTTTTTATGCCAACAGTGCATTTCTCTGTTGGGATTATTCACTCTGTGGGCTTTGGATTTGAACTTCCTCATGGTGGCCCTGACACAGCTCAGGAGCTGGTAGGAAAAACAGTTAGAGCTTGTGGCAGGGGCAGGGTGTTTCCAGATCCAGCTGGATCCAGGCTGGTCGGGAGGGATCTGCTTTGGCTCCTGTCTTTTCAGGGAAAGAATGTTTTCAATTGATTCAGATGAAATTTCAGCAGCTTCATCTCCCAGCACTTCCTGGGCAGCTGATCCTCTCTCCCACCTCTCCTACTCTCACCTACTGCCCAGCTGGGGCCAACTGCACAGAGGGAAATTTGTCCTGCCAGCAGCAGGGGAAGGACAGGAGCACTCACACCCTGGGAGTTGGATTGTCCCTTTGGAGGATGCTGGGATTTAGATAATTCCATATATTTGGCTGCTGAAATCTTCCACTCCAGGGCTCTGGCTGACAGGGCAGCACAAAAATTATTCTCTGTGTGTGCCTAGATGTGGGGTTCATCTTTGCTAGTTCAGATAAATTACAGCTATAGCCCTGAATTCCCTGCTGGAATAATCTCATAGTGCCACATGGAGTGTGGATACTCCCATGCAGAGCTAGCTGACTGTTTGACAGCAGCTCTGTCAGGAGCCAGGAAAGGTTCCAAGGAAGCTCAGTGGGATCAGGACAAAGTCAGGTTTCTATTCCATAGAATTTGTTATTTATAACTCTCATCCCCCAGCCCCACCCATGTCCCTGGGGGACACTTGACAGAGTTCCCTGGAATTCAGCAGGTTCTACCCGCGAGCTCGGGCTCCAGGTGGCATTTTCCAGTGGAGAAGGTGCTGGCCGGAGGCGCTCCCGGCCGTGCTGAGGCAGCCCCTGTGCCCAGGGGAGGAAATCTCACCCTGCAGCAGCTGAGTTCATTCCAGAGCCTCAGGAATGGCCTCTGGAAGCTCTTTTCCCTGAGGAAAGGAAGGCACATCCCTGCTCTTGGGCCACCTGCGGTGTGACCCATCTGTGACAGCTTCCCATCAGTTCTGCAGTTCCAGCCGGCTCCCTGAAAAATTCCCAACTTCATCCAGACAAAACTTCATCCATCTCTAACCTTTTCTTTTAAGGCATCTCCGAGGGCAGTGCTTGGGATTTCATTTCTGTGAGGGAAATTCCCTTGGCTTTTGGAACCGTTGGAGGATGTCCCCAGGCAGGAAGCGAAGGGATTGGGGGTGGCTGGGACATGCCCCGTGCCTGTGTGGATTTAATTTCCATTTGCTGGGAAGTGCTGCGGGGACCGCGGGCGAGAGCGCGCGCACCGGGGGCGCTGTGCTCGCGCCGCCGCTCGGCGTCCGCCAGGGGGCGCCCCGCGGGGCGGGCGGCGCTGAGGGAGCGGCGGCGTCCGGGGGGTTCGGGGCCGGGCGGGGACGGTCCCCGAATCCCGCTCGCTTCCAGCCGGGATCCAGCGCCTGATCCGAGGAACGGCCACCTCCTGCCCGGTACGGCCCCGGCTTCCCGCGGCCGCACCAGCCCGGAACCCCGGCGGGACCCCAACCCCGCACCGGCCGGAGCAGGAGCGGCTGTGCCGGGCTCGGCCCCAGCGCCCGTCCCGGAGCGGCTCCTTTCGCCCGTGGTGATCCCGGTACCGATCCCTGCCCCGATCCTGCGGCCCCAGGACCCCCAGCAGCCACCGGCAGGATCCAGCCCCGAATCCTGGGCCCGGGTCCCGTTCCTGGCCCCACCTCAGCGCCTCGAGCTCCGCGCAGCGCCGGGAGCAGCCCCCGGCCCGGGGCTCCGCTCAGCGCATCCGGGACGAGCATCCACAGCGCAAAACGGGCGGGGCCGGCTCAGGTGTGAAGGGAATTTTGAATTGTCATAGAGAAACCCCGAAATTAATGGATATTGGGTCACGGTAGGTGGGAGGGGCGGGCAATGTTCTGTTTTAAGTTAAAACACCTTGGGAAAAAGAAATCCGTGGAACAGCTCGTTTACTGTCCCGGACTGGTTTCTGTGTGATCGGCTGTGATTCCAGCTGTTCACATGGGATTTTCAGCCTGTGGGAGTCCAATGAAATGCCAGGTGTTGAGCATGAGAGAAAATAATGGGAAATCTCTCTTGATCAGGCAGTGCCCAGCATCCCTGGCTGGAATTTGGGGATCCCAGCACACCTCCCCAGCACATCCCACTGCTTCCTCAAGCCCCCTTTAGCCAGGATCCTTTTTTTGGGGTTAGGGGCACCTAAACCCAGCAGAATTTGCTTTAACCAGTTTTGAGGATCTCCCCTCCTCACCCCCTTCCTGCTGCCAAAACCCAGCTCCCCATCCCCTCAACCTCTCCAAGGAATTACACTCGGATTTCCCAATCCAGCAGGGCAGCAATACTGTTCTCCTCACTGTGTATCTTTATTTGCAGTAATTGCTTAAGAGATAATTAAAAGAAATTCACAGAATGAAGAGACAATAAAGAAGAGCTGCCAGCTCCAACCAAGGGGTGCTCAAGCCCCTTCTCAATTACTTGCTTTAATTAACCAATGCAAATGAACCCATTAAAACCACACTGATACGGTTTTATTCTTTTTAATCGAGTTCTACAGAAATATTGCAGAATAGAAAATAATATCTTTAACCCCAAAACTCTTCTAGGAGATCCACAGGGCAGGGCTGCATTGCACCCCCACACTGGGAGAAAAGACAACCCCAGACTGAGATTCCTGGGGGATTGGTGCAGCTTCTGCCAGCCAGAACAATCCTTGGTCTGAACACACACCTGTGAATCCCTGGAACCTGGCACTTCATCAGTATCCTCAGGGGCTTTTTATTAAAAGCAGATTTCCACAGAGAATTAATGAAATACAGAAAATGAAACAGAAATGTAAAGGAACAGCTGCCCCAGCCCAGCAGGCTGCAGCATCCAAAAGAAAATGAACAGAAAGATTATGATTGGGACCATCACCAATCCCAAATCCCTGATGTGGAATAACACTCTATAATATAAATCACCTTTCTCTTAGTGAACAAACCCTTCAGCTTTGCTTCCAATGCACCAAGTTCCCAACTGTGGCCACCAAGATTCTGCCGGCCCGTGTCCACGGTGGGATGCAGGGAAACACGCTGGGTATGGTCCCTTGGGAACGCTGCCCAGGAAACACACGGAGCTCATCTGTGCCTGCAGCCCCAGGGGAGATCTCTTCCCAACAGCTCTGGCTGTGCTGGGTGTGTCCCGACGTTCCCAGGCTGACGCACCACAGCTTCCTCCGCCTGCTGCCTCGGGAAGTGTCCCAAGGTGTCACCAGGAAAGGAGCCTCTTACAGACACAGAGTCTTGGGATTCAGGGGAAGAAAAGGAGTTTTCAGTCTTTAGCATCTCCCACTCCGTCAGCATTGATAGCAAACATGGCTTCAGCCTCGGGAAGACACGGAGAGTCGTAGATTTTACAGATCCTGGTCTCACCTCGGCCTTTCCGCAGGTACAGCCTGACAGGGAGAGGGAAGGAAACAGGTCAGGAGGGACAGCCTGCTCCCAGAAAAATCATCCTAATCCATAGAGGAGTAAACAGAGCTGTGTGAACTGCCTGAGACATTCATTTCCCTGAGGACTGAGGCTCAGGAGGGAAGCATGGGCTGGGTTCTTTCCCTGACTCGGCCGCCGTGGCCAAGGCCTGGAACAGCAGCTGCATCTGGCAGTCGCTGTTAAAGCCCTGGCAGAGATCACCTTGTCCAGGGTGTTGCTGCCAGAGGTCATTCCTGCAAAATCAGGGGGAAGAAAGGGATGAACCTGGAGTTAGCCAGGAGCTTTGGTCCAAAAGACTGGAAGAAAAACTCTCATCCCCAGCAGAGATAAAAACAAATGGAAAAGATGCAACCCATAGTGATGAAAACAAAATTGAATGATTGGAACCATTTGAAATGGATAAGAGGAAAAGGCCTCGTGATACCAGGGGAGATTTAGATCTTTCAGCCACGGCCAGGAGCTGCTCTGGATGGAAAGACCCCTCCATGTCCATGCATGTGGCTTTTCCCTCACTGAAACCCAGTTCTTACAGTAAATTAATCCCAAGTTTTTGCTCCTCCATTCTGCCACAGTTCACATCAAATACCACTGGATTTGGAGCCTTTCAGTGGCCAGGGCAGCTCCAGGTGCCACAGGCAGGACCTTGGTGGAGGCTTTCCCTTGTCAGCAATTGCCAAGGGACCCTCCAAACACCAATCCTGTTGTTTTCATTCATGGAACTAGTGGCATTCTCAACCCCGCAAGAGGCAGAAGCAACCATAACCCTGGCCCTTCCTCACTAGTTCTTTCAAAATAAGCCAACGTTTTGTGTGTCTGTTCAAATTACCTTCCAAGGCATTGATTTGTCAGAGAGGGTATTCCATCACTCCTGAAATCCATTGGGATTTAGAAATGGACACAAAATAAAAAGGAATAATTTCCTGTTCTGCATGGAAATAAGTAACAGCTCTGCACCCCCGGAGCCTCAGCTCCTACCTTGGAACCTCATGAACACACACAGACACGCACAGTGACACTGGGAAGCCTGGGCAGCCTGGAGACAACTCCCTGCCACTATAAATAACCATCAAGAGAAGATAAAGATCAGATGAGGGATTATTCCCGTGAGCACTGTTTGCTGTTTAACCCCCAGCAGCTCTGCAAGGGAAGGAATCCCAGGAGTTTTCCACCACAAGTGGCAAAAATATAGGCTGGCTTCATCAGTCCATCCATAGGTCTTGTTTCTCAACATCAGCCCACCAAAGTGACCCTTAAGGATCAGGTGCCAAAGACGCTGCACGGCGCTTTGGCTCTCCATATGTACAGAGCCATTGGAATTACAGAATGGATTGGGTGGGATGAGACCTTAAAGATGACCCAGTTCCACCCCCCTGCCGTGGCCAGGGACACCTTCTGCTATCCCAGATTGCTCCAGGTTCTGTCCACCCTGGCCATGAACACTTCCTGGGATGGGGCAGCCACAGCTTCTCCGGGCAACCTGTGCCAGGGCCTCCCCACCCTCACAGGGAAGAATTTATTCCCAATATCTCATCTAAACCTACCCTCTGGCAGTGGGAAGCCATTCCCCCTTGTCCTGTCACTCCAGGCCCTTCCCCAAAGTCTCTCTCCAGCTCTCTTGGAGCCCCTTTAGGCCCTGGAAAGGGCTCTAAGGGTTCCCTGGAGCCTTCTCTTCTCCAGGATGAACATTCCCAGCTCTCCCAGCCTGTCTGTGTAATGCTCCAGCCCTTGGAGCACCTCCTGGCCTCCTCTGGACACCCTGGAGGGTCTCTCCATTCATGCCAAAGCCATCACAGGTTGCACAGACAGAAGCTGCCTACAGGAGGAATCTGCCCTAAGGGAAGGGCACACACAAACCTTGCTCTGCTGGAATCACAGAGCCAGGGAAGAGCAGCATGAGCTCCCAGCACTGCTGGAAAATTTCAGCTGAGAAAAGAGCTTTGTTTCACTGGAGACAGCAGCTCCCCCTTGGCTTTAGACACAACCAAAGGCAAAGCACTGATGAGAGGCTGAATAAAACAGTATATTCCAGTCCTGCCCACCTCTCCTCCAGGGAACTGACAGGGTGCAGGGTTCAGACAACTCTCCTTAATGAGAAAGAATTCTAGAAAATGGGCAAAAGCCCCTCCCCTTTCCTCAGAAGTCTTGGAAAGCTCACTTCCAAACCCAGAACCAACCAGGCCACCCTTTTGCCTCAGGCTTTTTTACCAAGGGAAAGATGGCTCTTCCACCTTTTAACAGCCTCAATGCACATTTTTCATCACCAGCTACTCCATGGTACAAAACCTTCATCGAAGTAGTTTTAGTTCAGAGTTTAGAGGCTCCATCTGCTTCCTTGTTTCCATGAGCTCACACCTTGGAAAGGATCAAACCCCCAAGTGCCACCAAACTCCTCCCAAATTCCATACCAGTCCTTTGCCATGATTTAACACAAAATTTCCAGCTTCTAATCTTCCAAAACTGGAAGCCCAGACCAGCAAAGCGCTTGACCATCCACTTTCCTGTCATCAGCTCTAGCCTGGCAAAAAACCCTCAAGCCAGGCTGGTTTTCCATGGCTTTCTGTTCTAGTCTTTATAAAGATTTATAAGATTTACTACAAAAGAATTCAAATCCATAGCAAAATACCTTAAATCCAATTATATCAGCAAAATAATTTATTTTTCTCATTCACCCCATCTCTGGTCCTGGTAGGAACATCAAGTGGTACAGCTGCAGTGTAGAGCAGAGAAAGAGTTAGGATCATTTCCCCAATTGCAGTTTTCTCAGTGAGGTTGAGAAAAATAAGGAGAATTTAGTTTATGTGAGAAGATTGGAGTCTTGTTTTTAATGACTGGCAGGCAACACACATAGGAAAGCATTTCCACCTGTCTCAGCACAGGCAAACCATAAATAGCAGAATGGAATCTTGGAACAGAAATGATCAAGTGCCTTTAACCAAGGTGGCATTCCCCAGGCAGTGGGAGAGGAGGGGAGGGGTCTCCCTTCTCCTGGGATAGCTGTTGTACATGTTTACCTGCCTTGCACACTCTCAACAGCAAATTTTCCTTATGGATAACACATCAGAAAAAAAAAATTGCAAGTGAATTGTTTATTTGCCAGGATGACAGCCCTGGGACAGACTTTTTCCTGCTGTGCTCCTGTTCTTTTCAGAGTAGCCTGAACAAGTTTTCCAGCCAGGAGACTCCATCTCAGCACAAATAGCCACCCCAGTTATTTACACCTCAGCTCTTGGCTGCAGAGAAGTGTCCTGAAAGCCCCAGCAGGGGCACAACCTTCAGCACAGGTCCCTTTGCACAGTCCAGGTGCACACAAAGCATACACCAGTCTCAAATCCTCCCTCCTAACTCAGTCACCTTCTGGAATGCCACAAAAGAAGGAATTCCAACCTAACTGGGATTTCCTTCCCCTCCCTGGCCTGCTGGATTCAGTCTGACTGCTCCAAGCTCTTCCCCCACTGTGGAATTACAACTGAAATGTTCCACAGGGCCAGGAGCTGTCCCAAAGCATGTGAGCTGAAGACAACCCTGCAAACCCTGCAGTGGTATCCAACATAAATTAGTGGTTTCAACATTCTTCTGACTACCTAGCACAGCTAATGAGGGCAAGAAAATTAATTCAAACTAAGCACAATGGGCTCATTTTCCAACACCAGGTTTTGAAGGTTCACAAAGAACTGAGCTTCCCCAGTACAGGGATTTCAAACCACTGGCCAAACCCAGTAGGTCAGAAAGTGAAAAACAGAGCTGCTGGCAGTGCTGGAAGCACTGATTGCCCTAAGTTACAACAACTTGACCTGAACTGAAGAAGAACATGAGCCCCTGCAAATACGGCATCAGGTATCTGTGCAGGTTACATTTCATAAGCAAAAAGATCCATGGGAAGTACATTAAAATTGTTCCTACCTGTCCTTTCACAAGGCAAAGCTGTATTTCCACACAGCAAATGTTTTTTGAATTATAAAGATAACACTTCACTCAGCTGGAGAAGAAAAAGATGAGATCTGCTAAATTTCTCTAAACCAGGCAACACAAAACAAAACAAACAAAACAAAACAAAACTTTTCAGTTTGGGTCAAAAAGAACCATTCATTCCACTTTTTCACCATTTTCAACAATCTACCATATTCATTTTGTCTCTCTTCAAACAAAAAGTCAATTCAGCTTTGAAAACCGTATATTCTGGTGTCCCAAGCCAACACATAAATGCATTTCTCTTCTCCTGTGCCCAAATACATCTTAGAATAGAAACATCCAAATTCACTTTTCCTGGGAACCAGCAGCTCAGTGTTGCCTGATGAAAACCCCACAGGTTTCCATGGGTTCTGCCTACTTGGATTTTCAATTCCTCTTCCCCCAGCTCCTCCCTGCTCTGGCATCCGGGGGCAGTTGTTTCCACTGGGCAGGACAGGGAGGGGTTCACACCTCATCTTCCCCGGGAGCTGCAAGGGAGCCTTTGGGTCCTGCTGTGTCAGCCTCCCCAGGCCCTAAAGCAGCATTTCCTTCCAGGGGCTGCCTCACAGCCTCCCAGGAAGGCGCCATATCAAACCCCAACAGCTTTGGTTTGCTGCTTGTTCCCAGCCCCAGGGGATGGTCACTGAAACAAGGGCTGAGAATTTTCCTCAGAAGAGGAGCAGAGGGACCCTGCCCCTCCAAAGGCAAACTCCCCGCCACCACCACTCCTGTTCCAGCACTGAACCCACATTGGCCCCGTTTTCAGATGGGCCTCCACTAAAACTCCAGTTTTTCCTCCTGCAGGAATTTTGAGGCCCAGGGAGTGCCCAGGAGATTTGCCAAAATCCGCTACGATTTCACAGTGCGAAACGCCAATGAGCTCTCAGTGCTGAAGGATGAAATCCTGGAGGTACGTGACCACTCCTGGGAAAAGGTGGGTCCTCTCCCCTTCCAAGGGGCAGGAGAGAGCTCAGGATACCAGCTAGCACCAACTTCATTTTCCCTGGTGGTGTCTGAGCAGGGACACGGAGCTTTGCTCAAATCCAAAGCTGGAACTGTGCTGTGCTGTGTCACTTCCTCAGCTCAAACACTTCAGTCCCATCTTAACCACAGTGAGGAGGGAGAACAACAACTCCCTGTCCTGCCCTGCTCATCCCCTGCTGGGCACAAATCTGTTCATAACACCAAGTTATTTTCCACAGTCCTCAGGAGTTCTGTGAGGAAAGTGACACTGGATGAAGTGTCACTGGAATTTTCATAGAATCACAGGATGGCCTGGGCTGGAAGGCACCTTCAAGCTCATCTCATCATTAATGTGTTGCTCATTCCCAGTTTGTGCTTCCTGCCCCTCCTGTTCTGCTGTGAAGCAAAACCTGGAGCTCTGGGATCAGCAAATTACTGACTGGAAGTAGCAGAGAGGACTGAAAAGGTCTCAATCCCCAGTCTCCAACTGTAGACTCTCACAGATCTGTCCTTTCATCAGGCAACAGCCAAGGGGTGACGGAAGGAGAATAAATAGCAACACAGAGGCACAGGAAAATGGGAACGTGGTTCTCAGAAACAGAGTCCATCCCCCCAACCTCTGCTGCCTCACAAGGGCTGGGATCTTCCCCTCTTGCTGTGAAGCCTGCAGGGCAGTTCCCTTATTTCACCAGCCCAAAGGGAACTAGTAACTCAAACCCAGGAAGATGACAAAACCCCAACACCAGCCCTCAGGGAACAGAAGCCAGTCCCCTGTCACCACTGGAGAGCACTGCTGGGAGCACAGACTCTGCCACATCAGACTCACACCCCTGAGCACACCTAGAGCAGGAGCTGGTGGGTATTGAGGGGTTTTATGTCCTTTGAATGGGGCAGGAGGAACAGGGTGAGTTAGAAACATGAGAGAAACAACTGGTTAAATTTGTTCACAAAAAACGTGAAAGCAAGGTTGTCTCTCTAGTCACACTGCAAGAAAACACAAAGCAGCTTCTTAGATCCCTCAGCTGGGATTCTGTGTTCCCTCCTCTCCTTCATCCTGCAGAAGAATTGCAGAAATTCTAGGTTCTCCCAAAGAGAAAATGAGGTTTCAAAACCAGAAGGGAGACTCTTGGCTCAGGGGGAAAGGGGAGATCCCCCACTCTCCTCCAGGGCTCTCCAGTCTCCAAAACCACTGAGATCTCCCTGTACACATTTGTTCCTGATGGTATTCTGAAGGTCCAGATGTCATCGCTCACTCTATTGCTCCAACAGAGCACTTCAACTTGTTCTTTAGAACTAAAATACAAAACTAAGTGCTTTTCTGGGCTGTATTTACAGAGTTAATAAAAATGCTGAGCCACATCCCCATTTTCCTTACAATTTCCCCACAAACACATTTAATGGGATTTTTGACTGAAGACTTGATTTCATTCCCTACCTGTTTCTATAGAACTTATTCACCAAATGGATGAGCTGAATGATGAGCTGCTAAAGAAGATCACAAACAATAAAATTCAGCCTCCCCACAGGAATTTCAAAGTGGAAAAGCCTCAGCAAGTTCTTGTGCCCCTCACCTTTGAATCCAGCACTGAAGAAGTCAAAGCCTGGCTGGAGGCCAAGTCATTCAGCAAAGAGTAAGATTTGCTTTGTTGCCACCTGGAATTCCTGTCCTTCCCGGGAGAAGGAGCAGGGGAGGCCGCTGGCACCATCTCACCTGGGACAAGTCACTGGGATTTACTTACAGAGCCTGTGCTGCAAATTAGATTTCAACCCTATTAAATGCAGGCTCCATAACCAGGTCGTTCAGAGCCCAAGCTCACTCCCTTTCTCTCTTATAAACATTTTATTGGAGAAAAATAATTAAGGAACTAAACCCACAGCCTGAAATGCCACTGGAATCAGAGCTGCCACTCCAGCAAAGGCCCAGGGCCCTGTGATCTGGTCCCAGTGCAGCTCCCAGCCCCCATCTCCCATTCCTCACTTCTGACACAAGGCCACGTGCAGCACAACCATCATCTCCCCACTTTGTGTCTCCCCAGGACTGTGGAACACCTGGGCATCCTCACTGGAGCTCAGCTCTTCTCCCTTAACAGAGAGGAGCTGAAGAAGGTGTGTGGTGATGAGGGAAACAGAGTCTACAGCAAGATCACAGTGGAGAAAAAACAGCTGGAGGTAAGTATTTTTCTGGATAATTCCTGCTGGAATGGGGGCTGTACCAGCACTGTCAGCTCATTAAACAGAAACATATTTTTAGAAGTACAATTGAAAAAAAATAAACAAACCCAATGCAACCAAAACCCACACCAGCAATAAAACAAACATAAAAATTCTGAAGTGTCTTTTAAGCAAAAAGGCCCCAAATCTATAAGGGAGATCTCTCTGTTTCCACTAATTAATCTGCTTTTTACTGATAATCACCCAACTCTTTGAAACTAGCTCTACTCCTACAGCATTCATTAAATACTGTAATTTAACTACGGCTTGAAGTTCAAATCCAAACTCCCTGTTTTGTTTCCATTCCAGAAAAGCAGAGGAGAGTCAGAGCTCCAGGAAATCATGAAGCACCACCAGGAAAGGATTGATTCTGCTAATTAAAGTCTCTCTGCTTTATTTCAGCTCTTAGCCCTAAGTAGTGCAGAAAAAAAGGGAATGAAAGCAATGATTCCCAGCCCAGGCCAGGGGCAGCAGAGCTCCCCTTGGGGTCCAGCTGCCATCAGAGTGACAATTCCTTGAACACTCTTGGGAAGGGTTGACAATAAGACCATGTCCCACTGGGAAAGGCGTTTTAATTTTGCATGAAGTATTTTTTTTATATCTATATATTTTATACTGGAATTTTCCATGCATGCTATCGGAGCAGGATTCACACGGGGCTGGATGTACCACAAGGGCTGGGCTCAAGCAGACAAAGACCCCCAGAGCTTTTCTCCGAGGGCTGTCCCTGCTCCCCCCTCACTGGCGGAGCAGGCGTGGCACACAGCTCAGGGGAGGCAGCCCCAAGGCCTGGAGCCTGCACCACGGGAATAAGGCTTTGGAACCCTGCACTGGTTTGGGTTTAAGGAAAGGACATTAAGCTCATCCCATTCCACCCCCCATCCTGGGCACAGACGCCTCCCACAAGCCCAAGTTGTTCCAAATCCTGTCCAGCCTGGCCTTGGATGCTTCCCGGGATGGGGAGTCACAACCTCTCCGGGCAACCTAAGGCAGCCCCATTTCCATTTCCTCCTCAGTGCAGGTGTCCCCTGCAGCCCACAAGCACAGGCCTGGTGACAACTCCCTGTCCTCCTCCTGTCTCCCTGTGCCCCTCATTGGACAAGGCTAGAATGGCAACACACATTCCCAAAGTCTGGCCGTTTCCTTAAATCCACAGACCAGTTAATGCTGTCTCTGAGCAGCTGAAATGAGCTCTTAGTACCTAGAAACTAGCAGGAGTGGCAAAGGGATCTGAATGTGGAAATAGCCGAGTTCCACCTGCAGAGGCCTGGGCTCAGGGCAGCTGTGCAGCCCTTCCCTGGGCCACTGATCCTGCACTGGAATGTTGTGGTGTTGCCAAACCTGGCCTCAAACCAGAAGATAAGCCCTGACCATTTGCTCCTGACCCAGGCACACCCACAGCCCTTCCCAGGGTGTTGGTCACTCATCCCCACCTTCACGTTTTCACTGCAAAAAGTCAGCTGAAATGATTCCCAAATAGCTGAAACCCCAAAGCACACTGGGAAAAGCAGGTTTAACTCCACATAAATGGGCATAAGGGAAAAAAAAAAATCTAATTTAGCACAGGATGTTGCTCTTGACTTCCTGTTTTCTTTCATAAAGTTATGTGCATTTGTATATAACAATCTGTAAATAGGGGTGAGGAAAATCTCTTTCCCTAGAGGCAGAATTTGTGGTTATGCTTCCAAAATTTACTCACAATCTCAAAACTCGAGCAAGCAGCGTAGTTCCTGTCCACAGCAAGGCTGGCACATTGCATTTCTATTTCTATTTATGTGACAGACCAACATGATTGCAAAGCAGTGAAGCAAACACAGCTCCAGAGCTGCCCACAGCCCAGGGACAGTTGGGTTTTCTCTCTCAGCATGTGCTGTGTCTTTGCCCAATTTTGTGCCTGTCCTTGTACATTTAATGGAAAAAGCTTTAAAACAGCATCTGGGGAACTCGTGTCTAAATCTGAGCACACCCAGTGCACCTCAGTTTTGACTTTATTCTTAAGTGTCTCCAATGGATAATCTCTTTTCTTCATTTGGAAGTAGACACTGCTGGCACCAGCAGAATTAGGGTGCAGGCAGGGGAGGATCCTGGGTTTAGTCACAGCCCTGCTGGGATCTGAGAAGGGCACTCACCTTGTCAGGGAGGGATGAAGAGGACAATCCTCCTGAGGAGCCCTGGCTCTGGATTAGGGTGGAGAAGGGAAACAGGATGGCAATTGCAGGAGGCAAAAAAGTTTCTAAAACGAAAATAAAAACAAATGTTGAGCTAGGAAACATATTACTTTCTAGTCCTGGGGTGTAGAGGAAAGCAAATCACAGGGAATTACAGTTATCTGGGATTTTAACAGGAATGTGCACGACAGCTCTGTTAAGCTGGGAGCCACAGGAACACTTCCTAAAACAAATATCTCAGCAGACCTTATTGCAGAGGTCAGTTTCACAAATTTCCACGTGACTGAGCTGTGCATCTGTTCTGTTTGTACTGCCTGCAGACATTGCTATAAAGTACTGTACCTTGATGTACCTGAGCGAAGGAGACAATATAACCATGCACTGTACAAGAGTTATTAAAATAGTTAAGTTATAAATCCATGTCCGTCTCTTTCACTGGCTTTTCATAACGGCTTATCACTGAGATTCTCAGAAACTCAGCAAAATGTCTGAAACCACACATTTCCTTTTGGGTTTGGGGACTGACATTCAACAGGAAGGGTGGTATGGCCCGGATAGCTGTGTTTAAAAACAGAGGTGAAAATCTCACACATTATAAGAATTAAGTATCAGAAAAGCTGCAAACTGAACCCCTTTTCTGGTCTGGTCTAGTGGAAGGTGTCCCTGCCCATAGCAGGGGGTGGAACTGGATGGTCTTTAAGGTTCTTTCCATCCCAAACCCTTCTAAGAATCTGTGATTCCATGACTCACAAGTGAGGCTCTCCTATTCCTTGGCAAAGAAATCCGAGTCAGTACGAACCTGTTTCCTCCACAGTCACAGAATTCAAACAGGACTTAAACCTAAAGCTCCTTTGCATTATCCTTTCCTGGGTTGGGCAAAGCATGAAAATGCTGTACAGAAGCACGTTCTTGCCTATCGGGAAGGGGAACTTCCGTGGCAGCTGTCCCAAGTGGAACAATACAGAAAGAAGGAATAGCATAACCCCATGACACAGCCAAGCGACAGATTATCCAGCGTTTCCAGCCAAGGGCCGGCCATTCTCTGTCTCAGCTGAACAACCACACTAACAAGATCGCGTCCTCTACAGCCCAAATAAAGTTTAGGCAGACCAAGAGCCCAAACCACCGGCTCTGCTGGGTCGGGGGCTCTCTCAGCGGCTGGAGCTGTACCGCACAAGGCATTTCGAACCTTTGCAGGACGGCAGGGCAGGGAGCACAGAGCGCTGAGCTCCTGCGGCAGCGGCGCGGCTCCGAGCCTTCCCTCACGGCCGCCTCCCCTCAGGGCCTGCCCGCCGCCATCTTGCGGCACCGGCGGCGCCCGGGCCAGCGCGTCCCTGAGGGACGGGTGGCTCGGGGGCCGTGCCGGCCGAGGGACAGACAGGCCCCCGGGTGGTGCTGGACACCGGAGATCCCGGAGCCGGGAGATCCCGGGGCCGAGACACTCCCGGCCGCGCTTTGCTGGGAACAATGGCGGCGTCAGGGTCGCCAAGGCGACCACCCGCCCCGACCCCCAGCGCCACGCGCCAGCCAATCAGAATCGTCCTCTCAGTCCCTGCCCCGCCCCGGCTCCTCCCGGCCGCCTCCGTCCCGAGTCTGCGCTCCTGATTGGCCGCTGCCGCCCAGCCGGGTTGGGACTGGCGGCGGGAGCGCGCGGGCCGCGGGTGCGCGCGCAGGCCGGTCCCCCCCGGGCACTCACCGTCCCTTAGAGGCGCGCGAGCTGCCACAGCCGCTGACATGTCGGTGTCCCCCGTGAAGCGGCAGAAGATGGAGTCGGCGCTGGACCAGCTCAAGCACCACACCACGGTGGTGGCCGACACCGGGGATTTCAACGGTGAGCGGCGGCGCGAGGGGATCCTGTCACCGCGTCTTCTCCTTAGCCCCCTCTCCCGCCCCCATCACGGAGAGTGGGCGCGCCCGGCCGACGGGACGCGCGCTGGGGGGGAGCGAACCACCCTGAGACCAGAGGGGGGAGCGGGGGGGAGGGCGCTCGGTGGCGGCGCCTTGGTCCCCATGCCAAGGCAGATCCCGCCCAGCCAGGACGTTTTCCAGACCCTGCCGTGATCTCCTCCCAGCCCGCCCTGACCACCGCGTTCAGCTCTGCGTGCCGTCAGGAAGAAGTGCCAAACTCAAGCCAGGCTCTGCTGTGCTAATGAATTCGGGTTTTCTTCCAGCGACCTGTCTAGATGTGGGACTTGTTT
Source organism: Cinclus cinclus (assembly GCF_963662255.1). NCBI lineage: Eukaryota > Metazoa > Chordata > Aves > Passeriformes > Cinclidae > Cinclus > Cinclus cinclus. The sequence continues at coordinate 10,703,826 of NC_085051.1, read as the reverse complement.
GGGTTTTTTTTCCGAACTCAAGGCAAGGCAACCCGGTCCAGTGGCAGCGAGTGGAACTGGACAATCTTTAAGGTTGCTTCCAACCCAATCATTACAGGATTCTGTAAAAATAATGCCAGAGTGTTTTTGTTTCCATTATCTCCTGAGAATGAGCCAGCACACTCGTTTCTGAGAAAGGGAGGTGGCCTTCGATTAAAAAGTCACTTGTTCCCAAGCTGTCACTCCTTGGCCCAGCACGGACACTGAGCCTGCTTGGCCCTACAGAGCCAAGAATTCCCTCCCTGGATGTCTGTGGGTCGTGTAGAGCAGCCCTTGAATCCTGTCCTGTGCTCACCCAGGCCTGCAGTAATCCCTCCACTGCTTGCCTAATCCTGTTGGTGTAACAGCAAACAATCCCAAATGGCCACTGTCAAATGTCTTAAGACTACTAAACTTGAGGTGAAGAGAGCACAGGGGTGGCAACAGCTCAGACACAGGAAACAAACAAACCCCCCAGGATGGCCAAGGGGGTGTTTGTGTGCAGGCAGCAGCAAGGACTGTAGAACATTCCATGGGGATCATCGAGTCCAGCTCAGGATATCCCCCCCCCAGTTGTTCTCTGGGCTGCTTTTACCACCTGGAGGTTATTCTTGGAGTCCTAACAAGGCAAGAACCTTACCTGGCTCACTCCTGGCATGTTAAACACTGGTTAAACACTGGTGCTTGTTGCTGCTGCTGGTCCCAGCGGTGATTGTAGGTGTCAGTACAGAACAGAGTTGCATTTCTGTGCTCTCTGCTTTAAGCAGTACCCGCGTGAACTCAAATTCTGAAGGACCTGTTTGTATGGAGTGGACCTCTCTCCAGGATCCTGATCACTGCCTTGGAGGGATCTACGGAAAAAAAAGGGTTTATTTTTAGTGCAGTTGCACTCTCCCACTTGGGGTTTCATCCCTGACAGAAATACTGAGGAGAAGGGGCTGGTAATACATATTTTGTTATTTTTTTGACATTTTGATTGCATTGTTGAAACTACTGAGTGGCCTGCAGAGGTTCTGCCCCTGGCAAAAGGGGTTTGATGTGTGCCACAGGCTTCCTGGAGCAAAACCTGGCATCATCTGGAACAGGCGTAGTCCTGGGCTTGGGGTAAGACCAAGGGTCAAGTGTCTTCCTGGTAGGACAAGGAAATGAGAAGAGCAGATACTGAGACACTGTAGCTGTTTGGAAAAGGTTTAAAACACAGTAAGAAAAGGTGCTAAGGTGTTGGAGCCTCACAGGTGAATTCACATGTCCTGGCCCCATCAGTTGGACACAAACAAAAGCCCGAATTTCTGCTTGAAGTGAAGAGCTCCTGTTTCTCGTTCCCCTCTGTGATTTCTGGAGCTCAGCTATGCTGGTTGGGATGAAGTTTGGAAATCAGTGTTACTACTTCCTCCATCCATCATTTCTACAGATTTATACTTCTGGGCAATTTCTGCAGTTTATAAACTTTGAAGTGGTTGTTGTGTAGTCTGGCACAAGCCAGCCTTCAGGCAGTGTTTAAAGCTGATGTGCTCTGTCATTAACAAGTGTTTACATTCTCACCTGGTTGAGCAAAATCCTTCTGATTTCTCAGGCTGGCTGGTTGTTTCAAACAGGCTGGGTTTCTTTCTTTAGCCATAGATGAATACAAGCCCCTGGATGCCACCACAAACCCCTCCCTGATCCTTGCTGCGGCTCAGATGCCGGCGTACCAGAAGCTTGTGGATGATGCTGTTGCCTACGGGAAGAAGCTTGGTGGGTAAGTAAAGAGGGGTTTCATCTCAGCAGACCTATATTTAAAATGCCTTATTTACACATAAGCAACGTGCTTGGGCTTCCCCCTCGTGTACTTGTGGATTTGTCTCCTGCCCCAAAAAGCCTCAACACTTCTGAGAAGAATTCCTTACACCCATTCCAGATGTGCTTTTAAGAAGTGCATCCACATTTCTCAGCTCCCACCTGGCCCTCCTTGATCAGGAAAACAACAGCACTGTAGGAAAGAGTGTCCAAAGGCTAATCCTGCTGGCAGGACAGAAGTGGCTCATTTGAACTCTGGAATTTAATGTTAAATGGGCTGTGAAATTTGATCTTCAAATCCACAGCAGAACGTAAACTCGCCTTTTTTTTTTTTTTACCTCCATAAATGCTTTTGCTCTTTATGGTTTTCAGGTCAGAAGAGGAGCAGATCAAAAATGCTTCTGACAAACTTTTTGTCTTATTTGGAGCTGAAATCCTGAAGAGGATACCTGGCCGTGTGTCCACAGAAGTAGATGCAAGGTTGGCTCTTTTCCCTTTGGGTTACCCTGGGTATTTGTAAATACAAAAAGTGACCTCATGTGAGCTAGGGAAAGATTTTTTTTTTCTTTTTTTTTTTTTTTAGATTAGAAGACCAGCGGGACTTATATTAATATTTAAGAGTGTGGATTTCCCTTAGTTTGATTAGAATTCTGTAACAAAAACAAGTAGCACTGACCTTGGATTTTCATAATCTTCCTGTTACTGCTTAAGCAAGGGGAACTTCACACATCCAGTCATAGTTTTGCTCATACTCTTCTATATGATAATAGCTGCTCAATTTAGCAAGAGATCTGTTTGAACAGTTTTTTTCAAGACTTGCACAGGACATGGCTGTTAATTTTCTCAGTGCCAATTTTTGTTAATCATCAGCTTCTGAATTTATTATGAGAAACTTCCTTCTCAAAGGTCTGACAGTCCATGAGGGATCTGAGAATACAAACCTGCTGTTGGCATGTAAATGCTGATAAAACAGGATAGTGGTTTTCCATTGGGCCCTGGGGGGAGAGAATTTTAAAAAAAAATCCGTTTTAAACAGTGTTGCTCTTGCTTCAAAGGTTGTCCTTTGATAAGGAAGGAATGATTCAAAGGGCCAGGCGCCTCATCGACCTCTACAAGGAAGCTGGAGTCAGTAAAGATCGGATTCTCATCAAGCTCTCTTCAACGTGGGAAGGAATCCAGGCCGGCAGGTAAGGCTGTGTGTGCCTGGTGTGCTGATTCATGGCATGCTCCTGCCTGTCCACAGGCACTGACATCACATTCTGCACTTGAATAAACAGCAGTGCTGAAAGCACGGCATGAGGAAGTCTGTCATGGGCACAGAAGGTGCTCTGCCACAGCTTGCTGTTGAAATAGGGAGTTTCTTCATACAAGGGCCAGGCCACAGTTTCCTGAAATACCCTGCTAAGATGGCTGCATTTGGCTAGAGGAACAGCATTCATAAAGCTGAGTTTGGCAGCACAAAACTTTTGCCTTTAGCTGATGACTTTAAAGCTGACCAAGTGCACCCCATTCCTAAATGAACTCAAGGAATTCAGTAGTTTGAACTTAGCTTGTTCCTGAATATGAATTCCATAGGTGAGCAAAGTGCTGTTCTAAGCCAGCCTGTGTCTGCAGGGTTCTGGAGGCTGAGTATGGGATTCACTGCAACATGACCTTGCTGTTCTCCTTTGCTCAGGCTGTTGCCTGTGCTGAAGCTGGAGTTACTCTGATTTCCCCATTCGTGGGACGGATCCTGGACTGGTATGTTGCAAATGGAGACAAGAAAACCTACGAGCCTTCAGAGGATCCAGGTGAGCAGAGATTTAACACTGCAGAGAAAACAACAGCTGCTAATTTAAACAGTTTACTCGTAAAAATGCTCTTATGGAAGATTTGAGCATGTTCTAAATAATCACTTACAATAAAGTTGCTGATTTCTACTTGTAGGAGTGAAGAGTGTCACCAAGATCTATAACTACTACAAAAAGTTTGGCTACAAAACCATCGTGATGGGTGCCTCGTTTCGCAACACGGGCCAGATCAAAGCGCTCACAGGCTGTGACTATCTCACCATCTCACCCAAACTCCTGGCAGAGCTCAGCAAAGAGCATGTCAAGTTAACTCCCACACTCAGTGTCAAAGAGGGTAAGTCCACTCCTAGAGGATTGTTCCATCTTCCTTTCTTCTCCAATGTTGAGAGTCTGGGGTTCCAGTCAGTGCTGTGGTACTTGCTGCCATCCTGTTTTAGGGATAAATCCAATTTCCTAGAGGAAATATTGTAGCCTCAGAAGGAAATACTGTAGCCTCAGTACAATATCACTGCTACAATTGCTGACACACTGAGCACTAATTGGATTACAGTGGTTTGGAGTGTGCTTCCATACTGTGCACCTCTCCCCACAAGACAGGAAAAGTTAAACTTCACATGCTCAGGATTAAATTTTACTGAACAGTAGCAAAGATGCCAAACTTGGTTTCATCTTAATCTCTAGACATGCCAAGAGGTGTTTTCCCTCCAGAAATTAGAAAGTAATCATACACAAAACTAAGTGATTTGATCTAGTGATCACTGTGCCACAATGGCTTGGAATCCTTGTTCCCATTACACTACTTCGAGTCCAGGTTGGATGGGGCTTAGAGCAGTCTGGGATAGTGGAAGGTGTCCCTGCTTGGGGCCAGGGAGTGGAACTGAATGGGCTTTAAGCTTCCTTTGCACACAAATCTTTCCAGGATTCTGTGATACTCTCCCTTTTCTGCAGCCTCATTAAAATGCTGGTTTACATCTCAGAAAGCAGCTCTGTGCACAGCTGTAGCCATGGGCTGCTGCCCACAGGCTGCTGCTGGCCTGGGAGCCTGCTATGAAGTGAGCTTTTGTTAGTTCTTGCCAAACAATCAAAGCCCTGATTGTTTAGAATATTTGCTTAGAATGTCTCACTTGCTGTGGGGCGGTTGCACAATTCCTCAGAATAGGCCTGGAAGTGTTGTGCCACTCACCAGCAGGTACAAGATAATGGCACACACACTCTGTTAAGATATACTCATTTATTAGCCTACTTTTTTTCTTTTTCCTGTTTGTTCTCCTCCAGCCATATCAGGAGCACTTTCAGTCTCACATCTCAGATTGTGTTCCTGCAGCAAGTCATACTGAAAGCATTTAAAATTTTTCCAACATCTAGAAATGGTCAGAACTCAAGGCAATTTTAGGAAGTCTGAATTTTGTAAGCATCTGATCACCTGGTCTGTTTCTTTTTCTACTTCTGCACAGCTCAGGCATGTGATCTTGAAAAGATCCACCTGGATGAGAAGGCATTCCGCTGGCACCACAACGAAGACCAAATGGCTGTGGAAAAGCTCTCCGATGGGATCAGGAGATTTGCTGCAGATGCAGTTAAGCTGGAGAGGATGTTAAAGGTAGATACCACGTTCCTCCCATGTACTGCAGCCAGCCTGGTGTGGCTGAGGATTAAACTAGTCTGGTCAGGTCTTTGGACAGGTTATGTAGAGCAGGCCACCTGAATTCAGTGAATTTGGTAAGCTTCACTGTATGCCAAGAAAGAATTTTTGCCAGGTGTGGGCCACACCTGCAGTTTGAGGCAGCTTATCAGGATAACTGTCAAAGTGAGAAGTCCCTTAAATCTAATTCTGAGCTGTCAGCAGCGGTACAGGACACAAATAATCTGCAGGTAGTGAGCTGGAAATAAATCATGTTTGTACTTGGAGGCACTAAAAAAGAGCAGATCTGCTGTCAAAGTGTTATGTCAGATTGTGGAGAGGCTTTCACACGGGATTCATCAAACTGTGTGTTTTGGGGAAGAAATACTGATTGTAAGTATACCTGATCTAGGCACTTGGTGACTGGCAACTCCTTGCATCATTCCTGGACTCTTACTCAGCCGTGCTTTGTTTATCTCTTTTCTAGGAGCGAATGTTCAGCACTGAAAATGGAAAATAAAAGAAGAAAAAAATAATAATCACCATTTCCCTGAGTGCTCTAAACTGAGGTGGATCACCTGAGGTTCAGTGGATGTACAAATGTCTTACTGTAAAAGTATCATGCTGTGTATGGATAGATTTCTGTATCATGCTTTTTTTTTATCAATTTGCAAAGGGACAAGTGGAATTTCAAATTTTTGTGGCACTTTTGTCAATACATGCAAATTAAAAACTACTTGCCTTGTAACATGGTCAATTCATTGCTGCAGGAGACACCTGATAGACAGGATTTTAATTTTCAAATTCCAATTTCAAATTCCTAATTAAGTCTTCAGTCCTAACACACAGAAGAAAAGTTTTTAATTTCAGGTGGTTTTAAAGAGCAAACACATGTTTCACAAGCCCCTCTCACAAATACTCCTGTGAGACACATACATGTGTCAAAATACAGATGTATCTTAATAGTTTATATAGATCCTGTTCTATGAAGAGTAGACAAGAACAAGTGATAGGACAAGAAGGAAATGGCCTCAAGTTGTGCCAGGGAAGGTTTATATTGGATATTAGGAAACATTTCTTCACTGAAAGCTGTCCAAGCTGGCACAGCTGCCCAGGGCAGTGGCCGAGTCCCCACCCCTGGAGAGATTTAAAAGGCATGTGGATGTGGCACCTGGGGACAGGGGTAGTGGTGCCCTTGGCAGTGCTGGGGGAATGGCTGGACTTGATGATCTCAGCAGTCCTTTCCAACCCCACTGATTCATTCCATGGTTCTGAGAGAGCCCTACTTATACGTGGATGCAATTTGCTGTTTCCTGACAAAGTTGGCTGAACTTTAAAAAAAGGGAGAAAAGGCAGTAGTGTGGCTCCAGCACTGACACACACGTGCTCTCTCCAGACCAAGGGAGGCACTGATCCCTCACCCCAGTGTGACACAGCAGTTCTGCTGTCAGCACATCCAGAACAACCTGGCAGCTGCTGTTCCAGCCAAAGGAACATCCAGCTACAAGCAGACATGGACAGCTGGTGCTGTGCTCCCAGCCTGCCCTGGGAATAGTGCCAGTCTACCAGAGGGAGGTGAAGTCCCCAGGGGACTCATCCAGCCCCTCCAGCTGTTGGTGAGGGGGGAAGCAGACGAGGCAGAAAGCAGGCTGCCCAAAGGGAGGTGACCTTTTTTCCTGCCAAAGTCAAGCCAGCACTAAGTTTGACCCTGCCCCTCTCTACCCCTTCTCAATTTGACTTAATTTTGCATTTTTCACTTACTAAACAACAGAGAATTCCAACAGAGATTCCTAGAATGGTTTGGGTTGGAAGGGGACCTTGAAGATTCCACCCCTCTGGCATTAGCAGGTTGCTGTGCTCTACCACTGCACCCACCAGGACAGGGTAGGGATTTGGGCACACAGAATTTGGGGACTTGGTGCTATTAAACTGGCTGGTCAGGGGCTTGAAGCCTCTGGAATAAATGTCCCTTTTTCCCCCTGAGTGAGGCAAGAAACTTCATGGAATCTGTCCCCTCACACAACTGAGACACAACTGGGTCAATAACACTGTGGAGCTCAAATGAAACTGAAGCATTTCAAAAGGTGCTTAAGAGAGAATGAAGTACTTCAGTGAAAGGGGATGAAGAGGTGCCTGAGTAACAGTTAAGCCTTACTTCACTTACCAACAGACACCTCTCAAGAGGGGAGTAAGTTATGCTTAAAATGTTCAGTCATGGGGTCCCTTCCCTGCTGTGGTGGCAGCTGGTGTTTCCTCCTCAGCACTGGGGTTCTTTTCTCTGCAGCACAGATGGATGTTGTGAGGTGCCTGACATCCGTGGCTAAGCCACAAAGTCCACATCCTTTCTGAAATGGTGAAAAAAAACCCAAGCACCACATAAACCTTCAGTCTGTACAGCTCTTTCATCAGTCACACAAAGTGTGTTTATTCCTTAACCTCTTCCTCAACTTCCCCACTCCTCAGCAGACAGAGGGACCTCTCCCAGGGCCCTGTCTGTGCTCTGCTTACAAACTCCTGGGATTTCCCAGATCTCCATACCTCCTCAGATTAAGAAATCAGGAGATATCTCTTGTCTCCCAGAAAGGTCTCTGGCTCTCACAGTCACATGGACAAGACTCAGGATTTAGGGGCAGATACAAGGTTTGGGGAAATCCCAAAGACTCAATACATAAACTTTAAAGCATTGATTAAAAATTACAGCACCTTTCCCAACCTTTCCTTGTGGTGGCTGCTCTCTGATTCCAACATCCAGCTCTGTGCAAACACACAGAGCTTTGAGGGGGGTTGGAAAAGCTTTTCCTTCCTCCTCCAGCCATGCCTTCCATCCCATCACACATTATGCTAAGGGAGACACACTACTGCTCCCAGCACATCCTCCATTCTTGAAACAAGGTACAGCAAAGCAGAGCTGTTGGAAGAACAGACACAATAATACACCCATTTATAGTCATCCTCCTGACATGGAATTCAATTTAAAATTAGTCCTTGGATTCACTGGTTATGTATATCCATTACAGCCATCACAGGCCAGTATGGATGGCACCAAACCCAGACAGCTCCATTTGAAACTTTAAAGTAAACCAAAGAACCACTTTCATCTCTTCTGGCCCTTGTTTGAATGCACACAAGATGAATAAAGCAGCAGGTTACATTTAAAAAAAAAAAAAATTAAGGGTTTGGTATTTTTTTTACAAGATTGTACTGTGGAAACTCCAAGGAAATAATCTTAATTAAATATGTTAATACACAAATGGAATGCTGGCATGACCAACAACCATCAGCTGCAGACAGGGCCAGATTTCAAACATCTTGTCATCTGTTTCCTGACAAAGTTGGCTGAACTTTAAAAAAAGGGAGAAAAGGCAGCAGTGTGGCTCCAGCACTGACACACACGTGCTCTCTCCAGACCAAGGGAGGCACTGGCAAAAACATGGAAATTGAGATCATACCCACAGCCAGGTCTTGGGGCTCTGTTTTCCAGAGTTAAGCAGTTTCCCAACTGCTGCACCAGCACCCCTCTTCCCAGCTTGGGTGTAAACCTGCCAGAAAAGGCACCCATACCTTAGGGATGGTGGGCTGTCCTCTTTTTGGCGAAGAAACCCTTTGAGGGGTGCAGGACAGCTATGAGCCAACATCTGTGAAAACTCATCCCTTTGGATTCATCCTGCTTCATGTGCTGCAGAGACACTCTGATGCTTCTAGCAACTACCTCCATATCTGCCTGTAAAAATATCAGAGGAAAAGAGGATATGGTCCCAGCTGTTAAGACCAGAGATGATGTAGCACTGTGAGTCCCAAAAAAATCAATCAGTAAAACCCTAGAAAATAAAACCAACCCCCCACCCAACTAAATAAAACAATAAAACCCATCAGCTGAATGTTACCAGAAACAGATTTCCAAGGAAACAAGCCTGGCTGGTGACATTCCTAGGACCAAAGCACCAAGCACTGCACGACACAATGCTGAAATAATAAAGGTTTGTGTGGGATGAAATCTCCTAAATTTGAAGTTTTCAATTCTTTGGGAAGCAGTTTCTGCCCTGGAGACAAAAACCACTCTGTATAGGCACCACTGCTTGGATGCCTGGGATGGGATTGTTCACAGAGCTCCTCAGCTGGCACCAGGCACAAGGTACAGAAGATACAAACTGAGGTATCTAAATTTTTCCCACAGGAAATTTAAAAGGCAAGAATTATCAAAAAATAATTGGATAATGCCTCCTTGTGTAATGTCACTTCATTAATTGATGTAACTATCTTTTAGGTAAAAGAAAATAAAATAACAGTTTGTTTGTAGAACAAAATTAACACAGAAAATAAACAGAATAAAACTTTTCTGAACATACCTGGATGACATTCAACAACTTTGTGCTTTCTACATTCATTTGATCTTCTTTTCCCACAGTTTTTGAACATTTTTTTTCCAATTCCTGGCTTAAATTGATCATACTGTACAAGAACTTAAGAGCTATTGTCACTAATGGCCTCAAGTTGTGCCAGGGGAAGTTTAGATCAGATATTAGGGAAAATTTCTTCATGGAAAGGGACATCAAGCACTGGAACAGGGCAGTGGTGGAGCCACCATCCCTGGAAGGGCTCAGAAAACACACGGATGTGATAGCTGAGGTTGAGTGGTGAACATGGTGGTGGTGCTGCACTGATGCTTGAACTTGACCTTAAAAGCTCTTTTCCAACCTGAATTCCATGATTCTATGACTCAGATGGCTCCCAGTTTGTCAGCAAGACATGTGAAGGTGACACAGTCCAGCCCACCACATCCAGAGCCACCCCACAAAGCTGTCAGCCCACACCTGCACACGTCACCTCTCCAGTCACTTGCTGCTCCACACCCTTCTCCCCCAAATTTTCCCAAGAGCAACTTCATGGCTGAACAGATAAAAGTGGATGTGTGATGGGAAAGAGTGAAAATACACAAAGGAACTCATCTTTTTTCTGCTCTCATGTGGGAGGAAAACCACAGCACCAACAAGTCCCCAGGCAGTGTACTTTGTCCAACTGTTTGCTTCCCAACAGAGTCACGATCAGAGCAATTCCAGCAGATCCTGGATGCCAAAATAAGGAGAAAATTGCACAACAAGGGACTGATCAAAGCCTGTAGTGGTCTGAACGCTGTCTGCTCACCTGGCAGCAGATGAATGAGCCTGGACAGAACCTCATTTAAGGAATGAAAACAGGACACAGGGTAGACACCAACGTTCTATTTTTACAGGTAAGCAGTGAAAGATGTAGTGATTTTGGCAAAATCCCACAGAAACACAGTCCCTAAAGAAATACAGTCTCCCATTTCACAAATAAGATGTGGCTTTCCAGACTGAAAGGATTCCCTGATGGTGTTAACATCAAATCCCCAAGATGGCTTGTCAGGAATGAAGATTTAAATTATCAAAGCTCAATTTTAATTTCAAATTCTGGTTTTAATTTTCATCAGTGCCAAAGATCTCTAAGATGGGCTCCAGAATGCAACAGCAGAAGACCCAGTAAAACCCACAGCAGTCTGTCTTTTAAAATCACACTGAATTCTTGAGACAAGAGCTTAAAAAATGGATTTCCATAGAAAAGACAGAATTTCCCTAGTAGATGACTTGTTAGAAGCAAAATTATGTAACATCCTGGTAAGAGAACAAAAATGCAACCCCATTTCTTTAGGGCACTGAAGAAATGTTGCCCACAATTCCAAGAGGGAAGGAAAATCAATTATCTGAAAGTTAATTTATCTACTTTCCAATATATTAAGTATGTTTGAGCCTGAAACAACTTAAAAAAAAAAAAAATCTCAGTCTGAATGATTATTTCTTTCCATGCTCAGCTTCAAGTCACACCTGCAGCTCAGAAGGAAGTTGGGAGTCCAGACTCCACCCTACAGCTGACTCCTCAGATGGGACCCACATCAGCCACGTGCATTTTACAGTGCCCTAGTCCACAAAATTCCAGCAAGAGACAGCAGCAGTTTACTTCCAGAGAAGTATTTCCAAGAGAACAAAACCCACAACATAAGCAGCACAAAGGAGAACAAGTAAACAATTGTAGGACCGTGTTTTTTTTTTTTAAAAAAAAAAAAGCTGAGCAAACTTTTTAAACACAATTTCAGCGACGTGAACAGGAAGAAAACAAGGGCATGCTGTGCAGCAGTACAATGCCAACAAGGGTTTAGCTTCAGCAATTTGTATTCACAGCACCAGCTTTGGGGGGGGGGGGGGGGGGCGTTTGAGAAGACAGTTCCCCCATCTGTAAACTGAGAGTCTAGTGAGAAAATGGAGCAGCAAAAATGTAATGGCGTGTCCCAGATTCTTCTGACAACTTTCATCCATTCCATCCACACAGAACCTGGCACTGCCAACTTCCCTGCCACAGGCACTTCAGAATCCAGGACAGGGGTTCAGACGGGTGCTTTATCCAGGTCACAGCCATGGAAATCCTCAGCCTGCTGGCTCTTCATCCATCCTCTTTGCAAACAGATCTTCTCCTTCATTTCCTGCTCAAGGAAACACACCCAGACATGACAGGACCTGTTAATGCACAGCCAGGACAGGACTGGTACCACACACTCACCTGAACAAAAGAAGGGGTTTTTGGTTATTCATATGTGCTCTTCTATCTGACAAGATGACACTCAAACAAGCCAAGCCATTTCCAAAGAAATTAAATTCATTCATTCCCAGAATCGTAAATCAGAGCTGACTCAAACCCAGTCTGCCAAAGCTCCAGAAACATGAAATGCTCCCCGAACAGAAATGTTTAGTGAAGCTTATGCAGTATTTTACTTTGCCAGTTCCACTAAAGTTGTGCATTTCCCCACACATTTTCATCTCCTCCTTTGAAATAATCAAATGCTCTTTGTCAAAAGACACAACTGTATCAAACAGAAGTGACACACAGTTCAGCAGAAAACCAAGGGGGAAAACCCCCCTTCTGAGGGACAGTATTCCCCAAACTAAAAGATGCTCACCACTGGCTGTTCCCAGTTCTTATGCCCAAATTTGCCTCACCTGACGTTGCAAAGAATCAGAAGGTTCTGGACAGCAGGAAGGGTGGAATTCTCATTCTGTCCTGTCACCAGGTGCCTGTCCAGCACCACATGGACAGCATCTGGGCTGCTGGCTGAAGACAGGAGGAAAAACACAGGGATTGCATTAGAAGACACAAGTTCAGTGCCAGAATCACACCACTGATAAACACACCACAAGACATAACTATTTTGGCCAGACAGATTTGCTGGGTGCTGATCTATCACCCCAGCAGAAAGGGACAGTCTCAAGCCCCTCATCCTGAAACAATTTCCCTAGAAAATCCTTTTCTGAAAGGACTGGACTGGGTCCTTGATTACCCAGGTGGGTAAAGCACACACATCTGGAGATTTTCATCATAAAAAACTCAAAGTATGCATTTGAAAGTTACAATTACCTCACAATACAACATAAACTCTTTTTATGACAGATATGAGCTGTGATCAGCATGCTACAAAAATTAAATACTCATTTTCTGGCCAATTACAACACCCCAGCGTGCTCTACCAGCAACTGCTCAGCACCCCAAATAGAATTTTTAAGTTACCTCATTCCAGACAGACTCCCAGATGGGTTTGGGTTGGAAGAGATCCTAAAGCTCATCTAGACCCATCCCCCTGCCAGAGGCAGGGACACCTTCCACTACCCCAGGCTGCTCCAAGCCCTGTCCAGCCTGGCCTTACAAATGACCAGTGACATACTGGGAATATGCCACTGGGAATGCCATATGAGAGATCCTGCCAGAGTCCTGCGCAGCTGGATACAACCAGCACACAAATACCCATTTCTCAAAGGACACACGAAGTGCCCATCCTGCACACCAGGCATGACTCACCACTGAATGTAGCTCCAGAATCCTTCACAAAATCCTCCATAATAATGGACAAACTGGCAAAATTTGGCTGCCTTACCAGCTCGTACACAGAGGGCTGAAATAGATCAAAAGGAAATTAGTTTGGCTGGTTTTTTACAGAAAAAGCCAAGCAAAACCATCACATTATCTCCCTGAAATTTATATTTCTCTTCCCTGTACTATTCTCCCAACCAAATGGCCACAAGGAGCTTTGATGGATTTTGTGTAGGGAGCAAACTGGAAACTCTTAAGTGAGTTAAATAAAGAGGAAACAACATGACCACACAATTTCTGCAGGTGTGATTAACTTCAGGAAAGCACACACCTGTCTGTCTGTGGCACACAAATATTTGGACACAGATGCTGTGCCACCTGCAGAGTCCAGAAACAGTTACCCATGCTGGAATGAATATGGGAAACAGCTTACAGACAGAAAACATAGGAGCACTTCGAATTTTTATATGCAAAAGGAAGGAATTTAATTTTATGGCTTCCACAGCAACCATAGCTAGGCCACAATGTGATTTAAAATATTTCATTGTGGACTATAACAATCCATATGGAGCCATAAATAATCCTTAACTCAAACAGAAGCACATGAGAACACTAATAGCTTTTGTGAATCACAAAATCTTAATTTCTTAACTTTCCATGTGAATTTTCCAAGCTAGAAAGCTGTACTAGGGCAATTAGCATCACTCTCACACTATAAAATGGGCTGTGAGGTCAGAGCACAGAAGATAAAAGTACCAGCAGTAACTGGCTGCTTTAACTGCAAGCCAGTTTGTACAAACAGCCTTTTCTCCAGAAACTTCTTTTTTTCCTAAGACTCCCTCTACCTTTTAAAAGGAAACAGCATCTTCAGAAATACAACTTATCTTCAGCATTCATCAAGCAAAAAATGTTAGAAGTCCTCAACAACAACTGCAAAGAGCTGCAGCAGGAATTTCCAGCTTTTTCTTTTTTTTCTTTCTTCGGTTTAAAGTCTACTGAACAATCACAGGGAAAGCATTCCCCACGTGCCACTTAAGTGGGACAAACCCTTTGTGCACTCAGGGCTGGGACCCTTGTCAAAGACAGCTCTGTACATCTTGCACAAGCCAAGGGTACCAAACTGATAATTTATATTTAGAGAAAGTTCCTGGGTAAGACCAAAACCACCAGAAATCACACAGCAAAAGAAGCCTCCAAACAGCAAAAAACAGGTAAAAGCTTGACTTACCCCTGTCAAGCTGTATCCCTGGAAAACCCAGGATTTATCCTCATTGGTGGCACAACACAAAGCTGCCACTCCCTGTCCCACAGCACAGATAGGCTCTAGAAAGGAATTAAAGCACATTTGTGAGCATCTCCAAATGCTTAAAACACAGGTTTTTTTTCATGCTGCCCTCTTGCAGTGAAATTATATTGCACTGATAATGTTCTTTTAGGTTGGAGGGGCTTTCCTGCACACTGTAGCAGCAGTTATTGTCTATAATAAGAATTACTACAATTATTTTATTATTATTACAATAAGAGGAACAAGAATTGTAGTTTTTAACTCCAAATGCAGAGACAGCTCCACAAATGCTCAAATGTGGAGCACACCCCAAGGCTTCGTTAACTGCAGCCCTAATGATGTTCCTGGGACATTCCACACTTGGCTCTGAGCCTTGAATGTCACTGATTTGGACAGAGCCATTTCTGTGCCACTGTAAGGCAGCAAATCCTTCTTCTGAGACAAGCTCTGAAGAGCTACTGGCATTGCTCTTTAAGATACTTTAAGACCTCTTTTTCCTTTCCAAGGCTCCCTTTTTTCTATTTAAGACACATTAAGACACTTCTTTCCTTTTAAGACTCCCTTTTTCCTTTTAAAGACATTTTTGGATACTTTTTTTTCTTATAAGTCTCCCTTTCCTTTTCTTAAAGGCCCATTAAGACACTTGTTTCTCCCCTTGAAGACACACTTTCCCTTGCCAGCTCTGAATGCTCTTTTAGCCATGCAAACACTCTGAAGTCTCTGGAAGGCAGCTATCCTGCAGAGGTAGCACAGGAGCCCTCTTCCATTCACCCAGCCCCCTGAGGATGTTCACCTACTGCTCTCAGTGCTGAAGTGCTGCAGGATCTTGGCCAGGTACCCACTGTTGGCCAGGTCAGTCACAGCCCCAGGACAGTTTGGGATCAGCAGGGCATGGTACCGAGCCCCTGGTTGGGAGGAAAGTAGGAAATGATTGTAGGACAGGTAAAAATCCCAAAAAACCTGACCATAAATCCACTGCACATTTGGGAAAAAAAGGACAAACCCACATAAATCAGTCAAAAATGACCTAAAGGTCCTTCTTAGGATGAGAGACACACATTTTTAATGAGCCCAGACAAAACTTACAACTGTTCTGTCTGCTGCCTCCTACTCCAGCAAAGTATTTATTTTAATAAGCAACAATGTAATGTGTGCTTATGTAAAACACAGACATTATATGAATATATTGGATATATATTAAAAGAGAATAACCATTCCAAGATAAATAACAAAGTTGCAAAGCAGTTGCCAGGACTTCCTCTTAAACAGAAGGTAAACCAACAACTGCAGCTGCCACGGTTTTTACTTGAAACACAACCTTCCTGCCTTTTCTGTGTCATTCTTCCCTAAAATCCTGGCTCTAAGCAGGGGGTTTCCCTTACAGTGAGGGGAAAGCCCTTACAGTGACCCTTTCATTCACTGTTTTCCTGACAGTGGAGGTGACAGTGGCCCATGGTGACACCCTTACCATCAATGGACTCCAGCTTGGCAGGGCTGGCGTACGATTTCATGCGGAAGTCCTGGATCCAGCGTGTGTTGCCCTCGTTCACATCCACAAAATCAATGGGCTTCCCCTAGGGATAACATGGTTCACACACTGTGGTCAGGATCACTGCACAAGCACCCCTGACATTGCCTGAAGGATGGCCATGTGGGATTTTGAGATGCTTTCAGCTCTCAAAAGACTGAAGTTTTCCATTTTTCCCACTGAATTACTGTTAACAGCCTTCCCTCCATTCTTTGTGGGAACAGATACTGGACAGAGAAGTCCAAATCCATGCTGTAGAAAGGCCTCAATCACTCCAGCATTAAGAAACAGAATTAAAGAGGTCCCATAATGTCTATGGCCAATAAAACACCTCTCAATATATTTATAGTACAATTATCTCATGACAACTGAGAGATCAATTGGTTTCAGGCTGAAATCACACTATTTGTCCATTTTCACTCACCCCAGGAGTTGCCACTTGCAGGTTAAAGGCAGAGCTGGCCAGAGTAAAGCAGTGAAGGAATGACTGGGCTGAAACACCTGGAAAACAGATTCCAACACCTTAGGGAAACAACTGTGATAGTTTAATGCAGACCACACTTTATCCAGCAAAGTACACAAGCTTGGGCGTTTGCTCATCTTGAAAGCTCTAGATAATTCCATATTATTACTTTATTATAATTTTAAGATATGAAAAATACACAGCCTTCATTAGAGGTGAGCTGTGTGCTGGGGAACAGAATCCTGGAATGATTTGGGTTGGGGGGGACCTTAAAGCCCATCGCGTAGCAACCCCTTGCCATGGGCAAGAACACCTTCCACTATCCCAGACTGCTCCAAGCCCTGTCCAAACTGGCCTTGAACCCTTCCAAGGATCGAGCAGCCAGAGCTTCTCTGGGCAATCTGTGCCAGGCCCTCAGCCCCCACAGGCAGAGATTCTTCTCGATAACTTCCGACGTGAGCCGACCCTCCCTGCCCTCAAAGCCACGAAAGCCACACGCAGAGAAGCCAACCAGCACAGCTGCACAGGGAGGCAGGCCACACCTGCAATGCGGATGGAAAACGAGCACAGCTGTGCAGGGAGAGCACACGTGGGCACACGGCTCGGCTGCGGCGTGAGACACACACACACACCCACCCACCCACAGGGCACACGGGACAGAGCAAGGCCTGTGGGGCGGGCACACTCTGGCACAGCAACACCGGGGACAGCCCCAAGCGCGGCACCGCCCCGCCGCTCGGAAGGGACGGGGAGCGCGGGACACCCGCAGAGACGGGAACCGGCGGGGTGCCCCCTCGAGAGTGTCTCACCCGCGGTGGCGGCGCTGGCGACGATGAGGCAGGAAGGCTTGGCCAGCCGGTCCGACATGGCGGGGCCGGGCCCTGAGGGCAGCGGCGGCACCGCCTCGTGCGCCCGCGCGTGCGCAGTGGGCGGAGGGGCGGGGAAGCGCGCGGGATCCTGAGGGGGGCGGGAAAAGCGCGGGAAACGCTGAGGGGGCGCTGCCGCCGCCGTGGCCTTTGGAAGGCCTCGGGTGTCCCGGGAATCCCATCCCGTTAGTGCCGCGTCCCATCGGGAACTGTGATTGTTTCCTTATTTCCCCGCTTTTGTAAACCTCAGTGTTAAACTTCTGGGTTTGCGTCTGTCATGCCGTGTGCGAGTTTAATGGGTGTATCCCTTGCTGGCTGCTGGTGGGTTATAAAATGAAAGATATAAAATAAAGACAGCACAATGCCACTCTTGGCTATTTTATTTTATTATTTTATTTTATTTTTATTTTATTTCTAGCCTGGTTTCCTAAAGGAAATGTAGCTTATGTCACCTTGTCCATCTCTTCAATCATCTGCCTCCTTTTCTCTCCAGAACTGTGTTCTGAATCCGTACACTGGTTAATCTGGGTGTTCCTCACTGCTCCAGCTTAGATACCAGAAAATGATTTTTAAAAAGGAAAAAATGCATCTTATTCACTGTTTGGTTTTGCTGTTGTATGGGGTACTTCAGGACTTAGTGCTTCTCCAGCATGCTAAGCCTTTATATCACAGAGCATCGCATTTATGTCTTATTCTCTGCTTGTGACCCCAGTGCTTTTTAAACAAACACAAACTTCCCATCCTCCCTACACTGCCCCAGGCATGTGCAATTCCACACATTGGGAATGTGTGACTGTGGCCAGTGGGAGGCTCAGGCCCCCATCCACCCCAACCTCTCAGCTCCAGCATTCCCACTCAGAAAACAGGAATTTATTTGATCTCCTGCTCCTGCCAAGACAAACTAAAACTCGAGTCCCCAGCGTGTCTCTGCAGCAAAACCCTCAGATGATTACACTTTTGCAGTTGAGGGATGCCCTTTTGTCCTGACCCTGTGGAATTTGCAGGATTTTTCTTCCCAGTTCTTAAGAAATTAATTTCCAAAAGCCTGCAGGCTTCTGTCGGGACACTGATTGAAGCAGGTGCAATACAACATCAACCCTGTGCTGCCAAAACCCTCCTCCCTTCCAAGAGCCTGGAGGGAATCTGTGCACAGGGACCCACAGACATTACCCAGTGCTCAGGGAATGGTTTGTTTGGGAGGTGTTCCCATGCCACCTTAGAAACAAAATCAGAAAACCAGCACGAGAAATCTGGCAGGAGAAAGAAAGCAAAGAACTGGGGGTGAAGGCTGGAGACCAGTCTGCGGGATAGGGAATCTTTTGGATCAGAAATGTTTCCCCTGTGTCTCTGAGTAAATCTACGGTTCAATTTAGTTCCTATCTGGGAATAACAATAATCATCCTCTGCCTGCTTTCCCTGGGCAGGCTGGAGTTTATCTGGGGAAGGAACTGCCTTTTCTCACAGTTCTCAGTAGGATCACTAATCCTAGAAAACATTGAGCCTTCAGGAAACACAGACATAGAATCCAGGAATCATAGAATGGTTTGGGTTGAAAGGGAGACTTAAAGCTCACCTCGTTCCACCCCTTGCCATGGGCAGGGACACCTTCCACTATCCCAAGTTGCTCCAAGCCCCATCCACCCTGACCTTGGACGTGTCCAGGGATGAGGCAGCCACAGCTTCCTGGGGACAACCTCCAGAGGGAGCACAGCAGGTTCCACTTACACCCCCAGGTACACGAAGATGTTCACGGGAGGAATTATACAATCTCTCTATGTGTGTGTATATATATCTATATATAGTTTATTTCTCACAATCCTGGTAAGAGTTACAGGTGTATTTGGGAATCATTTACAGTTTCACAGCATATGGAGTGGCCATACAGCTTGTGATGTAACATACAGTGTGTAGAGAGCACACGATTCCGACCCATCCACCCACCACTCACACAATGGGTTTCCAAAGCTAATACTAGATTCAGCTACGGAGAAAGCCTGGAAAATGTCAGGGTACAGCGTTGGGTGTCATACAACACTGTCAGTCACAATGGGACAAGCTAAACTACTTTAAATTTTCAATCTAGTATTTCTAGTCTACCTGCATTATTGCATTTATACGCTTTTTTTGTTTTCAAAGTCAAAGTAAATAGAATACTATATGGGAAAGGAAAAAATTCTTGACTATTTTAGGATTTGAGCTGCAGCCCATACAAAGTGTCCATAGAAGCATAGACAAGATTATAAATTCAACAAGGTATAAATTAGCTGGATAGCTTTGTGTGTAGGTAGGTGTCCATTTCCCTCCAGGAAATGTGTCTAGCAGCATATTGTTTCTGAGAGCAAAAAAAAAAAAAAAAAAAATCCCAAACCTGTATGTTGAACACAGGTAAAGATGTGTAAGTGACAAGCAGGTCTGGTTGTACAGGGAAGAAATCAAGGTTTCACTTGGAAAATTCCTATCATTTGGAAAGCACACTCAGGAGCTGACTCAAAACCCACCGATGTTGTTGGAAAGGTGCCTGAGGCTTCCAAAGGAACAGCAGGCATTTCAGTCTGACTTCCAAGGGCTTTGGATCAGTCCCTGGAGAAGTAACAAAATCCAAACAAACTGAAAACAAAATAAAAATCCCCTGTAATCTGACCTTCGAGTTCCCTTCCTACAATTTTAGCTCCTCCACAAACTTATAGCCAACTTGCACCAACCACTGGAAGAGAATTGGTTTCCTGGGGAGATGAAAGTTTGACTTTTAAAGGCTTCAGTTGAAACAGTCCTGGGAAAAGGCACCAGGGTTATGAAGGGCTGCTCAAAACTCAGTAAAGCCAAATTATTCACTTGTTGGTTGGTTGGTTTTTAACCAAATAAAATTGTGTGGCACCCTTGTTCTCATCAGCTTGCCCCTGAAGCTTGGCTGCTTGAAGCGGCCGTGGCAAAACCAGGGATACGATGCAGGGACTTGATTGTTGGAAAGGTGTTTTTAAAGATTCCTCTTGTCCCGGTGGGAGCTTTGGTGCTGCAGCATCATCACACAGACAGAAAGAACCTGTACGTTCATGCTTGGGATGCTGTGCTGGGACTGAGAAATGGAAAGTTGATGGAACTGTTTGAGAATTGCAAGCTGGGAACAACCAGAAGAGAAACATGAACAGCCAGTCCAAAGCCTATTTAACCAAGTTATGCTTTTCAGAAAAAAAAAAAAATCTATTTAATTTGAAGAGCATCAAAGAGTAGAGGGCACGAGTCCCAGAGTACTGCATATCCAAGCACACACTGTCCAGAGGAGGAAGCAGAGCTGTAGCACAAGGTAGATCCAAACTCATGAACTGGAAAAGCCAAAAGATCTCTCACAGGATTTTGAGGCCTATTATGGTCAGTTGAATGAAACATGAATTTTAGAGGCCCGGAATCCCACAGTTCTCTATTGCACAGTGACACCTGATCAGCTCATTCAGATGCGACAATCCTTGCACTTCCTGCACCCTCACCCCTGGCACAACAGCTGATCCTTCCAGGGCAGCAGAAGTACATGTCAACTTCAAAACTTCTCTTTTCCCTCTGTTTTTGGTGCACCAGAGGAATGAGGGAGCACTGGTTGCAGCCAAGTGCAGTGTGTGCTCACACCATGTCCGCCCCTCTCAAGCAGCCAGAACACCTCACACCTGACTGACAGGGAAGGAAAAGAACAGGACCTTCCTGGGGATTTGTCATCCATGACAAATCCTGTGGCAGATGAGCACTCAGCCTCTTGCAGACTTAGACCCTCAAATGTGAGGGCAGAGCAAGGCTTCACACATTCCCTGTGACACACAGTCTGGGGGGACCAGCACTGCCTGTATTTTTGAGGGACCACCCAAAACCCGCCTTAGCCAACCCAAAATCTGTCCAGCCTTGGGCTATGGAGAGGCCACATCTGTAGAGCTGCCTAGGAAGAAATTAGGGAAAGAGGATACAGTGCAGTGGCCAAAGAAGGAGGAAAGAACGAGCAAGGAGTCAGATCAGAAACCAATGGAAGTAGTTAATAGTAGCTGAAGATTTGGTGTGAACAGACATCCCAGGAATTATGGAATTTAAAAGGAAAGCAGCTTACAGGGCTGGACTCATGGTCTCAAAAAGTAGAGGGAAAAGCAATCATAAACTCCAAGGCTTTTTGGGGCTGTCAGTCAAGTGTCACTCGTAAGACCCAAAATGTGCCAATAGATCCTCAGCATTAGCAGATTTCTCCCCAGAAGAGTAAAGGATCAAATACCTCCAGTGTAAATAGCAGGAAATATTCCCAATTCCAATGTCCCACAGCGAGAATTTACTGGAATACAGAACTGTTATGCTCCAGATCAAAGCCAATTCCTCTTCTTGGTAGGAAATGCCCAACCTGTGCAACAGAACTGCAGCCAGCTTATGAATATGATGTGATGCTGCTTCCTGCCTCTACGAACCTCACCCAGCTTCGTGGTGAAGGGAATGACAGCAAGGCCTGGGAAGGGAATCAGCATTCCTGCTCCAGCATAAAGGATGGACCAGGAGGATGGAAGTGCGAGCAGGCTGCATTTGCAGTCCTTGTCGTAGAAAAGCATGTGGAAAGGGAACAAAGTCCCTCCTAAAGTTCTGTCAGTTCCCCTTACTCATGCAAAATTGCTTGTAGAAAACTTCAGGTATTTTTCTAACCCTTTAACATTGCACAGAGCCAGCAGGAATTCATCTGGGAAAGGCAATTAGCAGAGGTTAATTTGCATGGCACCAGAGCTCATCATTTTTGCCTTTTTCTGAGGGAAAAATAAAAGGGGGGAAGAGGATATAAAAGTCAGCATGTCCTTACCAAAGCTATTAAGATTATTAAAGAGTGCTTTTTCTCTTCACTTCTCTGCTCTGTTTCTTGCACCCTCTCAAAAGCTTCACCGACTTGAAGCTTTCCGTGGAGCTGATTGAAATTCCAAGAATTTCACCTTTCAAACATATTTTTTCATTGCCTTCCTTTTTTGGTTCATTTCTCAAAAAATCTTTTTTTTTTTTCCAATCTTTGGCACTGTTATTTTCAACCAATTCTAAGAACAGTTAGAAGGCTGCTAAATTCTAAAACCCAGTAGCATTTCCAGGAAAAGTAGGGAATATTTTAAGGCATAAATCATCTCTCACCAGCTCCAGGGGATTTTGGTTGCACTGCTGTTGTTCATACAAAAATCCCGATGCAGGATCTCAATCCCAGGCAGGGCTGCCTTGGAGAAGAAACTTCCCTTATGCTCAGCCTAAAGAACGTTGGTGTCAATTTAAAAATAAATGTGTAATTGAGATGATTTTATGATGACCTGTGATCATATCCCTGGTGCCAACAAGAACTCAGCGGCCAGAGCATGGTGAAGCCAATGGAAAAATTCCCCTTGTTTTCAGTATTCTATGGATCGACCTTCAAACTTTAGTCCATAAGAGACACAAATGGATGTTTAATTTATCACCCAGCCTGAAGGAACTAAGAAATGCTTCAGGGCAAGTGACTGTTGAGTGCTGTGAGTGAGTCCCAGACAAACAGCACCTGCAGGAATGTGTTCTTACCCTCCCAAAAATGCTGCTGCATTATCCCCTGGCTGCCAGATTTGTTTTCATCCTGCTGCAGCACTGTTAGGAATAACAGGACTTATCTACAGGGTATTAAATCAGTAGGAAGAGGAAGCAGAAGCATAATCCATTTCATCTTTCTTAAAATAGAAGCAGCAAAAACCTTCTACTGAGTTGTCCAAGACAGCAAAATGACATCTTTATATTCAACTAAAATTTACGGTTCCCTAAAAAGAGATTGAGATCAGGTGCAATGATTCAATTGAGAGTTTTGGTGACAAGCTGAAAGGTCTGAAACCAGTTTTGCCAATATTTAATTTATCAACTTGACCAAAAGAGTAAACTAGCAATCTAGATCTCGTCAAACCCCAAGCACAGACTCTAACTAGTTTTAAGTGTTAATTCACTCTCCCCACGGAGATGTCACTGGAAGGACTTCATACCACAAAAATCACACAAAGAAGGACATCAAGCAAATAACGGCGTGTGCTCAGTACGAGAAAAAGACAACTATTTATTTAGCACAGCGAGGTCAGTCATTTAAGCCTTCTGCTTCGACAGATTTGGGGCTGAGAGAGGGGGATTTGCTCCCTCGGCCTGGTGCTCGCTGGACATTTTTTGGCTCAGAACAAAAGCACTGCACAGCCTGGCACAGTTAAGGCAGGACAGGAGGTGTTTGCAAGTCAGGGCTGCGGCGCGCTGTGGCGTCTACGCTGGATCTGCCCGGCTCAGCTCTAGACCCGCGCTTGGAAAAGCGCTACAGCACGGTGCAGGATAGTCTAAAAGTGCCTCATTTTAAAGCAAAGAGCTCACATGACTACCCAGGGTGGGAGCACACCACACACTCAGCACTTCACCAGCCAGACATTCTTTGCACTGAGGAGAAACCAGGACCGGAAAGGAATTCAGGAGCTGCATGGCGTGGTGGGAATGGCACAGAAAAGACATCACGGACACTTGGTGGGAATGGAGGGAACAAAGGAAGGGGCATCTCCAGCTTGGATTCTCTCCCCCTCCCCGACTGCAGCAATACAACACAAAGGTTTGTAGACATACGCACGCAGGATGTGCTTCAAGGCACACACACACAGACACAGACGGGTGTTTTCCAAACCAAACTGCCAAAGAGGTGGGTTCCAGGTGCTGAACCTGGACAGCAGACTGTTAAGTGGAGAATCCCTTGGGAACAGGACAGATCATGTTCAAAAATCCCTTACAAATAAGACATACCAGGTTTGCCAGTGCAGGGAGGGCTTGAATGAGCGACATGCTCCAATGAGCAGCCCTATCACCACCTCTGTGGTGTTTCTGGATGAAATTGGTGGCCTTGCATCCGAGTGCTCTAAGGGCAGGCAGGATTTGGAGATGGAAAAAAGGTTAAGGCCATTGGCTGAGAACTGTTTTTCCCCTCCTCTGTTGCCAAAGGTGAAGACAAGGAAAATAAAAACATTCTAGAAAGTAAAACTGGAGACTTGAGTGAAGTAGGTGCTTCACTTTCCTCCTCCAATCTATCTATCTATGCTGGTCAGGGCAGAATAGATAGATGCTGTGCCTAATGTCACACACTGCTAAAAACAATCCTAGGCCAGAGCTGAGAGGGAGGGAGGGGACAGGAAAGGTAGAAACATGTCTTGAAAACAGAAGTCACTGTCTGAAAATCACCACCCTACTTGGCAAAACGTGAACCAGAGCAGGAGGGGGGTGATTTCCCTTCCTTCTGAGCAACGTAAGCAAAATTCCCAGTGAAAATTTCCCTGCAAAGTTGTGCTGCAGAAATATGAGGGGAGAGGAGGACCCTTCTGCTTCTAACCCTTCCCCAGGCTGTGACACACTGCTTCTGGGAGACACATCCACAGCTCATGCCAGGAGTGCTTTAGGCTACCAGGATCTCACCTGGAGCTGTAGCCCTTCTTCCCAAAACTCCTGGGAGCCCAACATGCCTGCTCCAGTCTCTGTGCTGGCAAAAGTGGAGGCATCAACCTCCAACTGCACCAGGACATGGTGTCTGATATTCCCAGAGGCCATACACCTTTGGGAATATTTTCTGAGCTCACCATAGGAATAGCCATAGATTCCAAGACCATGTGCATTCAGCAGGTCAGATTTGGAGGTAAATAAGACAGACATATCCAAGAGAAGAATTGCCAGGTCAGGTTATATCCCCTCCCACTGTCCCATCCAGGGACAGTGCCAGAGGCAGACACTGCATAGGCAGCACCTGAGGAATGTACACCTCCCTCTATCCCTGCAGCCCCTGAATTCATTCATCCATCCATCCATCCATCCATCCATCCATCCATCCATCCATCCATCCATCCATCCCAGTTAAAGGTGCACAAGGGGCTCTGTAACAGAACTTATCCACTGTGTCACAGCCTCTTTCTAATCATCACTCTTGCCCCTGCCCATGGGCTGTGGCTGCTGACAAGCTCCCATTGGGCCTCACCTAACCTCTGACCCAATTTAAACCCAAAATGTAAGGGGTTTTTACAACACTATTTTGCAGCAGCCAAGAGAAGCCTAATGGAAGCTTTCAGAGGCAGATGTCCTCACCTCTTGTTGTTTAGTGCCGAGCATTGGCCAAAGCACTAAACACCCTCTCTCCTCCCCCTCACAACGTCTGGCTTTAGAGCCAAGGTACTCACCCATGAAATCAAGCTGATCCCGAGGGCAGGGAATTTGTTTCCATTTCCAAAGTGTGGACGAGTTACAAATCCCTGCTACTGTCACAAGAGGGAGGTAAGAAATCCACCCAGGACAGATTCCAGTGCCTTTGACAGGGGTTTCCCTGGTATAAAGCAGGTAGGTCAGTGTCACTCTCATGGGGTCCCAGGCCCTCTCTGCCCCTAATATCAGCTCATGTCTCCCCCTTTTCCTGTCTTTCCATGTGCTGAGACCACAGCCTTCAGTGAGGGGAAAAAATCCAGTGAAAGGCCTTATCCAAAGCCCAAAAAATGAACACAAATAGTCCAGCCAACCTCCAGGGAGCTTGGACTGAGGCCACAGCACCCTGCAAAGCCCAGCCTAATTTCAGGAAATACTAGATCCAAAACAAAGTCTCTCTATCCCAAATGCCGCCTCATGTGACCCTGGCGAACCCTGGGATCCCGAAGGCCACAATGGGGCTTCTCCAGGCCACAGCACAGCCCCTCTGGTCACTGTCCCGCTGGCAGCTCAGCCAGAAGAGTGACCTGAAGTGACATCCCAGGCTCACACTCGGCTCTGCCACGCTGCAGACCCCACCTGCAGCAGCCCTGGTTCCTCTGGAGCACTTCCCAGGCAGGTGTTCCAAGGCGGGATGACGAGCAGATGCACAGACACCCATTAGGGATCGCCAGTGGCTGCTGGATCAGGGAGCTGCCTCTTTCCTGCCACTGCCCCTGCACTTCCCTTGTCCCAGGCGGGCTGGAAAAACACCCCCAGCACAGCGAGCCGGGCCTTAGCACTCTCCTTCCATCTTCTTTACCATAGCCCAAGTTAAAACAGAACCAAACAGAAACCAAAACACAAACTGGGACTCCGAATGGGACGTAGAACACTTCGGACTTGAAAACGGGACTGCAAGGGGGAAGGGGGCGGGGGGGTGTCTCCCAGGGAGGACAGCAGGGGAGGGGAGGGGACACCGTCATTTACACGGATCAGGAGAAGCTGTAATCTATACACAGCGGTATAAGCCCAGATATATTACATGAAAGAACACACTGAGTGCATGGAGTTACCCACAGCGGGTCAGACTGGCACAGTTATCTTGAACAAGACCCTGGAGTTGCAGTTGGTGTTTGTTATTGACCTATCTAGCTCACTCTCTCTATATATAGCTATGTATAGAATTTCTCTGCATGCATTTGTCTCAAAAGGAGCTGTACAGCTGGGCTGGGTTTCTCATATCCCACCCCGTCTCGGTCTTCATTTTTTCCGGGCTAGGAATGCCACTCCCACAATCACAGCCAGCGCAGCCACCGCCACTCCTCCGACGATGATCAAGGGCTTCATGTTGTCGAAGAAGCTGCCCGGTGACTCCTCGGAGCTGTTTCCCTTGTGGTCAGAGTCAGGGGACTGGCCGCTGGCCTCCTGCGTCTCCGTGGCAGCAGGGCTGGGTTTCAGGTTGCTGTGGTTGTTGGCGATGGCGGCGTCACCTCCGGCCTTCTTGGTGGCCGTGGCAGGAGCAGGCTGCTCTTTGGGGGCCTCCTTCTTGTCTGCATTCGTGGCAGGCCCAGGGTTGGGTTTTTCAGGCTTCCCGGAGCTGGCGGCCTTGGCGTCGGGTTTGTTTCCGCTTCGGACGTTGCCTTTGGAATCCATCCTTAGGGGTGCTGTGGGCAGCGACTGGATACGCGGAGCTATCCCAGCTCTTCTCCCTTGCCTGGCTGCTGCAGGAAGCAGAGGAGCCACCTGAGCTCAGGACCCGGGAGCGCTGGTCTTGGGATGCTTGTTAAGCTGGCAGTGTCCTACCTGGACATGGTACAGCACCTGGAGGGGGAAGCAGAGCAAGGAGAGGTGAGTGACAGGGCAGAGCAAGCCAGTGTTGCTCTGCCTGGAGGTGATGGAGGAGAACAGAAAGGAAGATTGGAAAGCTGCTGGCTCCTTCTTTCAGAACTGTGAACTCTAAAGCATTTACTACAGGCTCTGTGCCTGTAACAATCACAGAACCAGAGAATGGCCTGGGTTGGAAGGGACCTTAAAACTCACCTTGATCATGCCACAGGTAGGGACACCTTCCACTGGATCAGAGCCCTGTACAGCCTGGCCTTGGACACCTCAGGGATGGGGCAGCCACAGCTTCTCTGGTCAATGTGTGCCAGGGCCTCAGCACCCTCACAGGGAAGGATTTTTCCCTAATATTGAACAGGAACATCAAGTTGGACTGACTGTCATCTGTGGCTGCCACATCTGGGCATCCACAGTCCAAGTCCATCCTGGCTGTGTGTGTGAGGCCACTTGTTAGGAATCACAAACTCATCCAACCAAATAAACCTTACTTTGCCTTTGTTCACCTTCTCAGTTCCTTATGGTAAGGAGAGAACACTTTGTTCCATGGGAAAAGAGATGGATAGATCCTCCCTGCCTCTCTCCACCATTTCTTTTGCAGCACTATCCCAAGGTCCATTTAGGAAGTGGTTATGTGATCTTGTGTGATAGTCTCCCTCCAGATGGATACTGCAGGAAAACTAGGATTAGTTCCTCAGTTCTCACAGGTATCAGAGATAAAAGGATTATTCCTGCCAGCATTTTGGTGGAGCACCAGCAAAACAAAGTGCCAGATCCTCAGCTGGTGCAAAACAGAGAATTGACTGCACAGATTTCCTACAGAGCTGGATCTCGTAGTGACAAAGACATCTCCTTCCTGTCATCTCCTTTCAGGGTTTGCTGGACTTGCCCATGAAGCCAAACGGGATGCTGGTGATCAGCTGGGGCTATCTTGCCCAGGAAACTGGTGGAAGCAGTGAACAGCAAGGCTGCACCATGGGAATTCAGCAAAGGGACAAAGCGGGCTTTGAGGGGATGTAAAACTACTGCAACAACCTCACCCCGCAAACCTGGCAGGGCAGAGTGAGCTGAGGATGGAGCTCCTGTGGCTGCACTTCCATGTGATGGGAGGAGAAGACAATGCACTGGGCATTTTGCCACCAGGCTCTGGCAGTTCAGCACCACATCAGCTCCAAGCTCAGGAAATAAAGAGGAACCAGGAGGCAGCGTCGGATCCGAGCCGCCGGCTTTGCTGGCTCCCTGCTGACCTTCAGGGCTGCCCGGAGCCTGCCGGGAACTTTCTGCCTGCTAAGTGAAATCAGAGCTCATTGTCTGGATTGAGAACTGAAGAGGCTCCTCAAAAACCTCAGCCAGCAAAGGTTCCTCCCACAGCAGCTCAGAGAGCAGATCATTCCTCTAATGACAGGAACAAAGTCCCACAACTGCAGCAATGATCTGTGCTGCTGACTCTGCTGGAAAAGAGGCTGACAGATGTGGGGCTTTCATCTCTGTTCAGGCAGGAATGGAGGAAATCCCACAGAAATTACAGGTTTGGGACTAGAGCAAAGCTGAGCAACACCTTATGGCTCCTAAATATAAGATGGAAACGCCTCCCTCTCCTGGTCTCCCTTGCCAGCCATTGCTTGGTGGCCACCAGCTGTGCCAGTGCCAGTCAGCTGGAGCAGACTGAGGGAACTGCAGCACCGAAATCATGGAATTCCATAGCTCTCACAGAATATCCTAAGTTGGGACCCACAAGGATCTTCCAGTCCAGCTCCTCACGCTGCACTAGGCCTGGTGACCATAAAACCCCATATTTCTATTGACTGCAGGTGGACAGTGCTTGCATTCCCTAATTTGGGATACTAAACCCTTTTGGAAAGCCCAGCGTGTTTGCTGAGTGTGCATCAGACACTTGGGCATCCTGTACCACACAAACACCACCCCAGATGCTCACCATCTTCAGACCTTGCTGTGGATTGGGAAGGAAACAAGGACCTGCCAAGTACAAGAATATTTTCCTCTCATTGCTCATTCTGTAATATTTCTGTAGATATCACCTGCCTCACCTTTTCTTATGCTTCCAGAGAGCATCCATACTGCTCTGTCAGCACAAGTCCTACATAAATCCAGGGATGAGGCTGCACACAGTCACTTCCAGGACTCTGCTCCTCTGGTTTGGGACCAATTTATCCTTCTTTTTTCAATCTGGTACAATGAGACACAAAGAAATAGTAAGTGGAGCCCACAACTAAAGTGGCCTCAGAAGTTAAAGCAGGAAGAGTCAGATTAATCGTGGCATAAATATTAATTTACCTTCTTTATCACTTTGATATCAGTTAACTGGGCCACTCACTCTGATATTTGTGTGGTTACAGCACATGGACCTACAAGCATTAAACTTCTGCTCTTTCCCTAGGAAAATCATGTCCAGCCTATGGAGATTGTGAGGTAAATCAGAGAGGGGGAACTCACCTTTTTGCTGAAAAATGGGGACCCTGCAAGCCTAGGCACCTTAGTCTTTATTCACACCCCTCACTGAACCAGATTCCTGGGAACAGGAAAGCTGTTTTTGCTTGGAGCCCGTGCTAGGCCATGGAACTTTGTCCTACCACCATGCCCTGCATTGCCACAAACAGAATTTCCTGATTCTAAGTGCATTTCCACTAAAAGCAACACAAACCCCTTGTGTAGCTTAGAAAAGGTTTTAAAAGATGCAGAAACCAAACTAAGCCAAAAATCAATATTGGCAGTTCTTAAGTGCCCACATAAAAGGGCTTTTGTCTGTGCTTTTCCATCACTGCAAGTAGCCACAGGATTGCCCAGCACCTCTGCAGACCCTCTGGCCTGGCTCCTCCTCTGGCTCCTGGGTACTCTTAGCAGCATATCCTCTTCCATCCCAGTTCTTAACCCTCTTTTCTGTGCTCTTAGCTCCCTACCTAGGGGATCATCTCTCCATCCTCTACTTCCAAGGGCATGACCATGGGTTCATCTTTAAGCACCTCTGTCTCCCCCAGGCTAAAGAAAGAGGTGCTTCCCTCATTTCCAAAAACTAACCCTGCATATGAGGGTCCCCCGCCTCCCTTTCCTTTGTTTCCTCCTCCTCCCTCATTCCATCAGAAAAAACAAGTTTTTCTCTAATGACACATTTTCCTACCTTTGCTTTCTTCTTTATAGCTCCTCACATCTTTTTTTTCCTTCATTCTCTCTTGTCAGCTGCTGTCTCTGCCTGTCTACCCATTCCTCCCCCTTTCCAGCTCCTTCTCTGCCTCCTACACAGGCAGCAGCACTAGGGAATAAGATTTTGTGGGAGACAGGCTTCATTCCCTCCCTTTTCCCTGCTCCATACTATTTCTGTTTAACAATCAGTGCCCTTTCAGGAAGGTTCTCATTGCCAGCAGCTAACCAGCTCTTTCCCAGGCTGGGAAGTGGGAGCTGGCATAATAAAACCAGGGATGATAAAGGAGAAAAAAGGAAAAGGAAAGCCTTCCAAGTTGCTGCTGCTGCAAAGATTGGCACACAAACGCCACAGCTCCCCTGGGATGCTCTCAAGGTCAGTGCAGTCGGACTCACCGAGCGCAACAAGCTGCCCTCCACTGGAGCAACAGGAACTGCTTCCCTTGGCTCCCTGAAGGGCACTTTTCCTGCCTCAAATCCCAGCAAATCACCAAACACATCTATTCATCTGTCTCCCGCGTGCACAGATGAAAGCTGCATCAATCCTGCACCAAAGGCAGCGGATGAGTCACTGCTAAGCTGTGCCACAGCACAGCTCCATCAGGATGGCCCCTTCCCACTGCAGGGATCAGCCCCATCCCATCTCCAAATCCTCTCATCCTCCCCTACTGCTTCCATTTGGAAGGAAAAGTCAGTCACTTTGCAAGGCCGAGGAGCTGCTCCAGGGTGTGGGTCTGGGGTGCAGTGGGAAGCTCATCCATAGGGTTCTTCCCTCTGTTATGAAAAGCAGCACATTTCCATCAGGTCCTTGACTGCCCCACTGAAACTGGCAGCAAGGAAGGATTTAACAACACAGTGGGGTTATGTATCAGGATTTATCCTGCAACAAAGGTCCATCTCCATACTCCAGGTGTCCTGCAGTTGGAAACATCCACCTTGGAAATAGCTACTGACCACATCTGTCCTGGAACAATGCTGTGCAGAGAGAGACAGAGATGGCAGGAAACACCTTATCTTCAAATCCTCTCTTCATCCCCTAATCTCCTCTTCCTTTCTTCGTCATTCCTGCCTGTCTGGAAGAAAGACAGTCATCCTCCTGGGCACAGGACAGACCGACCCTAGCTCTCCCTAAGGAAACAGCAGCTGGCACCAAAGGTGGCTCTGGCACAGGGAGCTCCAGGGAGCTTGGGGGGATCCTTTCCCAGCACTCTCACCATGCCATTCTCCTCCACCTTCTCATCTAACCCCCAAGGAATGCAGCTTGGACCACGCTGTCTTTGGGAAGTGACCTCAGGGATCTGTGCCTGTCCCCTCTGCCACATGTGGAATGATCTGTCCGGGCTGGAAGGATTTGTGCCCAGTCCCCTCCTTCAACTGTGCAGCATTCCCAGTGCTTCAACTCCCAATTTCCAATGGGTAAAACCAGCATTTCTCATTTTTCTGAGCTACTGGGGGAACAAATGTGTTAAAGGCAGGGAGATGCCAAGCAAGCACCCAGGAGAAGGACGGCAGAGTAGTGACTAAGCTTTTCCCCATGCCCAAGAAGTGCAACAAAGATGGATGAGGTAATCCACTGCCTCTGATATTACCATAAATATTAAAGCAGCTTTACATAAGGAGCTTGTGTTCCCTCAGCTGCCATGAGCAGCTCCCCAAGGAGGATTTTAGCTCCCTTCCAGGCTATTTCAGCCCCCAGCTCCTGACACAACACACGGCAAACGTGATACGACGCAACACAAACCTCACACCAGCAGAGCCACTTGTCACAGACACTTTTGAGCAGCCTCAGTGCTGCACAGCTAGGGACAGACTGTACAGGAGCCGGCTGTGCTTCCCAGCCCTCCCAAATCCGACCCTCAGAGACAGCAGCACTGAGTCACAGCAAACACTGGTGACCCACTTCACTCTGATGAGATATTTATGAATCCTTTTCCCAATCTGTTGTTTGTTACTCCCCACATCCCTCCCCCCATCCCTGGATTAAACATTTCCCTCTCAAACAATCCCTTTGAATCTTGTTGTGGAGAGTGTCAGATGCTGGAAGTATTTTAGCAGTGGCAGCAGCCTCAAATCGCTGCCACGGGGGGAGATCTCCCAGCCAAGCCTCTGCTCCACGGCTGCGGCAATTCCTGCAGCTGCTCTGAGCACCAGCATGCTCCTCACTGGTCCAGCTGGTGCTGGCAGTGACCAAAAATCTGCACCCACCACCCCCACAGCCCCCAGAACGTGGCCAGGACTCCCCTTCTCAGCCCCAGTGCCACCAAGACATGTCCCCTCTCTCCAGGCTGGGCAATGCATCCACACTCAGAGATTGGATTGTACCTGGCACCAAGGTGAGGTGTGGGAACAGGATGGATTCCTGTAGCCTAGCAAAGGCATCTTTGCCCTTCATTTGCAAAAGGAAAGGCTCTGGGATGCAGACCCTGGGCCACCAGCTGCACAGAGGTGTGACACCATTGCCAGTGTCCTCTCCAGAGGCTGCCCAGCCATGCTGCTCACACAGGTGACACAGCACTTCAGTCTCCCCACCAGAAGGAGCCCAGGAACAGGACATATATGGTCTTTTTCTGCACCACAACCTCTGCGGATGACAAGCTCTGAGCTGAGCGTCACCTCTGCAAACCACACACATCCTGTCCCCAAAGAGCTCTTGGGATGGATGTGGCAAGACATTTTATTCTCTGAGAGATGGAGGCGGCATTGCAGACACACCACACTCCTGCCAGGGGCTCATCCTGTGTTCTTTTGTGGGGGTTTAACCCCAAACACAGCTCCAACCTACCCTGTACACAGCCACATGCACAGCAAAAACCAGGCACTGCCAAGCAGTCATGGGAGAGAGAAGATTTCATCTCCAGCCACGTGCTCCGACTGACTCCGTAGGGGTGAGCACTGAGTCACTCCTGGCATGGCCCTGACCTGCTGCCAGCAAGAGATCACATCTGGCAAGGCACCTCAAATGCCACCAGCCTCCCCCACACAGCTGCACTCTCAGACACATCTTATAGCAAAATAATTTCTAGAATTTGATAGAATCTGGAAATACTTTGCTGAGGCTGGGTTGGAAATACCCTGCTGCAAAGCCTGGCTCTTCAGTGTCCCAACACAGTCCCCAAGTCCCTAAAACAGAGTTCAGAGCAGTTCAATTTACTTTGCTAACCCCACCTTAATCTTGGGTTTGAACCCCCCTCAGACACAAAAATCAAATTCTCTTTTCCCCTGTAGAGTTTCATTTTTTTTTTGTAGCAGATCAAAACTGTAGTTTTTATCCTTCAAAAAGCACAAGGTGTTAGATCTTGAGCCTCTCCTTTGCAGGGCTGAGCATCCCTCACCCCAAGACAGAAATTCAGGGCACAAAGGAAAGGCTTCTCATCCAGGATGACATTTTTTTTTCCACTGCAGCTGTTTGTCAGGACACTGGATTGAAGCACTGGAGCAATAATGGGGAATACTTTGGGAGCCACCACAGCAACACGAATCCTGGAGCCTTAACCCATGAGTGTGACTCCTCACAGGGATCTGGGTACATCCTGAACCCTACCCTAGGCAATTCCTCATCTTTTGACTTTTGCAAACACATCCCGTTCATTTCTTTATAATGTTTTTCCAGCCCTCCCAGATCAAAAAATTCAATTCCAGTAACACCCTGGGTGGGACCATGGGGTTTGTCTTGGTTCTCTGCTCAGATCTGATCTGTGATGCCAGCTCAGGGATAACGTGACAGAGTCAGCAAACATTCCCTGCCTCTTGGAAAATGGTGAATACTCATTCCTTCCTACCACAAAGCCCTGCTCCTTACCCTAGGCCTGCCAGCACTTGGGAAAAGCCTTTGGGAAGAGGGCAGATGCTTCCAGATTGGGGGTGCTGCTCCTCAAGCAGCCACGAGCCAATCCCAGCTTCAGGAGGCTGATTCCCTTTTTGACAGACCTTGCTTTTAGGGCATCTTTCTCCCAATCCTGTATCCCAAATTCAATATCCACAAGCAAAAAAAAAAAGGATGAGGGATATATGTGACAAAGGGAAATAGCCCCAACCACTGCAGGAAGCAGCAGCAAATTCAACATCCCTCCCCAGTTTATGGGCATCTTAAATCCATCCCTTCTGCCTGACGCACCTTGTGGCTCAGCTGGGGCCAGCAAAAAGGTTCTAGAGGCAATTCCTCACATGCAGAGCTGGGTCTGGAATCTGGCAGCCCCTGGATCTGCAGGCATCAGCCTGAAAACTGTTGCTCTGCAGCTGAAATCTAAGAAGCCACTGCAGGCAGACAAGGGGCCAATTCCATATGAAGCAGTGACCTTCCAGGGAGGCTCCCCACACTCTCTGGGTAAAACCTATCCCTTACCTTGTGCAGCAACACCAGGGCACTCTCCTTCCCAGCAGAAAGCTGGAAAGCATCTGGGGAAGGATGGCCAAAGCTCCTCCAGCATGGAAATCCCTGCTCAGGAAGCTCCATGCCTCCCTCCATCCCATCTGTCAGCCCCGACACCTGATCCAGATGGGGACCATGTGCCAGGCTGTTCTCCAGCACCGCATCCTAACAGCCTGCCAGGGGAGGGGATGGATGCAGTTGGATGAAAATGCACTTTTAGGGGAGAATTGGGATTTCTTCCCCCACCCTACCACAATATCACAGGGTTAGATGTTGGTGTTGGGCATTGCGGCTGAGAAAGAACAGATGGAAAACACTGAAGGTCAAACCTGTGAAGGTCAGACTTTTGGAGGTCAGTCCTGAGATGGAGCAGGGAGCTTAATCCAGCATAGTCCATCCTCCCTCTCCTGACGGCATCCTGCCCAAGCCCCACCCAGGAAAACGGGGCTGCGGCGGGGAGGTTTCCTCTTCTTGTCCCAATACCCAAGTTCTGCCAGCCTGACCTCGATTCAATTTTTAAAATCCTTTTCTTTCTCCCTTTGCACCTCCCCAGAAGCCACCAGAGGGACAGAGAAGTAAACAGGAGCAGATCAACAGGTCCCTGCAAGCAGACATCACAGGGATGCACATGGATGCGCAGAGAGCAGGTACATCAGACTGAAGAGCCATTCCCAAAGCATTCCCTCCCTGGAAGCACCCACCGTGACTCAGGAGGCCTGGTCTGGTATCCATCCCTCTCCCACTCCTTCTGTGAATATTCTCCCTTGAAATAGGCACTACTGCCTCTCACATCTTTCTCCTTTTGTTGTTGTTGTTGTTTTGGGTTGGGTTT
This sequence comes from Cinclus cinclus, assembly GCF_963662255.1. Taxonomy (NCBI): domain Eukaryota; kingdom Metazoa; phylum Chordata; class Aves; order Passeriformes; family Cinclidae; genus Cinclus; species Cinclus cinclus. The sequence continues at coordinate 10,668,221 of NC_085051.1, read as the reverse complement.
TTTTTGTTTGTTTGTTTGTTTGTTTGGGGTTTTATTTGGGGGGGGCAGATTTCCCTTTGTGAGCTCCTCTCCCGCACAAACCAAGGGTGAAATCAAAGGATACACTCCCTCATTGACATCAAGTTCTCCCTGCCCAACAAAACATCACCCTTTCCTCGGAAAGGGTGAAGGCTGAACCGAGCTGCCGGCTGTTCCCGCTTCCCTCCTGCCTCGGGACTGACAGAATGAAACAGAATCAATAAATCCATCCACGCAGAGCAAAAGGCAAACAAATCCCACTGCCCATGCAGACGGGAGGGGGGAGAGGAGCCGGAAAACCTTTTCTGGGAGGTGCAGGCACTCTCTCGCCAAGGCTGGGGGGGCTCATCCCGGGATGCTGCCTGCCCTCCTCCCTCCCAGCAGCCCTGTTTCCGGCACATGGCCGGCTCCGCTTCCCCGGCCCCGGCCCCTCCTGCCTCCGGAGCGCTGCTGCGGCATCCAGGGCCTTCTCCTTCCCTTCCTGTCCCGCCTGGGATCGGGCGCAAGGCTCCGCTCGGGCCGGCCGGCACAGCCCGCAGAGGCGGAGGCTGCAGGTACGTGGAGGCGGCAGGAAGCAGCGGGCAGGAGGCACCCGTGCATTTCCAGGAACACCCTCTGTGGCTGCCTGACCTTCAGGGAGCGAAACACGGGAGCTGCGACGGGAAGGGGGGCCGGCCATCCTCACCTTGCTCTTTGTTTGGGGTCAAAAAAAGCTCTTTTTGCCTCTGGTGGGGAAAGCTTGTGGGGTGCTGGCTCCAGAGGCAGCCGGCCTCCATCCCAGGCGGATGGAGGAGGTGGACACTCACCTCGAGCAGGTAGCTCCATGTCTGCATTTCGCTTTGTCACCCTGTGCAGGAGATCCGCACGTCCCGGAGCCGGGAGCCTCGGCCCTTCCACCCCGCGCCCCCCATCCCAGCAGCATCCCTTACCTCTGTCCTCCGGCCGGACGAGTCACACCTTGGGAGCTGGCTCTTGCGCAGAGTGGAGGGAGGGAGACAGGCAGAGGTGGGGGGGGAGGGGGAGCATGGGAGTTTCCCACAATGCATCTCTGCAGACTGCATGAAGATGGAGAGCGGGGAGGGGGGGAGAGGGCACGCCAATCCAGAGGGAAGGGCTGGGATCTGGAGGGGCAGGATGCCAAGGAGGGGGTTGCAGGGTGGTAAAGGCAGCCCAGCTGCATCTTCACATCCTCTGTCATTTGGGGCTGAGCTGGCTCGGCAGTTCAGGGCTGTCCCTGCGGCACTGGCCCCTCTGCTGGTCCATTTGTTTCTCCTCCAAATCCTGCCTGGATTTGCAGCAATTACATGAAACACAGCAACCAAACAGGGGGGACACACTGGGAAAAATATCTGGGAGCAGGCCAGCCTGATAAATTGGGATGCCTCCATGCAGACCACAAGAGAAAGGAGTGTGAGGCTTCCTCTACTAGCATAAGGGATTTCCAACCGAGATGATCCCTGGCAGTGAGTTAAGGAATGTCAAACTGACTTGCCAAGGAGAAGCTCTGCACAGTGCAGGGAGGACACTGAAATACTGCACCTTGGGGTAGTTCTGTGCCAGCTCTGTTTCTTTCTCCCCAGAGTGCTCCTTGTCCCAGCAGACTGGGTTTTGACACCCTTTGCCAGAGCAGAGCCGGGCACACAGCCCAGTCCCACTGCAGAGCGCTGTCAGGCAGCCAGACACTGCCAGACACAGCCACCTCATCCTCAGCCTCATCTTCATCCTCATCAGCTAAAAGCAAAGAGCCTCTCTGTTACAGCCTCACCTCTCCAACTAGGTACAGGGCTCAAATTCCCATCACTGTGTCACTTCCTGCTTGTATCCCAAACCTCATCAGGTTCTGGCATTGTCTGGAGCTCTTTTAGACCTTATTTCAGAGCAAGTCAGGTTGTCTGCTACTTGCCCATCTGCCTCCATCAGTTATTTGGGACTCACCAACCACCCACCAGTGCCCAGCCAGGTGCATATCATGTCTAAAAAATACTCAGGTGGCTGAAATCCCACTGTGAATTAAAATCCTGCCTGTGTTTGAAGAGAGCTGCAGAATGAGGGGCTGGATGCAAGATCCCAAATCTCCCAGGGCAGGCTGTGCTTTCCAGGGGCTGCTTTGGGATGCAGTTACCCACATCCCCTCGAGGCAGGGATGAGCAAGGTTATTCCTTCTGTAGTCCTTGGCTCCAGAGCCAGCTCAGCTCAGACAGGCTGGCACGGGACAGGATTAGCTGTGGCTGATGCTGATGTTCCCTCTGTTCCCTGTCTGGTCCTGCACCCAGCAGTGCCAGCACTCCCTGCTCTTTCAGAGACTTGTACCAGGCACAGCCAGGACATTTCCATGGCTCCAAACAGCTGCTTCCCCTTCCTAACGCCTCCCAAATCTGCTGATCTACTGACAGCAACAGAGGGGCTGAATTCCTGCAAAGCTGGTAGAAATCCACAGTTTAATGCAGTTGACACCTCCAAAATGCTGCTTCCTTAGCAAAATTCCTTTGCTACTTCTCTATCAGGCAAGAATATCCTCAAGGTGGCAGGAGAAGGGAGGGAGCCTCCTGCAAGTGGGAATCGCTGGGTCTTGTCCCCAGAACCTGGAGGAGCTGAGGCCAGGGGTTCTGGCAGTGGTTTCCTTGTGTTCACACACTCTGCCTCTGCCTTTGGAGATAAACAGCCCCATGTGACACTCTCACACGCCTTGGACCGGAATTCACGTTGTATTAAAATTCTGAATGTAAGCTTTTTTTTTTTTTTTTTTTTTTTTTTTTAACTGAGGTAGGAAGAAAGGAAGCGAAGGAAAAGCTGTAAAAACAATAAACTTCCCCCTTCTCCCCATGGCAGGGTCACATCCCCCCTAAGGCAGCGCAGGCATAGCAAGCAGCAACCCTGGCTGAGACACAGCAAGGTGAAAATGGCTTTTTCAAGGTCAGAGGGAGTGGGAAACATTTAGAAACAGTGCTGGTGGATTTGCCCCTTCCTCTCAGCTCACAGCACCTCCCAGGAGGAGTTATCAGGGATAAGGACAGCCCTGGCTCCTGTCCCCCCTGTAAAACCCACTGGGGAATGTTGGTGGTAGCAGCATTCTTGGGAAGGAACACAGAATCATGGAATTGTTCAGGTTGGGAAAGCCCTCTTGATATTACCAAGACCAAACATTCCCCAGCACTACCCAAGGCCATCACTATCCCATGTCCCCGAGTGCCACATCCACATGGCTTTTAAATCCCTCCAGGGATGGGGACTCCACCACTGCCCTGGGCAGCTGTGCCAAGACTGGACAACCCTTTCAGTGAAGGAATTTTTCCCAGTATTCAGTCTAAATCTGCCCTGGCACAACTTGAGACCATTTCCTTTAGAGAGAAATAGTTACCCCCACTATTATTTGACATCCTGCAAGCAGGAGGGAGAATGTACTGTCTGGCTCTGAGCAGGGAAATAAGGAGTCCATAAGGAGTCCTTAACTCCCAATGTGCCTTAAAACATTCTTTCCCCCTTTCCTAGTGTCCCTCACAGGCAGCTTTGCTAAACACATCATCTTGAAGCTTTTTTTTTTTTCCATCATGGAAAGAAAACCATCACTCACAGAAAATAAAATTATCAAGAGGGTTACCCCCTCCTAATCCAGACACAAGTGCCCTGTTCATAAACTGGAGCAGGCAAACCAGGAGAGCAGGTCACAGCACAGGCTCACACCCCTTTCATCCCTGAGCATCCAAAGATCCTAGAGGAGCCTCTCTCCTTTCCTAGAGCCCCAGTTACAGCCTATCCATGGCTGGAGAGGGGAGAAAAGGCCACACAGCCACAAAACCATGTGGCTGTTTGGGCAGCACTGTTTTTTCTTACCTCAAACTCAAAGAAAGCAGGATGGAGGATGTTTCTCATAGTGGTATAACTTGCTGCAGCAGCCAAGGTGGGTTTGCCTGGCAGCGGGAAGTCCTTGCAGTAAAAATCCAAACCCTGCTCCCCCTGGGGTGCTATTAGTAGCCTGGAATGCTGAGCAGCCTCACCTGGAGCCTCCCCACTGGCTGGCATGGGCCTGGGCTCTGAGTTCAGTGCTGGTCACTCCTTGTTGAAGCTGTGCTGGGGACAGGGTCACCGGCTGTGTCCAGACAGCTCATCCCTGCAGTGAATTACATGGCCTTGTATTTCCTCCATAGATGTGTTGTTTAAAATCCCACAATGGTTTGGGTTGGAAGTGACCTTAAAACTCATCCAGTGCACTCAGCACCTTCCAGCAGCCATCTGGGCAGACTTTTTCCTCCTGGGATGTGGATTAAGGATATTTCTGTGGAGATCTGTGCTCTGGGGCCCAGGGACAGTGCCTTTGTCCCCTGGAGAATGAGTCAGAGGCTGCAGGCAGCCCCAGGTAGTTGCCTTTGCTCCCAGGTGGGTGAGAATGATAAAACAAGAGTTGAGAGATCAGGATCAGGACGCAGAAGAAGAACTGACCGGAGTCCCCAAATCCTCACAAATTGTGTCCTTAGTGCCCCAGCCAGACTGAGGAGAGTACTGAGCATTGAAATAAGTGGCTGCTGGTGTGTTGGGAGCACAGGTGGGCTGGTGGGGAATTTGTCTGGGGTGGGGGCTCACCCTGCTCCTCATCAGCACAGAGCACAGACGGGACAGCAGAGAGCACATGGTCCGGGAGCCCCACCAGGACAGGGAGCTGGGCACCTGTCCCAGGGAGAGCCCCTCCTTCCACAGCCGCTTCACCACCCTGACCATCACCAGGGAGCCTTGGAGCAAGCCTGGAGCCAAGGATGGAGCTGTGGGAACCAGCCAGGGATGTGCCAATGCCAGCGACAGAGCAGCCACCACCACCATCACCGCTGCACTGTTTGAACCCGACAGAGATGGGCAAACCCCACAGGTTGTGGTGCTGGTGGGGGCCCCAGGGATGGGGAAGACAACGATGGTCAGGAAGGTGATGGTGGAGTGGGAAGAAGGGACACTCCACACACAGTTTGACTTTGTCTTCTGCATTGACTGCAAAGCCATCGTCCTTCCCATGGAAGCCAGTGTGGCAGACCTGGTTTCACGGTTCTGTCCTGGCCTGCGAGTGCCAGCTGGGAAGATCCTGGATGACCAGAAGAAGATCCTGTTTATTTTTGATGGTTTTGAGGCCCTGAGGTTTTCCTTAGTTCAGCCCAAAGCTGAGCTGAGCTCTGACCCCAGGGAGGTGAAGCCACTGGAGCTCACCCTGATGAGCTTGTTGAAGAAAACTGTGCTCCCCAAAGCCTCTTTGCTCATCACCATGAGGCCAGCAGCTCTTGGAAGCCTCAGGCAGTGCCTGAAGGGTGAGTATTACATGGAGATACTGGGATTTTCAGCAGCCAGGAGGAAGGAGTATTTCCACAGGTATTTTGAGAACCCCAACAAAGCAGACATGGCCTTCAGGTTTGCCAAAGGCAACAAGATCCTCTATAGCTTGTGTGTCATCCCTGTCATGAGCTGGACCACCTGCACTGTCCTTGAACAAGAGCTTTGTGGGAAGAAAAACCTCCTTGAGTGCTCCAAAACCACCACAGGGATGATAATGTTCTACCTCTCCCAAATACTGAAGCACAGGGACAGAAACAACCCACAGGTCCTCCAGCAGTTCCTACTCCAGCTTTGCTCATTGGCTGCTGAAGGTATCTGGAAGCACAAGGTCCTCTTTGAGGAGAAGGAAATCAAGGACTGTGGCTTGGACCAGGCAGGTCTTCTCCCATTCTTCCTTAATGAAAGGATCCCAAGGGAAGGAGAAGACCATGAGAGTGTCTATGCCTTCACCCACCTGCACCTCCAAGAGTTTTTTGCAGCAATGTTTTACGTTCTGGAGGATGATGGGGAAATGGCCAGCAGTTTGGGGAAGCTTGAGAAGGATGTAAATAAATTATTAGAAAGCTACAACAAGTCCAGAAAAGATTTGAACATAACAGTGAGGTTCCTCTTTGGTCTGGTTAGCCAGAAATCCATAGAGTACATGTACAAAACCATTGGGTGCAGAATTTCACCACGAGCCAAAGAAGAGCTGATGGAGTGGCTTCAGGGGAGGCACAGAGGCCTCTACCACCCTGGCCAAGCACTGAAGATTTCAGAGATAGACACTTTCCATTTCTTGTTTGAGATGAACGAGAAGAGCTTCACACAAAGTGCATTGGGTGATTTCACTGACCTGGACTTGAAGGACACCAAGCTGACCCTGCATGACCAGATGGCTCTTTCCTTCTGCATCCAGCGCTGGGCTGGACTAGGCTGTGTCACCCTCCAGGGATGCTCCTTCCAATGGCAGGATCCTGAGGCAGAACTGGATGTGTCAGTGCCTTGGTAAGTACTGCTCCTCCTTGCTTTAATGACCCAAGAAAGATTTCTCTTTCTCTATCCCGAAGGATGATTCAGCTCCTCCCTCCCACTCACCAGCTTGGCCTTTCCTTGGGTGTTTAGTTCCTCTGCAGAGGATTTACTTATTCTTGGTGAGAATAAGGAACACATGGGCTCCTCCATCCGCTGCCCACCGTGGGATGGATGGTGATGGAGCTTCTTGGCTCGACCTGGCCAGGCCCATCTGTGCCCGCCCAGCTGTCACTCTGTCTTCCTGTGCCCCTTCTCCCTCGAAAAGGGAGATCCCTGGTGTTGGAATGTTAAGTGCACCCTGTGACTCACATCTCCCCGGGTGGCTCCAGCAGCAATGCTCGAGGTTCTTCACACCCTCAAAGCCACAAAAGTCTCTCGGAGGAGCCCTCCCATGTGCTGGAGGCTCTGCTCGGGATGGGGGAGTTGTGTGCCGGTGTCAGAGCCGGGAGCTCCCCGCACTGCTGAGGGCTGTGCGTGCCCCGCGGCTCTGTTTCCCTGCAGCTCTGGAATCTCAGGAGCCGGAGGACATCCCGGTGCCCTCATCGTGCGGCGGCGGCGGCGGGAGGAGCTGCCCTGTCCCATCCACCTGCTCTGCCGGGCTCTGCGGCACCGGGACAGTGCGCTGCAGGTGCTCCGGTGAGAGACGTGCGTGGAGCCCAGACCAGAGCTGGGATCTGGGGTGTGGGTGGAGGCACCCCAACCACAGTGCAGTGGGTGAGGGGGTTGGTGCTGCCCTGCTGCTCCCTGGGGACATTGGCAAGCGGTCATAGGGCAGCCAGGCCCTGTTTACCTCAGGGTGGGTGTTGTCCCTCGGGTTTGGTGGACAGGTGAGGTGTGCTGAGCCCCCATTCTCCCTTCTCTCCTGCAGGCTGCAGTGGTGCCAGCTCTCCGAGAGCTGCTGCGCGGAGCTGGCAGTGCTGCTGGCAGAGCACCCTGGCCTGGCCCGTCTGGAGTTGGCTGACAGCTCACTGGGTGACAGTGGCGTGCGCCTCCTCTGTGAGGGGCTGAGGGCTCCAGGCTGCTGCCTGCGCATCCTGCGGTGAGCAACCCCAGAATCCCTCGGGCATCTCGGAGCTCAGAGTGGGGGAGGCGAACCAAAGCGGGGGGGGGAGGGGGGGGGCATGATACCTCTATCCCACTCATCCAGGGGAAGGAGCTCCAAGGTTGTGGCTCCAGAGTGGAGACCGCCACCATGGTAGGATGGCATGAGGGCACTCAGGAGGCTCTGAGGGTCTTTCCCGGGGGTTCCCGTCAGGCTGCGGTATTCCCATATCACCAGCGCCTGCTGCGAGGACCTGGCCGCTGTGCTGAGCACCAACACGTGCCTGGAGGAGCTGGATTTATCCTTCAGCGAGGGGCTGCGCGATGCCGGTGTGAAGCTGCTGTGTGAGGGGCTGCAACACTGTGCCTGCCCACTACAAACACTGCGGTAAAGGGCCTGAAAGTGGGGAACTGCTCCCTCCTTCCTATCCAGAACTTTCTCCTTCCCACCTGCAGCAGTTCACCCAGCAGAGGCCAAAGCCCCCCTGCCCTGTTTCCCTCGGTCCCACAGGCTGGGCAGCTGCCGGCTGTCGGGCGCCTCCTGCCCAGCCCTGGCTGCACAGCTGCTGCAGGGGCCGCGTCTCACCTGCCTGGACCTGAGTGACAACGAGCTGGGAGCCCACGGCGTCCTGCAGCTCTGCCAGCAGCTCCGGCATCCCGCCTGCCCGCTGCGGAGCCTGGGGTGAGGGCCCTGCCATGGCCTCTTCCATACCTGGCATTCCCGAGCCGGGGAGAAGATGCTGCGGGACAGGCCGGGCAGCACCGGCATCACAGCTGCTTCAGCACCTCCCTCCCAACAAGGTCTAACACCTTCTCCTCTTTTCCTGTCTCTCCCATGCCCAGGCTGAGCACGGACGGCTTCAGCCGGGCCCTGCTGCAGGAACTGGACGCCCTCCGGGCACTGCAGCCCACCCTGAAGATCGGGAACCTCCTGGAGCATGACGTGCCGCAGGCAGGGGCCATGGCCCGGCTGCCCTGCCACCGCGGGCTCCTGCCGGGGGGCAGGAAGGCGCTGCCCTCCTTCAGAACACGTCCCCTCCTTTAGGAAAAGCCCTTCCAACAACCGGAGCCATTCCCAGCCCAGCTCTCGGTGCTGCCAGCGGGTCTGAACCTGCCCCACCCGCTGGGCACACGGAGGAGATCCTGCTGAATCTGCGGGGCAGGGAGAGGGGGGTCCGGGTCCTGCTCTCTCCCTTTTCCCCTCGGTGCTCCTGGGAACAGCTGTGTGCATTCGGCTGTGATAAATAAAGACACCGCAGACAATCCCAGCAATCTCCCAGTGCTCTCCTCCCTGATCCCTTATCCCATCATTCCCAGCAATGTGTCTGTACTTCCACTTTGTGTTCGGCACCCCAAATTAATGGCCGACATAGCCATGATGCAGATTCGTGTGCTGGAGTAAGGCCCCAGCCTTGGGAGTGAATCTCTGACCAGTTTGGGCTTTATTAGGAAAAAAGGAAAATTTACATTAAAATCAAAGAAAATCCCTACACTGGAGCTGTTTTCCTGCCGTGCTCCACAGGGTGGGGTGACCTCTGTGGACGGGTCCAACCCCTTCCTGGGGACAGACCCCCCCCCCCACATTGCCACACACATGTCCCCGGGGCAGGGCCATGGCCAGGGAATCTTCATGGAGCTGTCTGCAGGGCACTGCTGCCAACATCATCATAGTCCGTGCACCCCGGGGACTGTTCCAAGGGGTCCCTTCTGGCTCCTGCAGGAGATGGTGGGGAAGAGATCGCACCTTGGGGACAGCACAGAAAGGTGCCTGAGGGGGCAGGCAGCTCCATGTCCCCCCGCTCGACAGACCCCACTTGGAGTCTGGACCACAGAACCCATGGATCTGCTGCTGGGTCCCTGCCCACATGCTCAGCCAAACCCTACATGGATTGGCTCTGCTGAGGGGACAGGGCAGCTGTGAGGCCTCTCACCTGTGGGCAGGACACAGATCCAACTCTGCTGTGCCACTTCCTTGGGCATGTCCCCAGTGCTGGGAGAGGGAGGCTCCTGTAGCACATCCAGGACATCGTCGTAGCCGTCCGGGATTCCTTGCTCAGTCCAGGCAGGGAGGTCTGGGAAAAGCACAGGGGTCCATGGCAGTGAGCAGCAGCCCTGGCAGGGCTCTGGCTGCACCATCCCCTCTGGCCTTCCCACCGGAGTTGTACTGCTGACCCTTGGGTCCAGCAGGGAAAGGCAATGCTTCCCTGCACACTAACAAGGGCACGACTTGTCCCCTCAGCTCCCCAGCCCGGCTGTGTCCCGTCTCCCCTGCTCTCCCTGCTGCATTCCTGACCTGTGGCCCTACCTGGGGCTATGTTGGTGTCACTCCCCTCCATGCTCTCCTCGCTGTAATATGGCAGCTTCTTGACTGATCCCTCGGACAGGGAACCTGCAGGGGATAAATGGGGACATGGGCGTGGCCTCAAGGGGCACCGCGGGTGACAGAACCTCACACCACACAGCATGACTGCTGTGGGATCCAGGGGCCACCCCGGCCCATGGCCGGGAGCCACTGCTGGGCAACCTGGACTAAAAGCTGCCACGGGGATGTCAGGCAGAGCCTTCACTTGGGACAGAGCTGGGACACCAGGTGCTGCACCCACCTGGGTGACTGGGCACCACCTGGTACTCCGGCTTGGCCGTGTAGTCCAGCTCCTCGTAGACAGCGTTGGAGATGGCATCTGCAGCTCTGCCAAGGCCTGGAACCAGAGGCAGCATTTACCTGGGGTCCTGGGCACCAACCTTGGAGGGCACCAAGATCACCCCTGCCCACCTCCCGAGCTGTTCCACAGAGCAGGAGGACCTGGACCCCCAAATCAGGTCTGTCCCGGCCCCCACCCACCAGGACCCACCTCGGCGCCAGGCACGGACTCGGCACAGCAGCACGGCCAGGGCACCCAGGGCCAGGCACAGCAGCGTCCCCAGCACCACGCACAGGATAACTGGCACAGGCACCCTCTCGACAGCCACTCCCGGGGTGCTTCTGCTGGGAATACCTGCGGGGACACAGCCAAGCAGTGAGGAGAGGGGGATGCCAGCCAGCCCACTGTGGGGGGCACAGGCACGGGCAGAGCTACCTGTGCTGGTGGCACCCTCGCGATATGGAGTAGCATCTGTCCCAGCGGTGCCATCGCTCTCCTCCTCCTCCTCACAATCCACGTGGGCGTGCTCGCCATCGCTGCAGCTCTGCAGGTGCCAGGGTGCCGAGGGGCACCCCCAGAGTGAGCGGGCCCCGTCCTCGCAGCCCACCCAGGCCAGCCAGGCACGGGACGGCTGCTGGGCACGGACGGACAACAGCGTGCCCTTGTGCCCACAGCCCAGCTGGCGGCACACGGCGCCGGCCGTGCCGGGGCTGGTGCCGTTGAAGCACACGCGGCCCCAGGTGCCGTTGTAGGACACCTCCAGGTACCCATGGCAGCGCCCACGGCCGCCTGCCAGCCGCACAGAGATCTGCTCTGCAAGGGGGACAGGGGGGTCACGGCACAGACAGGAACATCCCTGGGCCTCAGCCAGACCGTGATCTGGGGGTGCCCGGCACTGACCTGAGCACACGGCCCCCGCCCCAATGCCGCTCCCACACTCGCGCCGTTCCAAGCGTCTGCATTCCCAGAGAGACTCCTCAGTCCCGGAGCAGTCGGGGATGTACGGCCACAGCGGCCCCGTGTCAGGACCGAAGGGCCCCGAGCTCGGGGCCTCCAGGGCCGTGCCACAGCCCAGCTCACGGCACACAACGGCAGCGTCCTGCAGGTCCCAGCCCTCCTGGCACACGGTGCTCCAGCTGCCACCGGAATAGACCTCCACACGCCCGGCACAACGGCCTGAGCTCCCCACCAGCCTCACCTGCCGGCTGCCTGTGGAGAAGGAAGGATCGAGCTGGGGTGCCTGCTTCGAGCACCAGCAACTCTGGCCCTTCTCAGGACACCCACTTGAGCAGACAACCACCATCTCCTCAAGGCTTTTGTTTGGTGCAGTGCCCACCAATAAGACATCTTCCATCTCCTCCTTCTTGTCATCAATCTCCTCAGTGTTGCTATTCAGCGCAGAGCCCACGCCCAAAATGAGGTCTGACTCGTCAATTATGATGCCCACGTCGATGGGGCCGCTGCTCAAGGCAGCGTCCGATTCCAAAGCGGTGTAAACGTCTTTGGGAATGCCGCAGCCCAGCACCCCGCATACCATGTGGACATCCCATTTATTCCACTGCTCAAGAGGCACACGTCGCCAGGCCGGGCTGGTGATGGTCTCTTCCAGCCGCCCATCACACAAGCTCTGACCGTCCACCAGCCGCAGGGACTCAACAATACCTGTGAAGTACCCAGAATCAGCCCTTCATCCGAAAATAACCCTGTGTGTTCGGATCAGAATTCCTGGGGAGTCCCAAAAGCCCCTGAGGCTCCTCCCGCGGGTGCCGTACACACCTGAGCAGTTGACAGCAGCGGCGTTTCCGGCGGCACAGGGGGGCTTCCCCAGCACGGCCACGGGGCACTGGCCCGGGTGCCGCTCGCTCCCGCTGCAGCCGAAGGTGTCCGGCCGCAGCGGCCCCTCCCCGCTGCCGAAGGAGCCTCCCGGGGGCACGGGGAGGGCGCGGCCGCAGCCCAGGTGGCGGCACAGGACGTGCGCATCGGGCAGGTCCCACTCGGCGGCGCACACGGACCCCCACGTCCCCCTCACCGCCACCTCCACTCGCCCGGAGCATGCCGAGCTGCCGTTCTCCAGCCGGAAGCCCGTGTAGGCTGCGGCGGGAAGGGCGTTGAGGGCGGGCACGCTGCACGGAGCCCAAGAGCCCCCGGTGGCCCCGGCACTTACGGGAGCAGATGATGCTGGCGCGGCCGCTGCAGCCCTGGCTGGGGGCCGGACGCCGGGCACAGGCACTGAGGAGGGGCTCGGTGCCCTTGCACTGGAAGCTCCCGTCCCAGAGCGATCCCGACGCCGCCCCAAACCGGCCACCGCCGCCCATGGCGAGCGCCTCACCGCAGCCCAGCTCCCTGCACACCACCTGGGCCGCCCGCATGTCCACCAGATCCTCGCACACGCCAACCCAGGCCCGGCCCTGCCGCACCTCCAGCCGCCCGGCACAGGCTCCGTCACCTCCGAGCAGCCGGGAAAATCCTGCAGGAGCAGCGCAGGCTCAGTGTCAGCGGATGAAGTGCACGACGTCCCACACGTCCCCCAAGCCCAGCTCCTACCTTGGCACACAACGGCAGCGTCCCACTCATGGAGGTTCCCGTAGGGTCCCCAGCCACGGATCTCGCAGTCCCAGAGAGTGGCCTCGTAGCCTTCGCAGTCCACCATGGCCAGGCTGACGTTCCCGTCCCCGACGCCGAAGCGCTCGCGGGCGGAGTAGGCACCGGCAGCCGAGCCACAGCCCAGCTGCTGGCAAACCACCTCGGCGTCCTCCAGGTCCCAGTCGTCGTCTGCCACCGAGCCCCAGTGTCCCCGCAGCTTCACCTCCACCCTCCCGGCACACGGACTGCCGCCGCCCGCCAGCCTCAGCTCCACGCCATCTGCACCGGGCCAGGGACACGGCTCGCTCAGCCCTGCCCGGGATGCTCCAGCACAAGGTGGCCGTCCCAGCACGGCCGGCGTGTCCCCTCACCTGTGCACGTCACCCCCGCGTGCCACTCGTGGCCGCAGAAGTGCCGTCCCCATCCGAAGTGCGGACACTCCTCCAGGGCATCCTCGGTGCCGTTGCACAAGTAGGGCTGCAGCCAGATCCGCCCGCTGCCCTGCCCGAACGGCGCGTACGGAGACGCCCGAGCCACCCGGCCGCAGCCCAGCTGCCGGCACACCACGGTGGCCCAACGGGCTTCCCACTCGAAGTCGAAGACGCACACGGAGCCCCACTCGCCGTCGTGCTTCAGCTCCACTCGCCCGGCACAGCGCCCGCCGCCGCCCACCAGACGCAGCTCCCCGGATCCTGCGGCACGGAGGCTGCTGAGCCGGGCCCGCCACCGCCGCGGGCCCCGCTCCCGGCGCCCGGCACTCACCCGCACACAGCTGCACGCACACCAGCAGCCCCAGCGCCACCAGCGGCCCCATGCCAGCGGCTCCGAGCCAGCGCAGCCAGGGCAGGTCTCGCCGGCGCCCGAGCCAATGCAGGCAGCGGCAGCAGCCGGGCAGCCTTTATCAGGTGCCTCATCTCCCGGCTCTGGGGCCGCCGCCTCCAATAACCTGCTCCGTGCCCAAATATGAGCCTCGGCTCCGCTTCTGGCGTCACACAGTGGCCTCGCCACAGTGGGCTGCCACCCGGATGTCTTTCGGGGGAGGCAGCCCCCCCAAAGACACCTGCGCTGGGGGTGCGCTTCCTGTACCCCCCGTGCCTCCAGCTCTGATGCTGCTGCTGCAGCCTGGCAAGAGCCCCCCTGATGGGTACAGCCGTCACCCCACATAGCTAGCGGGAGCATCAGTGACACCCCTTCCAGCTCAGGCAGCTGCAGAGCTGCAAGCCGCCGTGCTCGGGGCGCTCCCCTCCCGGGGTGCTCGGAGCCCCGCGGGGGGTGGCAGCAGCCCCCGGCTCCGCGCGGTGCTGGCAGGTGCCGGGTCCCCGGTCCCTCGCGGCGGCGCTGGCACATGGCGCTGCTGCCGCAGCTGTGGCCCCGCGCTCGCCTCGCCGCCAGGGCAGGAAGGAGGCGGTTACCCCCCGGCGGCTCCCGGCCTCGCCATCGACCGCACGCAGCTCCCGACACCTGCGCTGCCGCCGATAACGCCGCGGCTCCGCGCCGCCCCTGCTCCACCGCTCCGTTCCCCTGCGGCTCGGCAGCCGCGCTCGAAAGGAAACTTCCCGGCCTCACCCTTCATCAGACTCTCTGTCGACACATTCCTAATCAAGGAACCGCTTTCCCTGCCGGCACCTTCACGGCTGCGGCTCCACGGACCCACGCTGGCCCCGGAGCTTCCCCAAACACCCACTCCCACATCCAGACCTCACCTTTCCTCACGCGTTGCACCCCAGCTTTCCCACGGCAAAATGACAGGAGTGGCCCTCCCTAAATCCATTTTCTGCTGCCGCAGGAACACACAAACAGCCCCACCTGGCTCATTCCTCCCTGGACGGTCCCAGGCAAAGGAACCGGGCTTGATCCTCCACACATTCCAAGCACACAAAATTCTCTTTAAAGTCTCTCTTCCTCCTGATCCAAGTCTCCTACTGTCTATCTCAGTGTACCTCACCTGACCGGAACCACTGCGTTCCCCGGCCCTTTGTTATGCCAAGGTTCGGCTCTTCCCGGCCTCTTTTCTCGGGCTCCCCATCCGCCTGCACCGCAGCAATTCCTCACGGGCAGAATGTGCCGGTCTCTCGTTGTGCGCCGGCGGGAGGAGCTGCCCTGTCCCATCCGCCCACTCTGCCAGGCACTGCGGCACCGGGCAGTGTCCCGGAGCCGTCCCTGTCGCAGACGCACGCACTATGGACACTGAGCCCAAAGCTGGGGTCACCTGGGGTCACCCCAACGGCAGCGGGCTTGGTGACCGGGTGGCTGCTGCCCCGGCCACGGGGGACAGGAGCTCTCCGAGTCCACCGATACCTCTGGGGGCCTTCGCTCGGCTCGAGCCTCTTTCCAGGGAGTTCTCATCGGGCTGCGCTATCGCCGCCTCACCAGCCCCTGCTGCGGCCGGGACCCCAGGCACTGTCCCGCCCTTCCCAGCTGCAGCAGCTCCCCGAGCGGACGCCAAAGCCCCCCTGCCCTGTTTCCCTCGGTCCCACAGGCTGGGCAGCTGCCGGCTGTCGGGCGCCTCCTGCCCAGCCCTGGCTGCACAGCTGCTGCAGGGGCCCCGTCTCACCTGCCTGGACCTGAGTGACAACGAGCTGGGAGCCCACGGCGTCCTGCAGCTCTGCCAGCAGCTCCCGCATCCCGCCTGCCCGCTGCGGAGCCTGGGGTGAGGGCCCTGCCATGGCCTCTTCCATACCTGGCATTCCCGAGCCGGGGAGAAGATGCTGCGGGACAGGCCGGGCAGCACCGGCATCACAGCTGCTTCAGCACCTCCCTCCCAACAAGGTCTAACACCTTCTCCTCTTTTCCTGTCTCTCCCATGCCCAGGCTGAGCACGGACGGCTTCAGCCGGGCCCTGCTGCAGGAACTGGACGCCCTCCGGGCACTGCAGCCCACCCTGAAGATCGGGAACCTCCTGGAGCATGACGTGCCGCAGGCAGGGGCCATGGCCCGGCTGCCCTGCCACCGCGGGCTCCTGCCGGGGGGCAGGAAGGCGCTGCCCTCCTTCAGAACACGTCCCCTCCTTTAGGAAAAGCCCTTCCAACAACCGGAGCCATTCCCAGCCCAGCTCTCGGTGCTGCCAGCGGGTCTGAACCTGTCCCACCCGCTGGGCACACGGAGGAGATCCTGCTGAATCTGCGGGGCAGGGAGAGGGGAGTCCGGGTCCTGCTCTCTCCCTTTTCCCCTCGGTGCTCCTGGGAACAGCTGTGTGCATTCGGCTGTGATAAATAAAGACACCGCAGACAATCCCAGCAATCTCCCAGTGCTCTCCTCCCTGATCCCATCAATTCCAGGCATGTGTCTATGCATCCATTCCTGCCCCACATCCCCAAGGAATGGCTGATGTACTCAGGATGGAGTCGGCTAGGAAAGAGTGAGGTTCCAGCCTTGGGAGTGAAACTCTGACCAGTTTGGGCTTTATTAGGAAAAAGGAAAAATTCATACTGAAATCAAAGAAAATCCCTACACTGGAGCTGTTTTCCTGCCGTGCTCCACAGGGTGGGGTGACCTCTGTGGACGGGTCCAACCCCTTCCTGGGGACAGACCCCCCCCCCCCACATTGCCACACACATGTCCCCGGGGCAGGGCCATGGCCAGGAAATCTTCATGGAGCTGTCTGCAGGGCACTGCTGCCGACATCATCATAGTCCGTGCACCCCGGGGACTGTTCCAAGGGGTCCCTTCTGGCTCCTGCAGGAGATGGTGGGGAAGAGATCGCACCTTGGGGACAGCACAGAAAGGTGCCTGAGGGGGCAGGCAGCTCCATGTCCCCCCGCTCGACAGACCCCACTTGGAGTCTGGACCACAGAACCCATGGATCTGCTGCTGGGTCCCTGCCCACATGCTCAGCCAAACCCTACATGGATTGGCTCTGCTGAGGGGACAGGGCAGCTGTGAGGCCTCTCACCTGTGGGCAGGACACAGATCCACCTCTGCTGTGCCACTTCCTTGGGCATGTCCCCAGTGCTGGGAGAGGGAGGCTCCTGTAGCACATCCAGGACATCATCGTAGCCGTCCGGGATTCCTTGCTCAGTCCAGGCAGGGAGGTCTGGGAAAAGCACAGGGGTCCATGGCAGTGAGCAGCAGCCCTGGCAGGGCTCTGGCTGCACCATCCCCTCTGGCCTTCCCACCGGAGTTGTACTGCTGACCCTTGGGTCCAGCAGGGAAGGGCAATGCTTCCCTGCACACTACCAAGGGCACGACTTGTCCCCTCAGCTCCCCAGCCCGGCTGTGTCCCGTCTCCCCTGCTCTCCCTGCTGCATTCCTGACCTGTGGCCCTACCTGGGGCTATGTCGGTGTCACTCCCCTCCATGCTCTCCTCGCTGTAATATGGCAGCTTCTTGACCGATCCCTCGGACAGGGAACCTGCAGGGGATAAATGAGGACATGGGCGTGGCCTCAAGGGGCACCACGGGTGACAGAACCTCACACCACACAGCATGACTGCTGTGGGATCCAGGGGCCACCCCGGCCCATGGCCGGGAGCCACTGCTGGGCAACCTGAACTAAAAGCTGCCACGGGGATGTCAGGCAGAGCCTTCACTTGGGACAGAGCTGGGACACCAGGTGCTGCACCCACCTGGGTGACTGGGCACCACCTGGTACTCCGGCTTGGCCGTGTAGTCCAGCTCCTCGTAGACAGCGTTGGAGATGGCATCTGCAGCTCTGCCAAGGCCTGGAACCAGAGGCAGCATTTACCTGGGGTCCTGGGCACCAACCTTGGAGGGCACCAAGATCACCCCTGCCCACCTCCCGAGCTGTTCCACAGAGCAGGAGGACCTGGACCCCCAAACCAGGTCTGTCCCGGCCCCTACCCACCAGGACCCACCTCGGCGCCAGGCACGGACTCGGCACAGCAGCACGGCCAGGGCACCCAGGGCCAGGCACAGCAGCGTCCCCAGCACCATGCACAGGATAACTGGCACAGGCACCCTCTCGACAGCCACTCTCGGGGTGCTTCTGCTGGGAATACCTGCGGGGACAAAGCCAGGCAGTGAGGAGAGGGGGATCCCAGCCAGCCCACTGTGGGGGGCACAGGCACAGGCAGAGATACCTGTGCTGGTGGCACCCTCGCGATATGGAGTAGCATCTGTCCCAGCGGTGCCATCGCTCTTCTCCTCCTCCTCACAATCCACGTGGGCGTGCTCGCCATCGCTGCAGCTCTGCAGGTGCCAGGGTGCCGAGGGGCACCCCCAGAGTGAGCGGGCCCCGTCCTCGCAGCCCACCCAGGCCAGCCAGGCACGGGACGGCTGCTGGGCACGGACGGACAACAGCGTGCCCTTGTGCCCACAGCCCAGCTGGCGGCACACGGCGCCGGCCGTGCCGGGGCTGGCGCCGTTGAAGCACACGCGGCCCCAGGTGCCGTTGTAGGACACCTCCAGGTACCCATGGCAGCGCCCACGGCCGCCTGCCAGCCGCACGGAGATCTGCTCTGCAAGGGGGACAGGGGGGTCACGGCACAGACAGGAACATCCCTGGGCCTCAGCCAGACCGTGATCTGGGGGTGCCCAGCACTGACCTGAGCACACGGCCCCCGCCCCAATGCCGCTCCCACACTCGTGCCGTTCCAAGCGTCTGCATTCCCAGAGAGACTCCTCAGTCCCGGAGCAGTCGGGGATGTACGGCCACAGCGGCCCCGTGTCGGGACCGAAGGGCCCCGAGCTCGGGGCCTCCAGGGCCGTGCCACAGCCCAGCTCACGGCACACAACGGCAGCGTCCTGCGGGTCCCAGCCCTCCTGGCACACGGTGCTCCAGCTGCCACCGGAATAGACCTCCACACGCCCGGCACAACGGCCTGAGCTCCCCACCAGCCTCACCTGCCGGCTGCCTGTGGAGAAGGAAGGATCGAGCTGGGGTGCCTGCTTCGAGCACCAGCAACTCTGGCCCTTCTCAGGACACCCACTTGAGCAGACAACCACCATCTCCTCAAGGCTTTTGTTTGGTGCAGCGCCCACCAATAAGACATCTTCCATCTCCTCCTTCTTGTCATCAATCTCCTCAGTGTTGCTATTCAGCGCAGAGCCCTCGCCCAAAATGATGTCTGACTCGTCAATTATGATGCCCACGTCGATGGGGCCGCTGCTCATGGCAGCGTCCGATTCCAAAGCGGTGTAAACGTCCTTGGGAATGCCGCAGCCCAGCACCCCGCATACCATGTGGACATCCCATTTATTCCACTGCTCAGGAGGCACACGTCGCCAGGCCGGGCTGGTGATGGTCTCTTCCAGCCGCCCATCACACAAGCTCTGACCGTCCACCAGCCGCAGGGACTCAACAATACCTGTGAAGTACCCAGAATCAGCCCTTCATCCGAAAATAACCCTGTGTGTTCGGATCAGAATTCCTGGGGAGTCCCAAAAGCCCCTGAGGCTCCTCCCGCGGGTGCCGTACACACCTGAGCAGTTGACAGCAGCGGCGTTTCCGGCGGCACAGGGGGGCTTCCCCAGCACGGCCACGGGGCACTGGCCCGGGTGCCGCTCGCTCCCGCTGCAGCCGAAGGTATCCGGCCGCAGCGGCCCCTCCCCGCTGCCGAAGGAGCCTCCCGGGGGCACGGGGAGGGCGCGGCCGCAGCCCAGGTGGCGGCACAGGACGTGCGCATCGGGCAGGTCCCACTCGGCGGCGCACACGGACCCCCACGTCCCCCTCACCGCCACCTCCACTCGCCCGGAGCATCCCGAGCTGCCGTTCTCCAGCCGGAAGCCCGTGTAGGCTGCGGCGGGAAGGGCGTTGAGGGCGGGCACGCTGCACGGAGCCCAAGAGCCCCCGGTGGCCCCGGCACTTACGGGAGCAGATGATGCTGGCGCGGCCGCTGCAGCCCTGGCTGGGGGCCGGACGCCGGGCACAGGCACTGAGGAGGGGCTCGGTGCCATTGCACTGGAAGCTCCCGTCCCAGAGCGATCCCGACGCCGCCCCAAACCGGCCACCGCCGCCCATGGCGAGCGCCTCACCGCAGCCCAGCTCCCTGCACACCACCTGGGCCGCCCGCATGTCCACCAGATCCTCGCACACGCCAACCCAGGCCCGGCCCTGCCGCACCTCCAGCTGCCCGGCACAGGCTCCGTCACCTCCGAGCAGCCGGGAAAATCCTGCAGGAGCAGCGCAGGCTCAGTGTCAGCGGATGAAGTGCACGACGTCCCACACTTCCCCCAAGCCCAGCTCCTACCTTGGCACACAACGGCAGCGTCCCACTCATGGAGGTTCCCGTAGGGTCCCCAGCCACGGATGTCGCAGTCCCAGAGAGTGGCCTCGTAGCCTTCGCAGTCCACCACGGCCAGGCTGACGTTCCCGTCCCCGACGCCGAAGCGCTCGCGGGCGGAGTAGGCACCGGCAGCCGAGCCACAGCCCAGCTGCTGGCAAACCACCTCGGCGTCCTCCAGGTCCCAGTCGCCCTCTGCCACCGAGCCCCAGTGTCCCCGCAGCTTCACCTCCACCCTCCCGGCACACGGACTGCCGCCGCCCGCCAGCCTCAGCTCCACGCCATCTGCACCGGGCCAGGGACACGGCTCGCTCAGCCCTGCCCGGGATGCTCCAGCACAAGGTGGCCGTCCCAGCACGGCCGGCGTGTCCCCTCACCTGTGCACGTCACCCCTGCGTGCCACTCGTGGCCGCAGAAGTGCCGTCCCCATCCGAAGTGCGGACACTCCTCCAGGGCATCCTCGGTGCCGGTGCACAAGTAGGGCTGCAGCCAGATCCGCCCGCTGCCCTGCCCGAACGGCGCGTACGGAGACGCCCGAGCCACCCGGCCGCAGCCCAGCTGCCGGCACACCACGGTGGCCCAACGGGCTTCCCACTCGAAGTCGAAGACGCACACGGAGCCCCACTCGCCGTCGTGCTTCAGCTCCACTCGCCCGGCACAGCGCCCGCCGCCGCCCACCAGACGCAGCTCCCCGGATCCTGCGGCACGGAGGCTGCTGAGCCGGGCCCGCCACCGCCGCGGGCCCCGCTCCCGGCGCCCGGCACTCACCCGCACACAGCTGCACGCACACCAGCAGCCCCAGCGCCACCAGCGGCCCCATGCCAGCGGCTCCGAGCCGGCGCAGCCAGGGCAGGTCTCGCCGGCGCCCGAGCCAATGCAGGCAGCGGCAGCAGCCGGGCAGCCTTTATCAGGTGCCTCATCTCCCGGCTCTGGGGCCGCCGCCTCCAATAACCTGCTCCGTGCCCAAATATGAGCCTCGGCTCCGCTTCTGGCGTCACACAGTGGCCTCGCCACAGTGGGCTGCCACCCGGATGTCTTTCGGGGGAGGCAGCCCCCCCAAAGACACCTGCGCTGGGGGTGCGCTTCCTGTACCCCCCGTGCCTCCAGCTCTGATGCTGCTGCTGCAGCCTGGCAAGAGCCCCCCTGATGGGTACAGCCGTCACCCCACATAGCTAGCGGGAGCATCAGTGACACCCCTTCCAGCTCAGGCAGCTGCAGAGCTGCAAGCCGCCGTGCTCGGGGCGCTCCCCTCCCGGGGTGCTCGGAGCCCCGCGGGGGGTGGCAGCAGCCCCCGGCTCCGCGCGGTGCTGGCAGGTGCTGGGTCCCCGGTCCCTCGCGGCGGCGCTGGCACATGGCGCTGCTGCCGCAGCTGTGGCCCCGCGCTCGCCTCGCCGCCAGGGCAGGAAGGAGGCGGTTACCCCCCGGCGGCTCCCGGCCTCGCCATCGACCGCACGCAGCTCCCGACACCTGCGCTGCCGCCGATAACGCCGCGGCTCCGCGCCGCCCTTGCCCTGCGGTCAAGCCATTGTGGAAGGGCACAGGTCCCATCTGATTTTTGGGGGACGCACCTGCGTAAGCTGGGACGGAGTACCACCGAAAGCCAAAGCGTGTAAGACGGGAGAGCATCAACTCCCTTGAAGTCTCTGGTGTGTGAGGGTGAGGACGGGGCTGAGCCACTCCGCAGCAGTGCTGAGCAGTTAAGAGTGCTGGCAGAAGAGAGTGCTTTTTACGAGGTCATTCCTGCAGCAGCGCAGTCACCTCCATTGTGCTACCAACCTTTCTGTGGGACCCGCCACCTGCCAGTGTGCTTGTGTCACCCTCGGATGGCTTCTAGACTGGGCTGAACCCTGGTAAGACCTGAGCTGTCCCCCCAACTGTGTCGCACAGCCCTGCCGTGGATGCCGATCCTTCCCGCCCGCACGCAGACCCGGCCGGGGTTGGCGGGAGGAGACCACCCGGTTACGTTTTCTCCGTGGCGGACAGGGAGCCTCATAGTGGGTCCCGGCGACATTATTAACCTCCTATCCTTCACCGCGGCCTTCCCATGTAGGCGGCAGTGTCACAAGAGGTTTTTACTCCGGAATGCCTCCCGTGTCTCCTGGAAGGGCACACGAGAAAGGTGGGGGAGACAGAAAACCAGGAGAAGCAATATAGGAACCGGCTGACTCGCTGGCCACGCCCCCTGACCAAGACTACGGCCCTTTCAGAGCCCCCGCCCCTCAGAGCCACCTCCTGGCCGGCAGGGGGCGCCCCGTGCAGCCACCACTATCCGGAAAGATCCGAGCGGCGGCGGAGGCGGCCGAGACTGGGTTGGCGGCGCGGGTGGAGCAGACACGATGGAGCAGCAAGTCGAGCAGCTGCGGGCGGACGGCGTGGACAAGGAGGTGCTGCGGGAGGGTACCGGGCCGCTGCCAGACTTCCGCGACGGCACCAAGGTCAGGTCTGCGGGGGGAGGACGGGCGGGGTGGGGGATGTGGGAAGCCAAACGCAGAGAGGGAGGCGCGCATGCGCACGCCCCCTCCCCCCCCGTGTGCGTCGCCATGGTGACACCGCGGGCCCCTCCTGCTTGTTCAGGCCACTTTCCACTACCGGACGCTGCGGTGCGGCGATGAGGAGACGCCGGTGGACGATAGCAGGGCGCGGGGGAAGCCCATGGAGCTCATCGCCGGAAAAAAGTTCAAGCTGCCGGTGTGGGAAGCGGCGCTGCGAACCATGCGGCCCGGCGAGCGTGCGCGCTTCCGCTGCGACGCCAAGGTGGGCGGGACCAAGACCTGTCGGGGCGTGGCTTGTGATGCGGGGGCGTGGTCTGTGCGC
Organism: Cinclus cinclus; assembly: GCF_963662255.1. Lineage (NCBI taxonomy): Eukaryota > Metazoa > Chordata > Aves > Passeriformes > Cinclidae > Cinclus > Cinclus cinclus. The sequence continues at coordinate 10,645,619 of NC_085051.1, read as the reverse complement.
GTGGGCGGTGACTTCTTGTTGCGGGAGGGGGTCGCGGGCAGCCTGGTGCGCTCCGGCCGCGGGGCGCGAGCGTGGAGCATCCTGACATTCTGCTCCCCTCCCTCTCTAAATTCCCGCTCCCTTCTCTCCCGCAGCACGTCGTGCTTTACCCGCTAGTGTCCAAGAGCCTGCGGAACATCGCAGCAGGGAAGGACCCGCTGGAGGGGCAGCGGCACTGCTGCAGCATCGCCCAGATGCATGAGCACTACTCCCTGGGGTACCCCGACCTCGACGAGCTCCAGAAGAATCCCCAGCCTCTCATCTTCGACATCGAGGTGCTGAAGGTGAGGTGCCAGCATGGGGAGCTCAGGCATGGACACATGGTCCAAAAAACACACAGATGTGGGATGTGGTTTAGTAGTGGCCTTGGCAGTGCAGGACTCGATCCTAGAGCTCTTCTCCAACCTAAACAATTCCATGATCCTGTTCTCTGATTCCATGATGGGGTGCTGGCAGGTGGAGCCACCCGGCTCCTACCAGCAGGACCCATGGGCCATGACAGATGAGGAGAAGCTCCAGGCTGTGCCCCAGATTCACAAGGAAGGCAACGAGCTGTACCGGCAGGGCAAAGTGCCTGAGGCAGCTGCCAAATACTACGATGCCATCGCCTGTCTCAAGAACCTGCAGATGAAGGTAGGTCTCCCCAGAGGCACACAGGCATCCCCAGGAATGCAGGGCTTGAGAGCTGCCCCTTACTCCCCCTGCTCTGTCTACCACAGGAGCAGCCAGGCTCTCCAGACTGGATTGAACTCGACCAGAAGATCACACCCCTGCTCTTAAACTACTGCCAGTGCAAGCTGCAGTGTGAGGAGTACTACGAGGTGCTGGACCACTGCTCCTCCATCCTCAACAAGTACGAGGGTAAGGAGCCGTGAGCCATCGCAGGTGGTTGTGGTGGGCACCAGGAGACCCCCATGCTCTGCTGACCCTGGCTCTCTCCCCACAGACAATGTCAAGGCCTACTTCAAACGGGGCAAGGCCCATGCAGCCGTGTGGAACGTGGCCGAGGCGCAGGCTGACTTCGCCAAAGTCCTGGCGCTCGACCCCTCGCTGCGGCCCGTGGTCTCCAAGGAGCTGCGGAGCCTGGAAGCGCGACTGCGGGAGAAGGACGCCGAAGACAAGATCCGCTTCAAGGGCATCTTCTCCCAGTAGAGTCTGCAGCAGCGAGGGAGAGCCCAGCGCTCTCGGGACAGGTTCTTTTAGATATTCCACATGTGGAATGGTCATGGATGTTTATTAATGTTTAATACAGATTTTACTTATTTGAAGTCAGTGGAAATGGCCCCAGAGCTTGCCATGGCTTGGGGACACAGCCAGGCACTTAGGTGGCAGCATAAAACATCGCAGCACACAGCTGAAGCTCTTTGCTGGGCTCTACACTCTGGTTGCTGTCACACCGGGGATGTGTGGGTGACAAGAGCCCGCTGCTCCCTGCCAACTGTTATCACTTATTTGGTGTTTTTATACTTTATGATGGCCATGGAGGAGTGGCACCAAGCCTCAGCCCCAGCTCCAACCCGTTCATGCCTGTCCTCCTCCGTGCCATGCCATTGTCACTTCCCCAGGCTGCTGCTATCATCCCAAACCGGTGTCTCCTCTTGTCATGTCAGTGTCGGGAATATTTTATATAGAATAACAGCTTGTTCCTGCTATCTCTATAAACCTCTGGTCATGCTATGGCAAGATAAACTCAAGTAAAACCAGTCACATGCCCTGGTCACTACAAAAATTTGCTGCTAGAGGTAAAGGAGGGGAAACCAAGTTGGAGAGGGGGAGGGTATCAGTGTCAGCACAGCCCACACACCCCAGGCTCTTTTCTCTGTCTTAAATTGCTTGTGACCCAACTGCTGTGTCCCACAGCCATCTCCTTGTGGGATGTGGTACCCCTGGAAGCTCCCCAGGGCATTCCTAGTGGGTGGGAACCCTGGCTACCACAGGCACAGAGCAGACTCATGGGTGCTGGCGCCTTGTCATAACATCTCTTTATTCAACACCAAAACGAAAGGGGAGAACAGAGGAACCACTCTGAAACCCCAACTGAGCCCTGCCCCGTGACACCAGACGGAAATAAATACGTGGGGAGGTGCCACTTGGTCTGGGGCACAGCCACAGCCCCCAGTTCTGCACAGGGATAATGACCCTAGGGTGCAGACCCCACTGGGCACTGCCCAACGGCCCCAAAGGACCAGAGGGAATGGGGGCAGCAGGGAGGACTCAGGGTGGCTTAGCCCGGAGGGGATCACTCTGGTCCTCTGGGGGGCTCTGAGCCATCTCCCAGCACCCTCCACTCTCACGGGACCCAGTGCCCTCATCTTCCTATGGCCTTGTGGCCCAGCACCAGCTCTGTCCCCAGGTGCTCCTTGCTGAGAAATCAGGGGCGTGGCAGAGGGGGAACATGGCTGTGCCACCCTCACTCCTCACCCTCCAACTTGAGGCTGACGCTGCGGGGCTTGGCCCGGGACAAGCCAGGGGGTGCTGAGGGGGGCCCCCCATCCCGCTCTACCTGGCTGGAGCCCCGGGAGCGCAGGAGCTGGCTCTGCTTCCGCAGGAAGTCGACAGGCGCTGGGCAGCCGTAGGTGCCTTTGCCCAGCACAGGTCGTGGGGGGCCCTTGGGGGAGTGAGCCAGGGCTGCGGCTTCCAGCTGGGCCAGGTGGGCAACATAACCCTCGGAGAGGAACTGCAGGGCACACAGAGAGCCTGAGCCCGTGGCCACAGTTGGCTGGTGGGGTCAGCCATCGTCCCCTGCATCCCCAGTCTGTCCCCAGCTCTGCCACCACCCTACCTGGCACTGGTTTTGGAACTTTTTGACGGTCCGTCCCACGATGTAGATGTGTGCGGGCGCAAGTCCTAGCGAGCTGTAGACGGAGACATCCTTAGTGGAGCCGTAGCCAGCGACTATGGAGATCTCTGCCTGCCCAGGGAGAAGAGCATTAGGGCAGAGAATAACGCTTCCCACAGGGGCTGGGACAATCTCATGTTAAGAGGGATGGCAGGGAGCTGCCCTGAGAAGCTTCCAGCTCTGCCATGATAGTGCAGTCCAGCTCCCAGCATCTCCACTGGGATGCAGAGGTGCACGGGATTCAGCACAGCCTGCACCACCCCACCAGCAGCCCTGTGTCCTGGCAGCTTCCCCATGTGTACCTCGGTGCGCAGGCTCTGCAGGAAGGCGGCTTTCTGGCGCAGCGGGTCATGGGTGAGCCCGTCGCAGAAGGAGACGGCACCATGGGGAAAGTTGTGCTGGGAGAGCCAGGCCACCACACGGTGCTTCTGCATGTCAGGGCGTCCTGTCACGTAGATGATCATGTACCCCGAGTCCTGCCAGTGCCTAGGAAGAGACACGGGTGGCTGCCTGGGTGGAGACAGTCCTGCTATGGGAAGCTGGGATCACCCACTACAGCATGTGTGGGTGCTGCCTCCAAAAGCTCCCTGCTCCCAAGGATTTTATCAAGGAGAAGGCACAGCAGAGCTGTGGGGATAACATCGAAACTCGGAGAGGATTATTTTCCACAATAGGGCATCAGCATAGAGATGATGTGCTGGAGGCAAGGGAGGGTGGAACACTCTGCCCTTTGTCCCTGCTCTGACACCCCCCAACTGAGTTGTCACACCATGAAAGATGGAGAGACTGACTCCCTGATTGAAGGGCACCCACCTTACAACATCCACAGCCCCTGCCCGCACTTTGGGGTCACTGCCCATGATGGAGACGCTTGCAGTGAAGGAGCCATCAATGCTGAACACAACGGACTCAGTGCCACGGGCCACCACGGTCAGGTATGCCTCGGCGTAGCTGTGGTCCCCTCTGTGAAGGCAGAGGTGGTGGCTCAGCACTGGCTCTGCTGCCAGGGCAGCTGGTGCAGCTCTGCCAAAAGAGCTGGCAGAGAAACTGATGCAACACCTCACCTGACCACCATGCGCACAGGGTAGATCCCAATGGCCAGAGCCTTGTCTGGAGGGATGGTGAAGGTCAGGCGCCCGCTGCCACTTGTCACCTCAGTGCCGTAGTACAGCCACTTCCCTGACAGCGGCTGTGTCATGATGTAGATGTCCACCTGAGAGAGGGAAATGGGCTGGGCACTGGCTGAACCCCCACATCCTGCTGTGTTCCCATCTGCAAGTCCTTACAACCTTCTCCTGCCATCCCCCACAGGATGCTAACCACATCCTTCCCCTAACTGTGGGTGACACCAGCCCCATGCCTGATTCTGGACACCCCACCCTATTTGAGGTGTCCTGGTGGCCCCCTGAGCCCAGCAATACCTTCTCCCCAGTCAGTGTCACTACATCCAGTGGTCCATACATGAAGCGCCCGCTGAGGACCTGCGCTTTGCCCTCGCACACAATCACATCGCAGGCGCGGTGGTTGGCTGTCACATTCTGCAGGCACACAGGGTGTTCAGAAGCTCCTGGGGGAGCTCCTAAGGTGCCACCAGGACACCACTGGGTCGCGGGATTGTCCCAGAACCCACACACCCCAGGATGCCCCGGGTGGCTCCCACTGGCCACATACCCGGATCTTCACTTGGGTGCGCTTGCGCTGCCACTTCTCCCGAGGGATGGCGGGGCTGTAGATGGAGTTCTCCTCGCTCTCTGCAGGCTGCGGCCCCTCTTTCTCCATCACCTGCTGACAGCACAGTGCCAGCTCAGCTTCTGCCGGCCATGGCTTGCCACCCACCCCATTGTGCCCACCATACCTGGCGCAGAATGAAGGCCACCACATCGGAGGATTCCCAGTAGCTGGCGTGGAAGAGGTGGGGCAGGGTGATGGTGGGGAAGGCAGTCAGGGCATCGGGGCAGTACAGAGAGTAGTCGATGCGCTTTGGGCCCCACCAGCGCTCCAGGACTGCAGGGAGAGATGGAATGAAGCCTTTTCCAGACCTCATCCCTTATTGTGCAGCCTAAGGTGCCTGCATAGGATGGGGTGAGTGGCAATGACACTTACTCTTGACAACCTCACTGGTGCTGGCAGGAGTGGGGAGCTCTGTTGGCTCATTGCCCTTCCAGAAGCCCCCAAAGCTGCCAGTGGGGGTAGGGGGAGCAGCCACATCCACTTTGGGCAGGAACAGGGCAGAGTGTGTCTGCAGGGCCTCCGCTGAAGAGAGAGCTGGATGAGCACACCCAGAGCACATAGGAACACCCACCATCCCAGGACACCCCTCCAGTAGAGACCCAGAGCAGTGGGAAGGGCTTACACATCCCTCTCTCCCCACCCAACCAGGATGTGGGTGCTCTGGGTACCCTGATGTGGCCCCAGGGTGCCTGGCACCAGCTTGGTAGGAATCTGCTCACCCAATAGGGATGAGGTGCCATCACCCAGGGGGTACTTCTGGTATCGGGGCACGCTGAGCGGGGGCACAGCGTGGAAGGCCTTGGCCAGGAGGGGCTCCAGGCGGGAGGCACAGGGATCGGCAGCGTGGAAAAGATTGTAGATCTGCTCGCAGGCAGGACGCAGCTGGGCCACTGCAGCACAGAGCAAGGTCAGGGGTGCCCACGAGGGCTGGGGAGAACCAGGAGCAAAACACCCAGAAAGGGTAAAGCAGGACACAGCAAGAGGAAAGGCTGGAGAGGGAAATTTGGGGCACCAGGGATAGGCTGAGGCTGGCACAGAGCAGGGACACTCAGCCACCCACCAACACCCACACACCCAGGGCTGGGCATGTGAGGGCCTCAAACCCAAGCAGGGCTCTCTGGGGTACTCCTGGGGAGCTCAGGCTTGTCTCCTGAGCACGACTCAGGGATTTGAGCCTTGCAGGGAGGGTCAGGGGCTGGCACGGCAGCAGGCAGGGATCCTCACCATCCAGAGCAGGCATGACGGTCTTGCGCAGTGCGAGCACCAGCCCCAGTGGGGAACCGAAGAGGAAGAAGCCGGATACCTTAAATTCCAGGCGGGCGCTGGCACCCTCTGCCCCATCCAGCGCCACGGCACTGTTCCGGGGTGCCTCTGCCTCCATCAGGGTCTCACTGGACTGTAGGCTGGGACAGCAGAGACAGTGGGCATGGGGAGGGATGGCAACACCATGGTCCCACCATCCTGAAGACAAAGCTGTGCCTGGTGTGGCCCTATTATCCCAGAGGAGCTCCAGCAAGATCTCCCTGGGGCAGGTAGCCTCCAGGAATTTTTCCTTCCCAGCCTGGAGCAGATGGGAATTGCACCCTTTCCATAAAGCACAAGGTAGCCAACCATCCCCCTTGGGCTCACCTACACATGGAGCTCTGCTGCTGGCTGTCCCCCTGTGTCCCTGGGGGCTCAGGGCTGGCTTGGCCCAATACTGGTGCTCCCTCTGTCCCATCAGCCAGCGGGTCTGGGCCGCCAAACTGCTCTGGGGAGATAGGCTCTGTGCTCTGCAGGGAAAGGCAGCAAACACTCAGACCCCATGTAGCCCCCAGTGCACCCCCAAACCCTCCCCAAGGGGTGTTGGAATGCAAGGCACTTGCCAGGCTGCCACGGCGGCTGCTGCTCCGGCTGCCCCCTGAGCCCACCCGGCTCTGGCACAGCGCATCAAATCCCAGGATACCACCCATGCAGTCTCCCAGCAGCACCACCTGCAGAGACCACAGATCCACATGGAGGGTGACATCCCTAAACCCTCCATGCAGGATCACAGCTGGACCCCAGAGCCAAGCTTCCCCCCAGATTCCACCTCACCTGGCCACAGAAGCCGGTGCCCTCTCCGGAGTGCAGGAAGGCTGCGTAGACCTGGTTGGCGCGGGTGATGATGGTGCCCACGGCGTGCTGGTAGGTGCCTGAGGAGGTGGCCAGCAGCGGAAGCGCTGCCAGCGGGATGTGGTCCTGGCTGCTGGACAGGCTGTCCCTGTCATGGCTGTAGGGGCTGAGCCTGAGTGGGACACGGCAAAGGATGAATGGGACTGTCCTGATGTCCTCATCCCACTGCATGGTACTGGTTCACCCTGCCACACCAGGAGTAATCCCCATCCCCTTCCCTCCCACCACAAGGTATTTGCTCACCTGGGATGCTGTATCCAGAATTATCTCCATCCCATCCAATTCTATGCCATTTCATGCTGCCCTGAGGTCCCCATGCTTGCTCAACCCAGGATGCTGCACAAGGAGTAAGCCTCATCCTACCCCATCTCATCCCACTCCACTGTCCTCATCCCACAACAAAACACCTGCTTGACCTGGGATACTACACCAGGAATTACATGTATCCCATCTCACCACACAACACTTGCTTGACCCAAGATGCTGCACCAGGAGTAAACCCCTATCCCCTTCCCAGTCCTTAATGTCCCACCAGAAGTGGGACAGAAGTCCCCTCTCCAAGGACTCCATCTCCCCTGTTCCCTGCTTTCCCAGCAAGAATCCATACTTGGAGACAAGGGCGTAGGCCGCAGCACAGATGGGTGGGCAGGGCACCAGGCGCAGGGCCACATGTCCCAGTGCCTCAGGAAAGTGGACGCGGGTGACAGCATCAAAGGTGGCTGCCAGTGTCTGCACATCAGCCTGCTTGGAGCCTGGCTCGCCCGCTCCCTGATCCAGGATGTTCCCGCTGTGGAGGATGAGGAAGAGCGCGTGGATCCGGCACATCTGTTCTGTGCTCTCTGCTGCACCAACCTGCAGGAAGAAGAGCAGTGAAGTCGGGGGGCACGGCAGGAGGGTACAGCCTGAGGGAGGGGACACGCACCTCAGGGAAGGTGGATGTTCCCAATCCTTCACCATCCCCTTTGGTGGCACTGGCTCCGTCCCCTGCGAGCACACAGCCCTGGTAAGGCATCTGGGGTCTCCAGTTGGGAATCAGGCCCCTCCCAAGACACTCACCCCAGGATTTGGGGCCAGAGCATCCCTATTGCTCACCCAGTGCCTCGTCCAGCTCCGCTGGCCGCTCAAGTGTGTCCAAGAAGTCATTGGAGCTCCACTTGGTCATCTCCTTGGCGAAGACCTCGTCGCTGTCAGACAGATCCTCTGTAGAGGCAGGAGGGAAGCATGGGGTTGGGGACCTGCATGCCCATCTCAGACACTCTTGCCCCCACCCAGCCTGTTCCAAGATGGTGACAGTACCATGGGCATCGAAAAATTCCTCTTCGGAGCTGTTCTCTGAGTCCCGGGCAATGTTCTGCATCCGCCATTCCGAGAGGCTCTGAGGAGACACACCCCCTGCCACCCACGGGGGGGGTCAGCACTCACAGCCCCCTGCAGAGAGATCCCTGCTCCTGCCCCACAGCTCCCCCTTGGTCCTGGACACAGACCCCCAGGGAGATCTGTGACCATCCCTGGGTCACCCAGAGTCCCTCTAGGAGACCCAGGACCATCCCTGGGTCACCGAAGGCCCCTTCAAGAAAACTGGGACCCGACCTGGGACACCCAGAGCCCCAGCCCAGGACACCCAAGCCAGGCAAAACAGTCCCATGGTACATCTCCTATGGATAGCGTCAGCATCCAGGGCATAACCATAGCAGACCTGGTCTCTCACCTCCATGCTGGGAAGAGTAGGAAGACCGGGAAGAGGTAGACCACTGCTTGGCAAAGGTATCATCAGAAGGGGTATCAGTCCCTGCCTGCAGCTCAGCCTCCTCCTGCCCACCAGGACCATCTGGCTCTGGCTGCCCCCCAGGGCTGATCCCAGCTGTGGGTGGCTCCTCGCCCTCGCCACACTTGGCCATCTTCTGTGCCAGCATTCGCGCCGTCTCCTCCTCCAGCTGCCGGATATCCTCCATCGTCAGGTCGGTCCACTCATCCTGCCAGCACCAGGCTTGGCGGTGAGCGCGCAGCATCACCTTCCTCAGTCCTACAGGGAGAAGGGGGGAAGCAAGTCCAGGGTGATCCCGCGGCTGCCCAAATGACCCTCCAGCTACCCACGGGTCCGAACTCACCCACATCATGGATAAACTGCTCGATTTTGGACTGCATCCCCCAGTATCGGAACTCCACCTTGCAGAGCTTGTAGGCGCACATGAGGGGCCCACTGGCCGCTGCTGCCTCCAGCCAGTCATCCCCCAGTGGCCCCCGGCCCGTCTTGGATGAGTGGTAGAGTTTGGGATCCTCCTCAGGCTTGTATTCCCCAGGGGAGATGGGATCACGCACAATGTCAATGGTATCTGTGGGGGGAACGGCGCTTGTCACCCCGCAGCACTTGGCAAGGGGGCACAGGTAGGAAAACAAGGAAAAAGGGAAAAAAAATCAGGTCAAATTGTTCCCACAAGCCATGCACCCAACACAGCTGGCAGCAAACACTCTCTGTCCTAGAATTCTAAAATCTTGGAGTTCTGGAATCATAGAATCCTGGAAGGGTTTCAGTTGGAAGGGACCTTATGGATAATCTCATTCCATCCCCTGCCATGGGCCCTGACACCTTCCACTATCCCAGGTTGCTCTACACCCCATCCAACCTGGATGAAGCATCTACTGCTTCTCAGGGCAACCTGTGTTAGAGCCTCACCACCCTCACAGGGAAGAATTTCCTAATAGAACATATAAAATCTCATGGCTGGAACATCACAGACACCCTTGGTGCAGCTAAAACATCCCCATCCCTGTGTGGGATCCCAATCCAGCACTCCAAGGAGTGGCACGGGGGGGAGGGGCTGGGAGCTCATGGAGAGCCAGTGCTGGCACACACACATGCATTAGCTGGCAGATCTGGCAGCTACAGAGTGATCCCAGCCACCCTGGGGAACATGGGGGCTGAGGACAGGGACAGTGCCTGAGGCAGCTTGGCACAGCTCCTGGCTCCACCCCCAAAAAGCCCAAGGGACCCCCAAAAACAGGGCACAGCAAAACTGCCACATGACACAGGGAGCCTCAGGAGAGCCAGGGGAGGGAGGGCAATGAGCCCCATCCCCAAACTAAGGTCATCTCTCCCAAAATGAGGATGACCTCCCAAGACCAGAGAGAGGCTTCGGAATGACACCCAGAAAAACACTATCCAACAGTTGTTCAGGTTCAGTCCAGCATAAAATCTCCTAGAATTTGGCTTTTCCAGCCCTGCCTTCAGGTAATGGTGTGGGGGATCACAGGGCACCCCACTGGCTCCCAGTACCATCCTGTAGCACTGTCCTCATTCCCAGGTTGTGCCAAGCCCTGCATTTATTAGACCCCCTTGATGTCCCCAAGGTGCTGTCAGCCTCTCTTCCTCAAGCTTGGGCTGAAAAAAGGGAGAAAAAGAAAACTATAGATGTCCTGAATCCACAAAAATGACGCAATGCAGAGCACAATGCCAAGCATCTTGGATAACAGCGGCAAAGAGCTGGGATAGGACCTGCTGTCCCCAAGCAGCTCCTGGCTGTATCATTCCCATCACAGTCCAACTCCCTTTGCTTTTGCCACTAGGAGAAAGCTGCCAAGGAAGCAGTTATCCCTGCGGATCACCCAGACCATGTTTTTTCCATCGCCCTTTGAAATGTGAGAGGGGTTTAAATCTGTCAGTGCTACAGGACACCAGGGCAGAGAAAATCCCAGCGGGATCCACACTGGGGCTGGTCCCACTCCAACCCTGCTCCCTGTGGAAGGCAGCAGCCACTAGAGATGCTGTGGAATGCCCATGGGACAGGCACTAGAGCGGGCAACCAGGCAGTGGGCACAGGGCCATGCCCTGATGCCATCTGCTTGGCCCTGGTTGCTTCCTGAGGGCAGAAGGGGCAGAATTCCTGCCCCCAGGTCTGAGCCATCGGTATCCCAGCCGGACATCCCCAGTGCCGCAAGAGCCAGGGAGAGAAATAGGTCAGATGAATCATTTCCTCCGAGTGCCTATTTTAGGCCTCCATTTTAAGAGGCAGCACGTCACATTCCACACTCTGGCGCCTGAACTGACCATGTCCACACCACTGGAAATGGGAACCCAGCGGAGAGGGAAGAATCCCACCCTGAGCTCCCAGTTCTGCCCACCAGTCTCCCCAGAAAGGAGCCAGAGAACAATCTGGAGCAAAGCCCTGGGGAGAGGGGAAGCAGGGCAGGGAGTAGGAAAATGGGGACATGTTTTTCCAGCTCTCCCTGCCCCAGCTGATCCAAAACACCCCACAGGACCCAGGTCCCATATACACCAAGAGAGACTGAGAAGGCAAATCCATGCCAGAACAAGGCTAGGACATGGAAGGAGAGGGGAGCAGGCTGGCACTAGGAAGGAGAAGCTGCAAACGGAAATAGAGGCAAGGGATGAGACAGGACAAAACTGTCCCTGAAAATATCTTTAATGTGGAACTTAATTCAGCAGTGCTGAGAGGGAGGGGGAAGGGAGCTTGGAGCAGGGAGCCAGGGGCAGGGAGCTCAGGATCCAGGGAGCTCTTTCCCTTCCAGCATCTGTGAAACATGAGGACCAGCAAGGAGAGTGAAGTTGAGCCCCTAAGTCCCCATCACAACCACACACCCATCCCAGAAGCGCTACATGGGAATGCCAGCAGCCACAGTGTCCTGTCCAGCTCCCCAAGCCAGCCATACCCACCCAAAATCCTCTGCCTCTTCTCTGCTGCACTTAGGTTGAAGATGTTTGTCTGCTGCCCTGCATCCGGGCGGTAGTATGTCTCAATCTCAATGGAAAATTTCTCCACAAAGGGACACGTGTACCTGGAAGGGCACAGGACTGAGCCCAGGGGCACGGCCAGTCCTGCAGCCCACCCCGCCGCCTCCCGGCTCCCACCTGGTGCGTGTGTAGGGATAAGCATTCCAGGACTCCTCCTCCACCTGGAGCGCAGCTTTGGGGAGCAGCGCCCGGAACCAGCTGGGGATGTGGGAGCCGACGTGATAGATCTTGTGGGTGTATTGGCCGCTGCCGCCGGGGCCATCACTGTAGGGTCGGTTGGCCAGGATCTCCACACCACTGCCCTCACCACTCGACTCCTCCCGGCTCTTCTTCTGCACAGAGATGATTGCTCAGTGCAGCCTCTCCAAGACCCCCATGGGTGCCCAGGGTCCTCATACACTCCCCTCCCCATATGCTGATATCCCTCAGCCCCACACCTGCTCACAGGACCCCCTGCTTGGATCGGTGGTCCCAAACCCACCTGAAACCTCAGCGACACACTTGGAAACCTGCCAGTCCCTTAGGATCAGCCTCCGTTGGGATCACTCCCCTCTGTGCCACTCCAGCCTCCATGCTCAGCCCTACAGCTCCCCAGGTCCCCACACTCAGCCCCACAGCCCCTTACACTCTCCAGCACCCCCTGATCAGCCTCAAAGCCCCCTATGCACCCCCAGCCCTTGCACCCTTCATGCTCCCCCAGTACCCAGTGCACCCCCCAGGCTACAACCCCCAGCCTCTCTCAGCCCCTTGCACCCCCTCAGTCACAGTCCCCAGATCCCTGCACCCCTCCAGCCCCCCACGCCCAGCCCCACAGCGCTGTACTCCACATCCCTCAGGCTCTGCCCACAAACCCCAGAGCCTCATCCCTCATCCCTAACCCTCATCCCCCAGAGCCTTACAAGCCCCAGGCTCCCCCAAGCCCTCCTGTTCAGCCCCGCATCCCCACCTGGATCATGTACAGCTGGGCCACCTGGTACTCCTCCAGGCTCATGGGCAGCAGGATGTGATACTCCTTGATCAGCATGGCGGCGGCGGGGGCCGGCGGGGGCAGCTCCTGAGGGGGCTTCCGTTACACCGGACCGGGCCGGCTTCGGGACAGCTCGGGCCGGTTCAGCACCCTTTCAGAACCGCTCGAGGCGTTGCCAGCTAAGCCCGGAACCGCTCGGTCCAGATTCGGCCCGTCTCGGAGCCACTCCGCCCCCGGGTTTGACTGAGTCCGATACGGCTCGGCTCAGGGTTCGGTTCGGTCCGGTACCGCTCGTCTGCGCTCGGTCCCGGGTTCGACCCGCCTTGGCAAAACGCTCGGCTGAGTCCGGTACCGCCCAGCACCTCTCTGCCCCAGGTTCGGCCCGGCTCGGAAAAGCTCGGCCCCGGGTTCGGCGGAGTCTGCTACCACTCGGGTCCCGGTTCGATTCAGTCCGGTACCGCTTGGTCCCCCTCGGCCCCGGGTTCGGCCCGGCTCAGTCCCACGTTCGGCTCAGTCCGGTACCGCTCGGCCCCCCTCGGCCCCGGGTTCGGCCCGGCTCGGCCGCACTCGGCTCGGCTCCGTTGCCATAGCAACGCTGCCCCTCCACTCCCTCCCGCCCGCCCGGTCCCCGCCGCCCCCCGGCCCCACCGAACCTGCGCCGCTCCTCACCGGCCCCTCGGATCGTGACATCACAGACCGTTCCCACGGCGACAGCCGTGACGTATGAGGTTGGGGGGGGGCCGTGACGTCAGAGAGCGGAAGGCAGCGAGCGCCACTCACGGGCGCTCCGCGTGTACCGGCACCGCCGCCCCCGGGAAAACCCGGTGTTTTATTTAAAAAGCCACTTTTTAAAGTGTTCAGCGAGTGGTTTGACCACTCCCGCACCTCTCAGCTCCGGAACACCTACGCAGCGCGGCTCCAAACCCTCCCCACGACTGCCCCACCTCTACCCCGCGTCCCACCATCACCATCGGGACCCACCCCCGTGGGGACACACCGAGGCCAAGTCCCAACATTGTCCTTTATTTATAAAAACACGCATTTATAAAGAGCGGAGAGCGCGGGGAGGGGGGGCTCGGGCAGCACGGCGGCCCCCCCGCCCCCGCCGCCACCACCGGGAGGTCCCGGGGGGTCCCGGGTGGCAGCTGCCGTTACGTGCGGGCGTTTCGCTCTGTCTCTGCCAGGCACTCCCTGACCAGCGCCCGGGCGTGGATGATCCCTGCGGGGAGAAGCACAGGGACACCTCGCATCACGCTCCAGTCGCTCCCCGCGGGGCTGGGGAGCCTCGGGAGCGCAGCCCCGCGGCCGCCTGGTTTTCCCCGCCGCCCCTACCCCGCTTCAGCCGCTCCATGGCGCTCTTGCTGCCGGCGTAGGTGGGCCGGATCTCCTTCCCCATCTCCTCGATGACCGAGAGCAGGTCCGTGTAGGTGCTCTGCGAGCCCTGCGCCCCGGGGGGCTTCATGGCCTGCGGGAACAGGGGCACACGCAGGGACGGAAGAGTTGGTGGCCGCCCCCGCCGCCGCGCCCGGCCCCACCGGCCCCGGTCCCGGGCCTCACCTGCACGTAGCCCATGGACGGCGGCCCGAAGTCATTGAAGAGCGGCCGGAAAGGGGCGGCGGCGCCAGGGACGGAACCGGAGGGCGACGGGACACTCGTGGCTGCGGGAAACTGAGGGTCACGGCCGCACTCCCCCTTCCTCGGTACCTCCCTCATCCGGTACCATCCCTTCCTGGGGTACCCCCCTCCAGTCCCGCTCCGCTCCCGGTGCCCCCAGTCCTCCGCGGATACCGCGGGGTTCTCTCACCGGCGGACGGTGCCCCGGGCCCCGGCGGGGCGGGGCTGGCGCTGGCGGCTCCGGGGGTAGCGGGGGCGGGAGCGATGGGCTTGTAGGACATCCCCGACGGCCGCCCGCCGCTTCCGGATCCCTGGAGCGCCGCGGCGGGGGTCGGCGTGCGGCCCCCGCGCTCGCCCCGCCGGTTGTATCGCCGGTGCCCGCCTCTCTTCAGCTCAGCTCGGCCCCGCTCGGCCCGGCGGGAAGCCGGGAACCGGAGCGGAGCGCGGCGGCCCCGGCCTGACCCGGATCTCTCCCCCCTCCGCCGCCGCCGGCGCTCGCGGTGATGACGCAGGCGCGTCACGAGCGCGACGTCACCGCGCCGCCGCGCGCCCGCCGGCCGGTCACCGTGGAGACACGAGGCGTCGGCCCCGCCCCCTCGGTGCCTCTCCGGCCACGTGATTAGTGTGTAGGCCACGCCCCCTCACCCGGCGAGCCCTCTCCGCGTCACGTGACTGACCGGCGCCACCGCCTCGGGGGGAGGGGGCAAGGTAGGGGCACCGTGACCGGCACCGTCGGCACCGCCGCGCTCCTCCGGCCGCCAAGGCACCCCATGTGGACACACAGCCCCGAGCCGCCGCCGATCAGGGCGCCCCGACTCTCTGCGGGGTTGAACCCCGGCCCGGACTTTGATGAGCATCGCTCCCGCCCGCCCCGGGAACCGGCCCCACCCGCCGGCCGTGCATTCCCCGGAGCCCTGTGCCCGCACAGGTGAGCGGGTGTCCGCGGTCCCGGCTCCCTGTGGGGCTCCCGTGAGACACAGTGGGAGTCCAGGGTTTTGGGGAATGGCACGATCCCAAATAAACCCTTTGGAAACAAAGCACAAAACAAAAGTCTGTAGAGAGAGTTTTATCATTTCAAAAGGGCAAAAATGGCCCCAAAACTGCAGCCAGGGCAGGGAGGGTACCTGCAGCAGCCCCGCCTGCAGCTGGCTGAGGCCCTTCCACCCAGCAATGCTTTATTTCTCTCCTCGAGGGTTTCCTGGCTGAGCTGCCAGGAGTCTCCCCTGTGCCAGAGGCTGCCAGAGCATCCATGAGGGTCTGTGCCAGCCCCGAAAGGGGAGGGATGCCTCATCCTAGGCAGGTCTGGGGCAGGTCTGAGCTCAAACCATGGTGATGGGGTGGGTTATGCTGTGCAGTCCACATTAGACATGGTGCGGGGGGAGCCTGAGGGGCTCAGTGTGGCACACAGAGCGGGAATGGAGGCTGGAGGGATGAGCACAGCTGAAGGAGAGGAGACCACAGTAGTGTGACTTTTAGAGTCAGGTCTGGGTGGGAAGGGAGATGATGCAGGGAGAGCAGAGATGAGGGCGACAGTGGTCAAAGCTTGGCCAAGCCTGTGCCAAGAAGGGTCCCGACTTTGGCCCCGGTGCCTCCCACCACAGTCAGAGCTCAGCATAGGAGCAGCTCCAGCACCCGGCTCTCACCCCAGGCATGGGCGCCACTGCACCAGCACTGCCCCAGCCCTTGGAGCTGGGGGTCCCTCTGTGGCCCCCTCCTCTTCGTAAGGCACGGGGGGCTTGGGTCCCGCATTGGCACACACCGCCCTCAGCGTGACATCATCCGCACAAACTCTGTCGGGGGAAAACACATGTGGAACATCCCAGATATCCCTGGGGTCGCTCCTGGCCCCTTCCCTACTCCTACCTTCAAAATCCACCAGGCCATCGCCGTTGAGATCCACGTCCTTGAGGATCTCATCCACCTCCCGATAGTTGAGCTGCTGCCCCAGGAGCTTGCGCATGGCCTCCCGCAGCTCTGCCATGCTGATCTGTCCGTCCCCATTGGTGTCAAACTATGGACAAGGTACCGTTGCCACCGGCCACCCTGGCACATTGGCAGCCTACCCGACTGTCCTTGCCATCCCTGTACCTCACGGAAGGCATCACGCAGCTCCTTGATCCCAATCATATCCGCTGTCTCCGCCAGCATCTTGGGGCCCATCAGCTCCACAAAATCATCAAAATCCACCTTGCCCCCGGCTGCGGCAGGAGAGGGGTGTTAGCAGGGCATGGGGCAGGGATTGATGGAGACCCACTGCCCCACCACATACTGATCTGCTGGGACAGCTCGATGAGCTCCATCTCCGTGGGCATGTAGCCCATGGTCCGCATGCACTCGCCCAGGTCCTTATAGCTGATGTAGCCATCGTGGTCCTTGTCGAACTCCCGGAATGCCTGCTTCAGCTCTGGGGACACCACAGTGTAACTACTGGCACCCTGGCACCGCCACCTACCTGAGCTGGACCCCCTCCCCAGCTCCTCACCTTCAATCTCCTCGGGCCGCAGCTCCCGGTCCTGGGGAAGAGAAAACAGGAAGAGATGAAGGAGGGGTCCTACTCCCAGGGATCCCACAGGGATTCTGCCCTAAGCTCCCTGGGAGCACAGGCAGCACACGGGGAGGGGACAGTCGCGTACCCGTTGGGTGATGGCGATGCTCTGCCGCAGGAAGATGCAGGCTGGCCCCACCAGCCCTTGAAGCACCGAGTATCCCTGCATCGGAGGAGTCTGTGCCACGTCCAGCACGTCCTCAGGGTCCCCTGCGCCGGAGCTCGGAGCACCCGAGCGAGGCTTCCCATCCTGCGGTTGGAGCAGGCGTCAGCAGCGAGGGGGGGCAAAGCAGGGACCCTCTCCTCCTCCTCCTCCTGCTGCCCCGCGGGGTGTCACAGCCCTGCCATACCTTGGGGAGCCGCCGCTCAGGGGTCTTGGTGCAGTTGCCCATGGCTGGGGGCTGCCCCCGTGCCGCAGGACATGCCTAGCCCCGGGGGGGGGGGTTGGCTGGCGCAGACCGTGGGGCTGCCACCGGGGATTTGAGGTTTTTATGGAATATCTGGGGATATGCAGGGCAGGCGCGGGGGGGTGGGTGCCGCGCCCGCGTGCATAATCCTCCGGATTATTCCTCGCTCGGTCGCCCTGCTCCAGATGTGGGCAGCCGCCCAGCTGTTCCCCAGTCCCGCAGCCTCCCTGCGAGGGTACGCAGGATCCCCGGCACCCACCGTGCTCCGGCCCTGTCCCCGCCGCCGGTTACCTGCCCAAAAGCGGGGGGCGGCCGGGGCCCCGGCTCCTCGGCAGCCTGCTGACGGTCCATGGGGGACGCACCACTACGGTTTAATCTCCCCCGGCTCCCTTCAGTGCCCGCGGTACCGGGACCCCTGAGACGAGGGGCCAGGCGGGAGCTGCGGGCAGCCCTCCGGCTGTCGCCCTGGTGCCGGGGGGTGCCCCGGCAGGCTGGGGGCGCGGGGCTGCCAGTGCCGCGCCGCTGCGGCCCGTGGAAGAGGAAGAACATTCCGCCCACTCCTGCTCCTTCTCCCCACGACCGGGGCCAAGCGGGAGAAAGCCAGGTCGCCCCGAACCTGCGCTCGTCCCTCGCAGGGACGAGGCCACCGCGGTCCTCGGTACCCGCCTCGTCACCCAGGAGATCGGGTGGAGCGCAGCGACCCCCCGGGGCGCCGGTGGGGGGGAGCGGGGCGCCCCGGGGGGCTCCGGTGGGGTGGACTGGGGGCTCCAGTTTCAGCGCCGAAACCCAACCCGGGCCCGGGCGCGGGGCACGTGCCGGTGCGCCGCCAGCGAGGCCACGCCCCCTCTGGGCCCATGGGCCGGCCCCGTGAACGCGCCCCCAATTCTGGCCCCGCCCCCTCCACGCGCCCCCGCCCCAAACGGACCCTGGCCCGGCCTCTCTCGTGACGTCACTGGCGCGCCGCCGGCGCTCCCCCTGACGTCACCGCGGGGGCGGCTGAAGGTGACGGTGGTCGGTCCCGGTGCCGGTGCCCCCCGCCATGGCTGGCAGACAGCTGCTGGCGTTGCGGCGCCTGCCCGCCGCCTCCTTCTCGGTGAGCGGGGACGGGGCGGGGTGTGCGGGGACCACGCGGGACGGGTCCCGGTGTTCCCGGTGCTGAATCCGTGTGTCCCCGCAGACGGCTCCTAAGAAGACGCAGTTCGGGTCGCTGCGGGATGAAGACCGGATCTTCACCAACCTCTACGGGCGGCATGACTGGCGGTGAGTAGCGGGAGCAGCGTGGGGAGTGCCGGTGCCCCGTGCTCCGTGCCCGGTGTCACCATGCCCGGTGCCCGCAGGCTGCAGGGCGCGCTGCGCCGCGGCGACTGGTACAAGACGAAAGAGATCCTGCTCAAGGGCGTGGACTGGATCCTCGGCGAGATCAAGACCTCGGGGCTGCGGGGCCGCGGCGGCGCCGGGTTCCCCACCGGACTCAAGTGGAGCTTCATGAACAAACCCCCGGACGGGAGGTGAGACCGGGACCGGCCACAGCTCCGTTACCGCGGCCCCGCCGTATGGGGATCCCCCTCTGACGTGAGCTGCCCACAGACCCAAGTACCTGGTGGTGAACGCAGACGAGGGAGAGCCGGGCACCTGCAAGGACCGGGAGATCATGCGGCACGATCCGCACAAGCTGCTGGAGGGCTGCCTGGTGGCGGGGCGGGCCATGGGCGCCCGCGCTGCCTACATCTATATCCGAGGGGAGTTCTACAACGAGGCCTCCAACCTGCAGGTGCGGGGGAGCACCCCACAGCCACCCCACACCCCCTGGCGTGGCTCATGATGCTCCTGGCCTCATCACCTGCCCTGCTGCAGGTGGCCATCCGTGAGGCATACGAGGCTGGGCTGCTGGGCGGTGATGCCTGTGGGTCAGGATACGCCTTTGACGTGTTCGTGGTGCGCGGTGCCGGCGCCTACATCTGCGGGGAGGAGACGGCACTGATCGAGTCCATCGAGGGCAAGCAGGGGAAGCCCCGCCTCAAGCCCCCCTTCCCCGCTGATGTGGGTACGTCCCGCAGCTCTGTTCTGAACTCCCAGCTCCCCTCCCAAAACAGTTGTCCCCAGGACACCGTCCTGTTGCAAGGACAACACCACAGCCAACAGCACGTCCGTTGAAGGCTCCCTCTGTTTCATAGAATGGTGTGGGTTGGAAGGGGCCTGAAAAGACTGTCTCATTCCACCGTGCTTCCATGGACCATATACCAGGGTCTCAGGTTGCTCCGAGGCCTGTTGAACCTGGCCTTGGACACTTCCAGGGAAGGGGCAGCTACAGCATCTTTGGGTCACTTGTGCCAGGGCATCATCACCCTCACAGGGAGGAATTTTTTCCTGATGTTTTCCCAGGTGTGTTCGGCTGCCCCACCACAGTGGCCAATGTGGAGACGGTGTCGGTGGCCCCCACGATCTGCCGGCGCGGCGGCGCCTGGTTCGCCAGCTTCGGCCGGGAGCGGAATTCCGGCACCAAGCTCTTCAACATCTCGGGGCATGTCAACACACCCTGCACAGTGGAGGAGGAGATGTCAGTGCCGCTGAAGGAGCTCATCGAGAAGCACGCTGGTGAGCGCTGTGGCCGAACTGGGCCGGAGTGGGGCTGGAGCTGCCTGTCCTGATCCTCCTCTTTACAGGAGGTGTCCGCGGAGGCTGGGACAACCTGCTGGCCGTCATCCCAGGTGGCTCCTCCACGCCACTGCTGCCCAAGTCTGTGTGCGAGACGGTGCTGATGGACTTTGATTCCCTGGTGCAGGCGCAGAGCGGGCTGGGCACGGCCGCCGTTATCGTTATGGATAAATCGGTAAGGGATGGGCACCCCATGACTCCCACAGCCACGGTGGGACCCTCACCTTCCTCACCCTCCCTCTCTTCCCAGACCGACATCGTCAAAGCCATTGCACGCCTGATTGAGTTCTACAAGCACGAGAGCTGTGGGCAGTGCACCCCGTGCCGGGAAGGTGAGCAGGGAGCAGTGGGTGAGTGGTTGTGGGGCAGGACACTGCAGGGACCCATCCCTCTTCCCCCTATTCCCGCAGGCGTGGACTGGATGAACAAGGTGATGGCGCGGTTCGTGCGGGGCGATGCGCAGGCTGCCGAGATCGATGCGCTCTGGGAGATCAGCAAGCAGATTGAGGGACACACCATCTGTGCTCTGGGTGATGGCGCGGCCTGGCCTGTGCAGGTGAGGGGCCTGGAGGGTTTTGAGGGGCCAGCAGCCTTCCTCCCCCCCATTATTAACCAACTCCCCTGCTCCATGCAGGGCCTC